>NC_139033.1:51139066-51596913 GCF_964662115.1 Mustela nivalis
AAAGCAGAAGAAAGTGGAATGATTGACAGCTGCCCTATACGACAGTGTCAATGCCAGTTAACAGATGCCACTGATCATCTGCTTTCAGCTTGTTTTCATAAATCCATCAGCAGAATGGCAGGAAACTTTTATAATTTTTTTCACAGGTTTAAACTCAAGCAAAACAGCACTTTTCTGAATAATGTACATTCAATATTTTGTAATCCTTGGGCATTATTGCCTTTGCCAGTGATTGCTAATTTTCATGGACTCCTGACTATCATCAGTAGCAGCTACAAAATTTAATTAGGCACATACTATATGCAAGATTCTATGAGGAGAATTCAGTAACATAAAAAGGTGTAGACAGTTTTACTCTCTGCTTAAAACCAAGGATAGGAAAAACATAATAGTACACAAAAATATAAAGCAACATTTACTAAGCACCAAATCACAAGAATTACCAAAGTTATTGAAAATGGGGTTCTGATGGCACACTTTTACAATTTCATTTATTTCCCTCTTGACTGATAACTTTTGCTTTTGTCCTAGTACTGTACGACATTGCCTCATACCTCTTATAGGAGCCATTAATTGCTGTTAATTAAAGAAGCTTTACTCTTGCCCTCAAGCAAAGAGAGTTGATTTTGAATGAAAGTGCCTGGTCTGGAAAGTGAATGGGTAGACTGAGTAATTGTTCCAAGTTAAGTCAGAAATCTCCTTTTAAGAATTTTAGTAATACTGTAATAAAACTGAAGTAATAGCAACAAACTTTTATATTCTTAAAGTTTATAAAACTTGTATATATCCATGCATTCACATGATTGTTATAGAAATTCTAGTCCAGAATGGCTGTGTTTTAGAATCAAGAAAACTGAAACTCTAAGGTAGTAAGGTTGGAGCTAAGGATCAGCATCCGTGATGTCTCCATTACATCATACTATTACATCGTATCTAAAATAACAAGACTGGAAAGCATATTTACTGAAGAAGGAATTCTAAGACCTTATAGTTCATGAGCTATATAAGACCAATTTTTAGACATAATTATAAAGTAGTCAGTAACCCTACTTCCTATTCTGCAGCCTCTCTTCCTTCTAGACATTGATTTTCTACTGTATTTCTCCAATCCCACCTGTCCCCTCTCTGGGTGGAAGGCTTGTATTGTTGCATCTTTCTTGACAGAGCAAAGTAGAAGATGAGATGTACATACTGGAGAAATTGCCTGATATTATTATGTGGAAGCTGTGTCTCTCTACATAATCCTTCTGGTCCAGAGTTAGGAAAGAGACTTTGTAAAACTTCATGTTAGGGACTCACTAGCAAAGTTCTCTTTATCCTTCACTGTCCTTCACTAAAATTAGATCCTTTTCGGAATCTCACAGACACACACAACAAGACCTGACCTACCTTCCTCTAGGCTTGGTAGCACCCTAGACTTATCTCTACTGCAGCACAATGTCTTATATACTATTACAATATTTTCACACTGAATATGTGAGCTTTAGGAAAAGGGTTCTGTCCTCTTTATCCTGAGAACCATGCCAGGTATACTGTAAGAACACAGTAAATAGTTTCCAAATGATAGAATAAATGAGATGAGATGGAATAATATTAAGATGGTCTACATAGTCTCCCAATTTCTTATAACATCTAAATCAGAATAATACTGTGTTTATTAAGGAAATTCATACAGATTCTCATTCCTGGAAAGGACCCTTAGGAAATCACTTTTAAAGGTCTAACAAAAGTAAACAGCAGAGACTTGTAATTGCCAAGAAAATCTTTGTCAATGACACATAATTTTCAAATCAGAGTAGGTGAGAGCATACATCTCTTATCTAATCACTCTGAAATGTTCCTGAAACCTAATAAAGAAGATGAACTATTATGGTCCACATGTAGCTGCACTTTAGAGCTGTTATTTTAAGATCCCTCAGTACAAAATGAACTAGATGCACATATTAAATTATTAACAGGCTAGCTTTATAAGCCTGAGCCAAGGTGCAAACAACTGGCAGAGGAGAGCTATGAAACAAAGTAGATCAAAGGGTGTGATTTGATCAACACTCAACAGCCTTTCTGTTTTTCTTCTCCTTGTATCAAGGAGCTTTTAGTTGCAATTACAATCAACTGAGTGAGGTAGCATTCAGACCACCTGGAAGCAGGCAAAGCATCATTGGTTCCAGGGCAAATACATGTAATTTGGTTCTGTTTATCGGGGTGGTAGGACATATTTTAAGATTCCCTTTAGCTTCTTCTAAAACCCATGTCCTACGCTAGCATTTTGAAGCCAATTTCAAATGAACTAGATCCGACTTCTAAGTATGATAAAATGATACTGAATAAGCAATTGAAACTCTTTCTTTCCAAATTAAATTTCAGATTTGGAAGGAATTCTAAGTCTGAGACTTAGCCTAGTGATTAAAGAGCCTGGAAACATTTACCTTACAGAAAATAAAATGTACTGATACTTGTATTTATATATATTACACCATTGTCATTTTTACAAATAAGCTGTCCACAACAGCCTTGTGAAGAAAGACAAGTGTTCCCATCCTCATTTTATATCTGAACAAACTTTATCTTATTGGAGTGTGTGTAAGCCATCTATAGTAGAAGGCATGTTAAATACTAACAGAAGAGTAGGTTATTTCTTTGGCCAAGAGAAATGATCAAAAGTTAAGTCAAAATATTTACACTTGGGGACATCAGAGGAACCTTGAGATAGGGTATTTGCTGAAATTATGGGATGAAATTTTAGATAGCAGGCAAAGTATTTGTGGATTTATAGCAGCACGCAAACTATTCCCCAACTGCATCAGTATTTGATTAGAAAAACAGAACCCCTGAGAATGATATATTCATATGTGGAGATGGGGTGGGGAGACAGAAAGACACACCTTTAATAGGAACTTGACCATATTTAATTTTGAGAACTGATACAAGATTGTTTTCTTCACACTGCAGCTTAAAAATCCTTTCTGGAAGCCAGGAAAGGATTATAGGTAATGAAGTAGTGTAAGGCAAAGACAAAATAGAAATCATGAGGATGAAACAGAACCCACAGGATGGATTGGAATCTGTGTTTACTTCTGATTACTTCCAAGCCTCAGTGATGTGGGTAATCTTACGGAAAATCTGGTATCCTTCATCATGGTACAAAACACGTACCTGATCAAGAAGAACCAATGATACTTTGCCTGCTTCCAGGAAATATAAATATAAATATAAATATAAATCAAATAAAGTTTTTTAACTGCATGCTACAAGTTATGTGTATATTTAACCTTTTAGTTTTAAGAATTGAAAATTTTTGCTATGACCTTTTTTTAACCCAAGAATAATTTCACCTTTTTTTTTTTTTTTTATGTTGTAATCTTAAATTATACATTCGGTATTTCCTTTTTGTATTGTGGTAAGAAAAAAAAGTATTTGGACAAAATATATATTTGACATTTGATGAGACAAGTTCAACTCTTATTTCATGTTGATTTTTGTAACTGTCCAGTGTGTGCCCAAGAAAAATATTTTTACTACTTGTGAGTAAAGACTTTTGTATGTGTCAAGCAGGTGAAGATTGTTAATTGTGTTCAGAGTATCAGTACTTTTAATTTGGAGGTATAGGGAGCTGATTGACTTTCGAGTTTTTAAAATGGTCTTGAAATATTCCATTTTGTTAGTGGATTTGTCCATTTCTTCCAATCTTTGTCAAAACCTCTGTAATTTGAAGATATTTTATTAGATGTATGTATTGTTCGACATACTTAGTTGAACACTTTATTATATACTGGCCTCTATCTCTAGTAACAAAATAATTTTAAAGTCTATTTTGCTCAAGATAAAAATATTTGCTCTCCTTTGATTAGTATTTGCTCACTGAATCTTTGTCTTTTTCCTTTCAATGTTTATAAAGCCTCACGTTTTAATTGTATCTTTTTTTTAGGTTTTTTTTAAAAATTTATTTATTAGACAGAGATCACAAGTAGGCAGAGAGGCAAGCAGAGAGAGAGGAGTGCTCCCCACTGAGCAGAGAGCCCGAGGCGGGGCTCGATCCCAGGACCCCGGGATCATGACCTGAGCTGAAGGCAGAGGCTTTAACCCACTGAGCCACTCAGGTGCCCCTAAATTGTATCTTTTATAAATGGCATATAGGTATATTTACTTATCTGTATGTTAATCTAATTTTAGAATATCTTTTACATGGTAGATATTTTATTTATTTTTAATTTTAATTTTTAAAATATATGTAATTTTTATTTTTTCTATAATTTTTTAATATATTTGATTATATTTCTGCCTATTCTACCCTTGAATATTTGCTTATCCTTTTCTATGCTTTTCTCTCTTTTCTTGCTTTTACTTAAATTAACTAAGATTTATTTGCTGTTACTCATTTTTGGATTTTACACGTCATATTTATTAGTTTATCCTTTATCTTTTTCACGAATATTTAAAGTCTGAAGTACAGAAAATATGTTATCACACTTCTAAAAATATAAGAATTTTGCAGTAATTCATTTCTGATCACTTTCTCCTGACTATACTATTTTTATGCCAACATTTTCATGGTTTACACCTACATTTTAATTCTACAAATGATAAATTCTTTATATATGTACACACAACATTGTATGTATATATGTGTGTATAGTCTGTACACTACTGTCTGAATCTCAAATTGTGCTTCTCAAATCATGCCCATCCACGGAAATACATTTGGAGGACATTTGCTGGCACACTAGTTTATGAATTTTATTTTCTTTCTTGGAAAATAATTTTGGTGGGACTATATATCTAATTAACAGTTATTTTCTTTCAAAATCATAAATGTATTTTTCTGTTGTCATTAGGCGACTGCTTTTAATGTTGAAAAATCCTTTTTGATTGAGCTGTATTTTTAAGATTCTTTCTTGTTTTTTTGTATTCCTCCATTATATTATGTTTCTTGGTATCTATTTTTTTCTTTAGATACTTTATTTATTTATTTGAAAGAGGAGGGGGGGATGACTGGGGGAGGGGCAGAGTGAGAGGGAGAAGAAGACGCCCTGCTGAGCAAGGAGCCCAATGTTGAGCTTGATCTCAGGACCCCGAGATCATGACCTGAACTGAAAGTAGATGCTTAAGCAACTGAGCCACCCAGGTACCCTGATTTCTTTACTGTTATTCTGCCTGGGATAGATTCTCCTTTCTGCATCTAGGTATTTATGCTTTCAATTAACTCTGGAATATTCTGAATGATGGTCTCTCTAAATTTTGCCCTATGTCCATTTTCTCTATTGTCTTCTCCTGAGGATCCAATTAGAAGCATTTTTAGTATCTTCATTCTCTAGACCTCTTAATTTCTCTTTGATAGTTCCATTTTTTAATCCTTATTCATTTACTTATGAGCACTATTGTCTTTGCTTCTTCTGACACTCATACATGTTGGCTTCTCTAATTCTGTATTTGTCAATCTTTGTTTATGGACTGATCAGATGATAGTAAGCCATGGAAACCTGCATGCATTCTTTAGGGAGCTTTCCTCCAGATTGGATTTGCATATGATTCTTTTGGGCATGAGAGAATTCTGATTATATCAATTCAGTCTCCAGCTGAGAATCCTAGCATAATATAGGTGTTCTGAGCACAATTTTTATACTCCCTGGTTGACCATGGCTTAGCATCAAGATCTCAGTGATGCTGTTGGCATCTACTTTTGGGACAACCATACCCTTTGTCTACCTCTTACCATGTAACACTTTCAGTTTTGCCTCTGGATATAGCTCACATTATTTTCTTTTTTCCTGCCTACCCCTCCCTTTCCCCTTTTTCTTTGTTTACTTCTCTTCCTTTCTTCTGGACATCAGGGAACTTACAGATAAGTACTAACCCTTACAATCCCAGTAATAAAGTTGTCCCAGTTTTAAAATTGTCTTATCTAAAATGTAACGGTTCAAGATAGGAAGGATCCCTCATATTACTTAGTTAACTGTGTGACATTTCAACCTAAGGAAATATAATTTTCTTTGATTCTAGAAACTTCGCAGTTTCTTTGAATATAACTTCCATTTCTTCTGGTAGAGATGGAGTAGTAGTAGTAGTAGTAGTGGTAATAATAATAAATAATAATAATAAAAGAAGTAGCATCAGTAGTTCTAATGGCAGTGTGCTGTGATGACCCTTCTAGTAACTTCTGAGTAAAGGCAGATTAACATAGATGACTAATCCAGTGTAGCCTTGTAAACCAAATGAAAGCATACTAGGGTAGTAGTTTGTATTCTAAAGAATTTATAGAATGGAGAAGCAAAAGGCATCCTTGGGTACCTATCTTGTGGAATTTTTAGCAGAAGGGCAGGGGCATCCTGTATTTTTAATAAATCCCTCCTTTAACTGGGAATAGTTCATTGTGTGTAGGTACCAGAGAAAGTATTGACAAAAGTTTGTCTCTAAGTAGAATTGGAATGAAACTCCTCTGAAAGAAGATCACCATTAAAAGAAACAAACAGCGGGGTGCATGGGTGGCTCAGTGGGTTGAAGCCTCTGCCTTCCGCTCTGCTCATGATTCCAGGGTCCTGGGATCGAGCCCCTCATCAGGCTCTCTGCTCAGTGGGAAGCCTGCTTCTCTTCCTCTCTCTCTCTGCCTACTTGTGATCTCTGTCTGTCAAATAAATAAACAGAATCTATTTTAAAAAAAGATAAAAACAAAAAGTATTTTAAAAAAAGGAAACAAACAAAATTATGGTTAATAATCATTGTGATTTCCTTAATTTTTATCTTATAAATAAATTATTCTCTTAGGTGTTCCTCAAACTCCTCTTTTTGGTACTGAAATCCATATACTTGGTCTCAGCCTGAAAACGTTTGATACCATTTCCTGTATTTGTTTGTTCGTTTGTTTTTTGAACGTTAATGTATGTAGATTTTTATTTTATTTTATTTTATTTAGATTTTTATTTATTTTATTATTTATCTTTAAGTTTAGTTGACACACAGTGCTACATGAGGTTCAGGTGTACAACATAGTGATTCACTTTCCCTGTGTGTTATTGATACTGTGTACTATTGATGTTTCTTTCTTTGCAACTCTCTGTTCATTTATTTATCTCCATATTCAGTTTTAATCACCACCGATTCACCAGGATAATCACAACTTGGTCTTCCTGCCTCCTATCTAAAAAAATCATTTACAGATTTTTTTTCCTTCATGTTCTAATCTGATCCTGTTGCTTTATTATTCATTTTGTATTTTTGATTTTTTTACTGACATCTCAGTCTGAGCTCTCTCTTATCTCCATCTATGTCCTCCCTATTCTCGCACTCCCACGCCATACTAGATACAACTATTTCCCAAAATACCACTGATACATGACTGTGTGTCACAGATTTTATTAAAATTTTGGGAGGTTGCAATGAAGTGATTATATCACAGTGCACCACAGAAAATAATTTATATTGTATGGTAGAAACCCATATTCTAAAACACCAGAGTCTTCCCTGGGATTTTCCCCTTTTGTATTCAAATCTGTCTGTCAAGGGATTTATCTAAACAAAGGGCCCTCTGCTCAGGAGAGCAATCTTCTTTCTCCTAGAGGGCAAACATCGTTTTCAGGAGTACTTTTTTCCTCTGATGTTATGGAACATAGGAAATTTTTTCTCTGCTGCTTTCCTACTCTTTTCTCACACACCACATCAAACTTCAAATAATTATTCTTTTGCCTGTTCAACAATAGTCTGTGAGCTGAATGCCCTTATCCCTCTTCCCAGGCTAATGAAAGTAATGAAATTTCCATGTCCAATGACCTACCCCTTTGGCAGGTGCCTTGGAATATTTATTACCACCTTTGTAACACCAGGAAAGTATTTCTCTTTCTTGTGAATACTCATGTTCCTTAAAGATAGATATTGCTTCCTGGTACCATGCCATATAATAGCTGGAACAAAGTATGTATTTTATACGTTTTTGCAGAATGAATGATTTTTGTGTCCCTTAAATTCCTCCAAAGATATATAAGTAGAATAAATGCTACCCTCAGAGTAGTATGAGAAGAGTTTATTAGCATAATATATGCAATCACAACAAAGTATTATAAAATATCACAAGCAAAAGAACACTAAAATAATTTATAAATGCCAACCCTTTATAATCATTGTTGCTAACCTTCACAATAACTCTGAGAAGTAGATAAATTAACATCCTGATTTTGTAGATGAGCAAATGAGTCTCAGACCTATTAAATTGCCAAAAGATGAATTATTTAGAGTTTATATTAAGATATGGCCTCCTGGAAGAGGGTCTTTTTGATCACAAATCACAGTCTTTAAAAAAAATAATAATAATAATTGAGCATGCCTGGGTGGCTCAGTTGGTTAAGCATCTGCCTTTGGCTCAGGTCATGATCGCAGGGTCCAGAGATTGAGTCCTGCTGCAGGCTCCCTGCTCAGTGGGGGTCTGCCTCTCACTCTGGCCCTCCCCTAGCTCATGCTCTCTCATTCACTCTCTCTCAAATAACTGAGTAAAATCTTTAAAAAAAATAATTGAATTTATATATCAGTTTGGAATGCTCCTCCCCTTTTTAAAGATTTTATTTATTTGAGAGAGAGAGAGAGAGAGCGTGCATATGTACAGTCAGGGAAGGAGCAGAAAAGGAGAGAGAGGGAGGGGGAAAGAATCCCAAGAAGATTACACACTTGAGTGTGAAGCCTGACCCAGGGCTCAATCACCCCAAGGTCATGATCGGAGCTGAAACCAAGAGTCAGACACTCAGCTAACTGAGCTACCCAGGTGCCCTGGAAAGCCTTTTTCTTGTCTGATTAAAACTTCCAAGAAATGACGGTAGTTTCAAGTATTGCAGTGAGAATCTTAGGTTAACTGGCACGGGATTGGAGATACCAGGTTCTTCCTAACTTCAGTCAAACAAAACAAAGATGAGGCAGAGCAACTGTTTTCAAAAGATAGGGAGGGAATTCAGGTCACCTAATTACCAATTGCCAGTATTGAATGTTGGTCCCTGGGTCTCCCACTTCAGCATTACTCTCTGCCTAATGCTCTTTGGTGTCTTGGCCAATCAAATTTATAATGGTCCAAAGGAAATGATGTACCCACTACTTCAGTAAAAACTATTTTATAATCTGAGAAATTTTCATGAGTAACACTGCTTTTTTGAGGATTAGCCAAAATTGTCACTTCAGTGTCTATATACTTTCATCCCACCTCTTTCTATCATAATTGCCTATAACATTTCTGTTTGGGAGGGACAAAGAGGATATTTCAGTTAAAACCATTGCCTCAAATCCTGTATGCTCCTTCAGATTTTGAAAGGGCCAGTAAGCTTGAGAAACATTGAACAGATATTTTTTCATATGTTCAGCAGATACTAAGTAACCTACTTTATAACTAATACTTTGTAAGACCCTGAGAAAAGAGTGAAAATGTGGGATTGGTGGAGGGCAGCATTAGTCTTGTTCTAAGTGAGCACATGGGACCAATAGAGCTTAATCGGTAGTTAAAGCACAGGTTTACAGTTATTTTGTGAGTGAGACAGGTAGGAGAGAATGTCTATGAACCCCACAACAAGAGACCTTCCTAAGGTTTTGGAGGGTCCATGATGCCTTCCAGGAGGCAGGGCTATCTCACCTGAGCACCTCCACTGAGAAGCACAAGGAAGAACATTATGTGAGGAGAAGCACAGATGCACGTAGGAAAAGGTTAATGACAAAACATTGTCAGTTTCAGAAAACAGGATTCAGTATGGCTGAGATGACTGAAGAGGAGCTATGGTCCAGATCAATATGCAAAGCAAAGGAGGAGTCAGGAGTGAAGGAGAACATTAGAAAAATCCCCCATGGGTGGGGGTTGGGGGGCAATTCTAATACTCATTGCTACCAAATATTATATACCGTTTGAGCTTTGAGTCTTTTGTTACCTGTTTTCTCTCAGAATCTCCATTAAAATGTAAATGTAGTTGGAAAGTGTATTAATCAAAACCCCTTTACAAGCTGAGAACTTGGTGGTTTTTAGAATAGTTGAGCGTGTAGGTGGAAAATTGCCAAAGGAAACTTCACCCATTCTACAATCTTGCTGCAGGCCACCTCCACTTGTAATTATCATATCCCCCTTCTACTCCCTAGGAGGGCCTGTATTAATGCTTCAGTGCCAAGACCTTAAGGCAGGGGCTTCCAGGCTGGCTGGAAGCAAACAGTAGCGAAAATGTCATCAGCACATCCTCAGTAGGTTTCCACTAGTTTCTGCAGACTCTGAGATGTGATTCCAAAGTTTTCTGGGTAAGCTTCCAACTCTGGCCTTCTGAGATTCACCCATCACCAGTCTTTAATCCTCTCAAATGTTTGAAAATGATAATCATATCCGTCTTCCCTTGAGCTGTGAAGATTGCATTTTTACTTGGTTCTTCGTAAATCAATCCTTTCTGACACATACGCGATGCCTTTGCACCAGATTTACAATTGTATTGTTAATTTAAGACAAGATCAGTGTATACAGAATAATTTAAGGAAAAAATCTAAATAGATAGGCAGATTTTAAGTACAAAATCACATTCTGGTTATCTATATCGCTCCTTCATCTTTACCTTTTAACTTCAGAGACACAATAGGAAACTCTCAAATTGGGATTTATAGGGGCGCCTGAGTGGCTCTGTGGGTTAAAGCCTCTGCCTTCAGCTCAGGACATGATCCCAGGGTCCTGGGATCGAGCCCCGCATCGGGCTTTCTGCTCAGCAAGGAGCCTGCTTCCCTTCCTCTCTCTCTCTCTCTGCCTGCCCCTCTGCCTACCTGTGATCTCTATCTGTCAAATAAATAAATAAATAAATAAATCTTAAAAAAAAAAAAGGGATTTATCATTAATTTACATTAGTGCTTGGTATCTACCGTATTCCTTATTTCATGGTTTTCAATAGCTTATTTGGCTGCCTTGTGGAATTCTGAGCCTAAAGATACACATTTTTCCTAGAAAATAAGGAAAGTTTAACAGATCTTAACAAGCAAGTATAGAAGAGAGAGGTGTAGATAAAAGTATGCAGAAACAAAGGATGCTGACTAGGTGGCTTTTATATATGTTTAAACAGTGCCCATAAAGATACCATAGCAGAGTTTTATCATAATTCATTCCCACCCTACCCCCCACCTTCCTTTCTTCCTTTTATGCTAATGACTGGCATGATTCATTAATTAGACCAAGACAATTTTGAGGAGAATCTAAAACATACATTTTATGAGTTAGACAAGTGTAAGTTTAGTCTTCAGATGACTATTTTTTCTTCAGACTGGTTATATATGCCCAGGATAATGGAAGAGGACCTGAAATAAGAGCAGAATTTATATGTATTTTATTTATTTGCAACAAATAGCATTGTAGTAGAGATCATTAAGACTCACTATACTTAAGCTATAACCCATTTGGGAAAAGTAAAATGAAGTACACATTTTTACACATACAAGGAGTATAATTTTCAAATTCAAATTATTTTGACTCTCCCCCATTCTCCCTTCCAAAGCCTTTTTTGCCAGACTAGATCTATGACTTTGGCTGTTGAGTTGATGAAATGAACCAGATAATTGCCAAATTTTAACTTTATTATATGCCCATGTAGACATAGCCTAATTGGACCATATAATGAAATGTTTAAATATATCCATACATTTTGCACGAAATGAAACCCCACGCCAGTCCTCCTCCTAGAGCTTGGTCACTAGGGTATTTAAGGATGCACAACTGCAGCTGATGCAGAAGTTCTTTCCCAGATGTTCAATTTGACCTGGGGCAGCTCAATCAAAGTTTGTAAGGTTTCCAACATTCCTAGTGGGAATTTTCAGAAAAGGAGGCATATGGATTATTCTGGCAAGTGGATATGCAGACAGAAACTCATGTGCAGTGACTCTAGAACTTGAAATCTCCCTGAGAGCAAGTCAAATAATAACATTATTTGTAACAATAGTATTAATAAATAATGGAAGGAACAGTGTTAGTGCTTTTAAAGGAAATGAGTCAACAACCCATAAAGCAATGGCAGTGAAGAAAGTGAGGTTGCCCACTGAGAGAGAGAGCAGAGACGTAGGGGAGAGAAAACACAACAGGGATGAAGCCTAATGCATAGCAACTCTATGGTAAGGGAGACACGCAGGCAGAAGTTCAGGAACAACTCCCCCCTCCGAGTTTATCGCCTGCATCCTAAATCAGTCAGATTAATGCCATATCTTTATGCCAAGATGTCTAAGCCATGAGGAAAACTAATTTTTACTTTAGAACTATTAAATTCAAACCAACAGTTACACACTGACATTTTTATCAGAGGGTCAGCAGTGTCCTGGGCACTCTGAAGGAAAGCAGGAGTTTAGGGCCTTAGACCTAGTTAAAAATTAAATAGTTTTGTGAGATTATGCAAGGCATTTGAATTTAACCCATTTTGTTTGTAAAAACAGAGCTATTAAACATCTGCCTTTATTTTTTGATACAGGAAATATATATATATACACACATACACACATATATACATGTGTGTATATATATATACATGCATGTATATATACATTTATGTATTATGTATATATGTACATATACATTTATATATGTACATATATACATATACACGTGTATGTGTATATATACATGCATGTGTGTATATATACACATGTATGTATATATACATGTGTGTATATATGTGTGTATATACACACACACATATATATGTATACACACACACACATGGACATGTACACACTGTACTCCAGATAGCTAACAAATCTAATTGAAGGTTAATATATGTATAAATATTAGGTTATTAGCAAAAATAATGAACTTGTGCACCATTTGTGGATTAAATACTGTGTTCCAATATAGGCAATATAATTACGCTAAGAAAGGAGAGCTTGATGATGGTTGAAAAGGATTTGTAAGAGGTTTCCTGAAAGGTGAAGTTTGACCTGAGTTCAGATGAGCTTGTTAGCTTGAGCGAATTATGGAGAATATTTTCCTGAAGTTTAAGACCATGAAACGTGAATCAGTGGTATAGAAGGATGACCAGTTAAGCCTGGGTCACGGAGGAATTGTGTTGAGTATGAAAGAGTACAGTAATGGGAAATACGACCATTTGAGGTAGGCAGAATTGGAGACCTTAAAGAGACACCAAGAATGTCCAGAAACCTCTCATTCCAATTTTGCTATGTTGGAGTGTAATGACCTGATTCTTGAATTCATTAATATTCTTCACTTATTGACAATGCCACCCACTCAGACACTTCACCCATTTCCTTCCTCTTCTTGAATTACACTTCGAAGACCTTGTTTCTTTCTCCTCCTCCTCTCAGGCAGACTATGCCAAGGTATGCTTGTAGGTGCTGCTGCATGGCAGAGAGAGGTGGTTATCTGGGAGCTGAGGAAGAAGAGTTGGAAAATGAATGAAATGTGTACTTGGGAACCATCTGTGATTCAAATCTGAGTTAAAAAAATTATCATGTCCATAGAGTATATATAAAACAGAATATGGAATCAAAGTCAAAAAGTTGGGAGTGAGACTAGTGAAGAGACAGAGCAGACAGATTAAATGAATGGAAGAGCAAAAAGCAGGTATCTAAGATGTATGTCATGGATTGGGTTAAAAACTTTGAAATTTGTCATCATTAGGACCTAGCCATGCATTCAAGGGGAGAATGCAATCTTTACAAGCATCTTCTGATCATCAGATGTATGGTATAGATCTTAATTTTCAAGAGGTATTTACATAGTATTTTTATTTTCTTGAACTCTTCTCTTCAGAACTCTGAAAGCATATTCTTTTTCTTTCTTCACCCCCTAATCACTATGGTCCCCTTCCTAGCCCCTTTACCTCTCCTGAATTCTGAAATTCTGGTATTCTGTAAGGCTAAAATGGAGGGGTTGCAGAGAAAGAAACCACTTCACTCATAAAATAGAATTATTTATCCTGTGCTCTCTTTTTATCAAGTACAAGACTCTCGTCTACTACATATCACTTTACTTGCAAGCAAGTATATATCTGTATCTGTGAACTCTGAGATTCTCAAAGGCATGGGCCATTTTATCAATGGGTTAGTTAATGGCTGCTTGCATAAACAAATGATTGTCTCTACCCATGTGGTTTAGAGAGGTATTTCAAGGATGTATTTGAAACACAGCCCAGCAGCTTAATTCTCTTCAGACTTTTTACCTCATTTATCTAGTCACATGATTTATCTACGCTTACATCCTATTACAGGATACCCAAAATCATTCTCTGAACCCATTCTTGATTGTATCCAATCCATTCTGACAATGTGAATAGAGATTTTTTAAGAACAAATATGATACTGACAAATTCCCACCCCATCCCCACATGAAAACTTGCAATTAATGTCCACCGTTCTTAGAATGAAATAATTAATAATGAATTAATAATTCTTACCACATTTTAAAAGAATATTTTAAATATTGGAGAGCAACTCATTGGTGAACCATGATATAATATTTTATTTTATTTATTTATTATTTATTTATTTATTTGACAGAGAGAGATCACAGTAGGAGAGAGGAAGGGAAGAGATCACAGAGAGAGAGGAAGGGAAGCAGGCCCCCTGCTGAGCAGAGAGCCCGATGCGGGACTCGATCCCAGGACCCTGAGATCATGACCTGAGCCGAAGGCAGCGGCTTAACCCACTGAGCCACCCAGGCGCCCCGATATAATATTTTAAAAGAAGCAGAAAAAAATGAATAGAAGATACCAAAGAACATCATCCATATTTAGGGTAATTATTAAGTGCACATATGTGCATGGATATGGGCTTCCAATATAAAATGTAATTTTTACTGTAGATCATAGTTTAGTAATCATGAAAACTTTGGCCTCTGCTGATCTTGTCATTTTCATTTCCTGCTCTTCTTTGTCTTTTGCTTGCCCCACTGGTCTTTCCTTACAAGATAGCCATTGCATGTCTTCTATCTCAAGGACTTTGTACATTATCCCTGAAAAGCTCTTCTTCCATTTCTTTATGTGCCTAAATTATCCTCTAATCCACAGTTTAAACAAAGCTTCAGGGAAAATTTCTCAGCCTTAAGATGAGATTAGTTTGCCCTTTTGTATATTATCCTAACACTCTAAGTGTTACGTTTCCCTAACATGGATTCTTTGTCCTGGTCCATTATTTATTTAACAATATATGATTATTATGGAGCAATTATCAACACAGACTTTAGTCTTCCAGTTTTAGTACCAAAAAATGACTTTAACTTAATGTATTAAGAATTACAGGATATATCCTTTGACATGGTGCTTGGTTTGCATATGAGATAATAATATTTGGAAGAATTCAATAGTTATGGATTAATTTCTTCTATTTTATCAGATTAGCCATTTCAAGCACAAACTGTAGTCTCTTTCTCTGTTTAAGAAGATCTATTTTGTCTTTCTAATTTAGTTCTGAGTCCATTTGTTCTCTCCCTCAAGCTCCTCTGGAGAATCAGTGTCTAATAACATTTCTTTTTTGTTTCTTTAGGCACAATCCTTTAGCCACAACTCTTTAGACTCAACCTACTTTAATTCATGGATTCATCTATGAAAACATCTATCCATCCTTTCAAATGAGTATTTATTACACATTAGTTGTGGAGTGGTAGATGAAGCTGCTTTAATAGAAATGCCCCAAAATTAATGATTAAGAAAACAACAGAGAAGTTGATTTATCTTTCACATAACAGTCTAAGGGGAGGATTTCAGGATGTTAGTGGCTCAACTCCGGGGGACTAAGCTGATGGAAAATCTGTTGTCTTTAATATTCAGTCTCTAAAGTAACTGGACTCATTGGCCCACTAGCACAGGGGGAGAAGACAGGAAGTTCAGGATCAGAAAAATCAAAGGAAGTGGAAGTTCACATTTGTCAATCTGCTCATATTCCATTGATTATAGTTTGGTCATATGGACAAACCTAGTCGGAAAAGAGGCTCGGACACTTTGGTGCAGGTAGAATTACCATGTTCCATCTTTACCTGTGTTACTGTTGAAGAAGGGGATAGCAGATATAGAGAGACAATTACCAGTCTCTATTATATTGAATTTGAGAAAATCATGTGAAATGTTAAGAAAAAATGAATACTGGATTCTGTAATTAAAATAATTAAATGTAGCAGAGGACAAACTAGTATAGAAATAACTATAATACTGTGCCAAAATCATGTAAGTGGTAACTGGGAGTCATAAATGTTATAAAAATTCACAGAAGGGAGAAAAGTTGCAGATTGTGTGCCTGGAAGCCTTCAGGATATTGATGAGACATCAGCAGTGTCTGGAAGAATGACTGAGGCTTCAGCAGGTGAAAGTAATTGTCAGAAATGTACATTTTCCCTCAACTTCTCTGTTGCTCTGTTTTTCTGTCCTAAACATAAATTTCTTATCTACTTTAAAATCTGAAGGCACATATATAACATCATATTTAAGCAAGTGGTTGTTAATTCATTATAGCTGCCCAGTGTCCTACATTTTAAATTTTGTGGGAAACACATTTTTTTTTTTCCCATGGGGTTGAATTCATTGAAAAGCACTCCTTTTGGGAATCTAAAATATCTTTATGAATATAATGGGAAAATATAGGCTCTAAATGGAATCATTGGTTCAATGGCAATAAATAAGTTGGCATGTGCGTTGTGTCAAAAGCTGCTCATGGGCCCAGAGCCCACAGATATTAGTGAAAAAATCTGAAGAGGTCAGAAGGCTGCAAGAAAAACCTGCTCTTCATTATGGACAAGTCAGAGATGATGCCATTACCTCATATTGCCTCCAAGGTGACATGGAAAATCTCTGCTTTGTCATGCATTTGTTCAGGGTCATGTATAATGCACTGCTTATAGTAGTGGATATTCAGTCTCATGTGCAAATATATGATTGGTTAATCTGTTGAAGAGAAACTAAGTGGGACTATCACATTGTTAGTTGCAAAGAAAGAAACCTTTTTCCCCCCTATTGCTTTAATCAGCTAAGTGTTCATTCTCCTACAGAATATTAGAGTCATCCTTTTGACTTTGCACAGAAATTTAGGCAATAGATGTGACAAACAGATTGACTCCTACTTCTTAAAATCTAAACAGGCCTAATCTTTCAGGGGTCTGAGGTGTTACCTGGCACAGCTGGGTTTCTGTCAATTTTTCTTACCCATCTACTGCCCCTCTAACACAATCCTCCACCTCAACTGGTATTTCAAAGGTATAATGTTTTCAAATTTTCACCATTTTTAAGATGACTACAGTAGATATGAGTGTACCACCTGGTATACTCCTTACTCAACAGAAGGAAAGGAGACACTGTTGTTAGCTACTTGACTAAAAATGGTGAACAGTATCATCTAGCTACAATTCCTATGCTTTTCCTCAAACATTTTAAGGCCTAAATTACCTCTCAAAGCAGCTCCTAGCTTTTCATGGATCTTACTAGCTTAATCCTAGCCTCTTCTTCAAGACCCTTTGATTTTTCTTCTCTGATCTTCATTTTGTCTCAGCTACTTTCTTCCAAATAAAATTATATTACATCACTTGGTATGTGATCTAGTACAATGCATGTATGCCATTCACAGATGTATTTATGATTCAGTCTTCAGTAACAACGTTGCACTCTATTAACACACTTGACAACCTTTGTTGTATGACATCGACCGATGAAGCAAACTGTTGATATTAGTTGAGGTAGTAGTTAAGGTTTGTGAGGAAGAAAGGAAATGAAGTCAGGAATACAGTATCTGAAACAGAAGTTTATTTTCCATTGGGGAACAACCAAGTTATATTCCACAAGTCCAAGGTGGACAATGGTACTGTCATTCTTAACATGTGGGAATTCTCCAGCTCTCACCATTTTTGTGTAGCTCTAAGAGAAAGAAATCAGGAGAGTACACAATCTTTTGTTTTGTTTTGTTTTCAGAGCAAAAGCTGGCATTCATACACAGCAGTTTTCCTAATTTCACTGGCCAGAACTTGGTCACATGGCCATAACTGGCAACAAAAAAGACTGGGGAATGTAATTTTTAGCTAGATGGTCATGTATCTGTCTACATGCTGTTAGTATAAATTAAGCAAATAATGGATATTAGGCTACAATTAGTTATCTTCCACATATGTATGTATGTATGTATGTATGTATGTATGTATGTGCTGGAGATATCTAAGAGCCAGAATTCTTCAGTCGTACATACAAAAAAGTTCAGTTTAGCAAAGGGTAAATGCTTCTTGATTCACCATCTCTCTGAGCTGAGGTCAGAAGTTTCTGCCAGGAATGCAAGTTGCTTTAAGGTGTGGCTCTCAGACCAATTTTCTATAATCTTTTGTACTCTCCAGATAAAACAATGTGCCATCAAGGTCAAGCTCTAAATGTTTTTTTTGTTTTGTTTTGTTTTGTTTTTTTTGACATGCTACACTTGAGCAATACTTATCAGAATTTTTCCTTTAAAAAAATATAGTTGTGCATCATTTTCATTAAAAAGTCTGCCCCATTTATCCTAATATTTAGATTTCCATTAAAATTTAACATCTTCTTTTACTTTAAAATCCCTGAGGTGGTATTTTACATATATTCTTCTCTTCATGCTGAAGAGTTAACCTGTGATAATTTGCACACATTTTTCTAAAGCCTCATTTTACCCAAGGATTTCTTGTACAACAAAGAGTAAATAAGCTACCTTTAATTGGCATTTGTTACATATTACAATTTCCATCATTATTAAAACACAGGGCTCTACTTTAGTTTTCTTAATCCAAATGTTTTCAATTTTTAAAAAGGTATCTAAAAACGTGGTTTTGTAATTGATCAGAATGCAAAAACTTTTTTTAATCCCACCTTATGTGCTAGACCTTATGGGAAATTAAAACACAAGCACCACACAATTCACTTGGCCTTATGAAATGTATTCTTTAGTTAGGAAAACAGAATCCACTTTCATTAAACTATTAACGTGAGAATATAGCACATGGTTAAGGGGCAAATATTATGTTACAGACAATAAATGTTTTTAGGTATTAGAAAAGGAGCTCCTGAAAAGCAGACTCTATGTCCTGTTTCTTCATGTTTTGCTTTGTACTCAGTAGTTACACAATAAATGTTTGCTGAAAGCGTCAGCACTTTTATCCTGAGTCAGGGCCTTAAAATGGTTGTCCCAAGGTTCAGTGGACATGAAAGAAGGATCAAATTCAGTAAGGAAAGTATAAAAAAGGTCAACACTAGATGAGAGATCAGAAATATTCCAACTAACTGATTCCAAAAAAGTTTTTTGGACATTTATTCTATAGTCAGAATCTACTACTACTTGGCCCAAGATTTCGGGGCTGCTAACTTCTCTGTGCAGTAGTCGTTAGTGTAGATTAAGAGGGGGAGAGGGGATGAAGGCATTCCTTACCAAATACACACTAGTCATATTAGGGTATGGGTGGTCACTTGTGCATCTTAAAACTTCTTGGTAGAAAACTTCCCTATGTCTGTAGAAGGAAGGCACTAAATTTGGGGGTAAAAGCATTTGATCTATGTGGCCTCTTGAGTGCCATGTCAGTGGAACACATTAACTTTTCCCAGTGCACTCAATTGCCCTGTCCTTCACAACTGCATCACTATGCTGAAAAATGCGATTTTCATAGAAATGTTCAATTTTGCAGCTTAGAGACTTTGTGAAGGAGAAAAATATCATTTTTGCACTTAAACTTCTCCTTAAATTGCTCACTTCAGAAAGTTAAAATTGGCCCTGAATATAATGACACTAGATCAACATATGTTGGGATATTTTTAACCCTTTCATCTTTAGTTAGCTCTGCTGTCCTTTGGTTGTCTACTGCAGGTCAAACATCCAAACCAGAATGAAATAAACCTTCTAGCTTTTCCACCCTGCCCACAAACAGTTTGAAGTATCTGGATATTCTGAATGCTCAGATTTCAGTTTTTTGTTTTTATTTGGCTACTTGAAGATAAGTAACAATTTTGACACTGAATTC
Source organism: Mustela nivalis (assembly GCF_964662115.1). Lineage (NCBI taxonomy): Eukaryota > Metazoa > Chordata > Mammalia > Carnivora > Mustelidae > Mustela > Mustela nivalis. The sequence goes on from NC_139033.1 coordinate 51,158,988, forward strand.
TATACATTAGGACTACACAGGACTATGGAAATATTCCTGTAAAAGAAAGGCTGCTTTTAACTCAATATCATTCATCAACCTTCTCTTCCCCACACACATACACCAAGGAGTCCTGACTTCATTTTCTTTCTTATTCTGCTTGTTTACAAGCCATCTGTAAAAGAGCTTCCTTTTCTGTGAAGACTAGGATAAAGCAGTCAGATTTTAGTCATACATATTCAAAAGTGAAGTTGCAAGAGTCTTCACATCAGAAGATAAGGCTGTATATTTGGTTTTTTAAAAAATCATTGAGTGGTGTCTGAAGTTCTCTTTGACAGTTTATCTATCACGGTTCCTCTATTGAATATTCTAACACTGTGCCTATTTAATCTTCTGATGTAAACAAAAGTTTAGTTTTTTACATCTCCTTCACTATCTGACAAAAATTTGAGGCTGAATTTTGATTTATCTGTGAAAAACAACTATCCAGAGTAATGAAAATACCCCCAATAAGCAAAATGCCTATAGCATAATTCTGTTTATTCTAGATTCTTTTCCTTATCTCTGGCTTTCTTTTTATCATTATCAGTTTAACAAATATTTACTACTCACTGTAGATAAACCCATTGTATGGCACTGTGGGGAGAAAAATAAGGTACCAGGAAACAATCTGTTTCCAAGTGAGTGTTGCAATCTCCTGGGATGGATTAGTCACCCTTCTCTTCCCATATTTGCCTCATAAGTATTATTTATATTAAAAATTCTATGCTGACAAAATCCTATCCTCTCCCCATCATCCCTCTCTCCATTCACATCAATAAGATTTATTCATAGTACACTTTTTTTTTTTTTTTGCAATTAGGGATGAAAAGAAATATTAGATACAGTTCCCATCTAAGTAGTTTGAATTTAATAAAAGAAAAAAAAAGCTGATTATTTATTAATTTATTTATTATTCCTAAATTATATAATCAATTATTTAGTTGAGGTCCCAAACTTCTGATTATAAGAATTCCCTGGTGTGCTTTTTCAAAATATTTTCCTGAGCCCTTCTGAGCTAGATGTTATTTCTCATCTTTAATGTTCAGGTGAAGCTGCTGGTTCATCTGCAGACTTTGAGTACCAAGACCTCAGGACATACTCAGGACATATGAGACCTCAGGACATACTCAGGACATGCTGATTTTATGGTGAAAGGATCCAGTAAACTATTTTTTATGTGGACCCCAGGTTTCATCATGCTAGGTTCCGTAACACTGATCTCATTTTTACAAGTGAGAAAAAAAAAATGGTACAGCCTGACTAAATGAGTGTTAGATCCAGATGGATTTTCAAAAACCTTTACTTTTCCCTACTGAATAATACTCAAGTGGGAGATAGCCTGGGCATTGCACTTTTGAAAAGCTACCCAGATGATTCTTATGCATCATCAGGGTAGACATCTCCACTCCAGCACTTACCCACACTTATTACAGCAAGTTAGAGTAGGATGTTAGAGCCCACGGAGTGAAGTGTGAATATGAATCATCACTCAGTTTTATAACCTCTGCTAAACGTAGTACTCATTGGTACTGTTCTCCTTGCAGGCACAGAATAGAATTGTATATCCTGGCTTCATGTTGTTGGGTTGGGCCAAGTGACAAGTTCCTTTCATAGACAGAGAAAGGTGAAACTGAAATGTCAAAGTCTTTTTCCAGTGTGTGAGTGAGCGCGCCTGAGGAGTGAGGTTTAGAGTAGATTGACCCCTTTATTTCACCTCCCATGTTAATAAACCTTTGAATTTTAAAAAAGGGTATGACAATTTATTCGAAAGCACAGAACTAAACTGTTTTGCATGATCAAGGAAGAGGGGCTGATTGGCAAAAGTAGCAGTCATGAGCCAAAGAAGAGGGACTCCACTAAACTGAGAAGAGGGGCATGATATGAGAGGAGAATCCTGGGGTGGAGGAACGGAGGTGGACAGCAAGAAAGAAACATTTAGGAAAGAGGAATTTTTCTGAAAAGCTGAGAGGAGAATGGTGATCCAAATGGCAGGCAAAGGATATTTAAGAAGAGAATGGGTATTATCCAGTTTGAGTAATTTACGTATTACTAAGTAAATACATTAACTACTTATATGTGTGGATGCTTGTATTTAATATGTATGTATTCAAGACTGGAGCCTAAGGAAATGAGCTCTAAGAACTTGGAATATTAATAAGGATTGATAACTTAGTATAATGTCTTTGCAAAATTGAAGGAAATGAAAATTATCTTTGATGCCCATTCATACCCCCCCCTATAAATTCCTATTCATCATCACCTATAGACCTCTTTTCTTTCTCACCATTCTCAGGACAAACATCTATAACATATTCTGGATTTGCTTTTTTGTTTTTTTACTTGATTTCCTGTTGCTTTCAACTCATCTATTTTTCACTGTTGATGGTGGTTTGTGTTACTTCTCCAAGGGCATTTTCATACTAGAAAATTAATAAATGAGCAAATATTTATGACAGATATTTATGTGGACCTTTAGAAGTGACATTGTAGGCAAGTAAGACAGATTGATACTTTGGCCTGGGAAAATGTAATACAAAAATATCAAATAAAATTCCTGTGATTATTGAACTATTTTAAGGTCCAGACTAGAATACTTGGAAAAGGAAGAGATGCTATTTTTGAGGCATTTTGCAGAGTTTATCACATGTAAACTTCTCAACAAACTGTGAACCTGTGAGCTAGGTATTTTGTCACCAATCTTACATATCAAAATCAGTAAACCAACAACAAATTAAAGTGAGGAATAAGATATGTGCCTATACTACATGCCCTTAGTAGTAGGTGGTGGAGTCCAGACTCAACTCACTACCATAAGATTCTGAAGATCCATCCATTTTTATTCTACCTCAACTCATACAAATATTTGGAAATGGAAACCTTTGGTCAGTTTTGCACCAGAAGGCAGAGCTATAAACATGGGTAGAATTTTAAAAGATGAAGATTTTACTAATTTTTTTAAAGCACAAGACTATCTAGTAATGGAATAGTTTGCCTCAGAAGTGATTTCTGCCTTGCTGAAAGGGTTCAAAGGGAAGACGGATGACAATCAGCCTGAGATATTGCAGAAAGGACTCCTTCTGTTGTCTGAAGTTGGATTAGATGTCAGCCAAAATCCTTTCTAAATCCCTGATTCTATGCCTCTAGGGCCCTAAATGCTTTGTAGTGTGGAACAGAATATAAATAAGTTAAGAGAAGCGATCAACCAACAGATACTTATTACATTTCTACAGTGTGTAAGGCACCAAGATTCTCATCTCACACCATGAAGATAGCAGCTTCTCCTACTTACTCCCTGATCTCTGAGTGTGAAGGAGGCTTGGTGTCAAGAAGGAAGGAACCAAGAGAAAAAGCTGTCAAAAAAAAAAAAGGACTGGGGGTGGGGGGAAGCCAAATGTTAACTTCTTACCATTTGCTCAAGTCTGGCTCTTCATGAGCATCTTCTTAAAGTTTTGTGTTGACCTCTCCCTCTCCCCTGGGTGTCAGAATGGGGGGGAAGAATCCTGCTGATTGACTCATGAAACACATTACCAGAAGCTCTCTATTTTAATAGTTAAGGCCACGGAAGCAATTTGTACTTTACTTAGAAGTTTATTGCATTTTGATAATTGCTTTTCCCCTTGAACTGTAGAGTTTTAAAATATAATTTTTGACTGACTATAAAAAGGGAAAAAAAAATCCATATAACTTTAAGAGCATTTTCAAAGCTTTTAAAGTCTCCACTAAACCAATGCAGCCCAAAGTTACCTTGTTGAGTTGTTTCAAGTTAGCTTTATAATCATTTTTTTTTAACCCTCCCACATCCAAAACACCCAGAGAAAAAGAAAAGACAGAGATATTCTCTCTTACAGAGAATTCTCTCCAGGAACAGTGTTTCTGAAGGATGCATTGAAGGGAAGAGAATATCAAATAACTCGCCAACGAGCCTGGAGGGCTCTGTTTGTATGCACACAAATAAAAAATGAGCCTCAAGTACTCAAACTCATAGAACTCAGTAGTTGAACAGTGTCAGTGAAATTAGCTTTATGAATAAATTTTCCTACGGGTCATCATTTTTCAGGTGTGAACATCCATATGGGCTATTAATCAATGGTCTATGCTGGTTTATCAACATAAAAATAATGACTGATGGAGACCATCTCTTAGGAGTTACAAAACCCTTTTACAAATCTTCTCATACATACTCTGTACATTTGGAAAATATTTACTTTATCTAGATCCATACACATAGCCAGGATAGTTTAAGATACTATGTGCCATTTGAAAATGTTTCCTAGGATTGTTTTTGAATTTTTCCACTTCCCTCTAGCTATGTTTGTATTAGACTTAGATTTAATTAAATCAGCTGTTTTGTTTCAACACAGTGATGATTCACAAGTGTTGGTTAGCCAGTCATCTGAAAATCAAAAGAACAATTATCTGCTTGTCTATAATAATTTATATTCAGTAAACTATGTTCATCCTTTATTTATTTGATGATCATGACAACCTTTTATAGGATTATAACTTCTATTTTCTGGAAGAGGTCACCAAGCTAGCAGAAGGGTTTAGTGACTTGCCAGTACCCCACAGGTAGATAGCAATAAAGCCGGAGTAGAAACCAGAATTGTTGATTCAAGATTTAAATCGGAAGCACCCATTTTGAGACCAGTGAAGCAAATTATCTTCCACCCTCTTATTTCTGTGAATAAATGTGGATAATTGTGAATTTAGAAAAATGCAGACACCATAGGATAGAAGATAGTTTTCCACAAATGATTTATACTCAAACAGAATATTTCGAGTAGGGGGCAGTGCATGTAGAGCACTCATATTGAACATGTTTCCTTTTCTAGTGCAACCGATACTGAGTTTATTATAACATCTGTGTTATAAATCCATGGATGATAGACCCCTAGTGGGTGATGAGGGGGAAATTAGATGAATAACAGCTCATTTATCTAATATTCAGTACTTTTCAAAGTGCTTTCAGTTATCAGTGATATTTGATAAAACACCCTAGTGAGGTTGATAAGGCAGAGATTTGTAGTGTTGGGCAATAGAGCTAGTTAAGTGACAATGATGATTTTATAAAATTGAAAGCCTTGTAAACAACATATACCCTTCTATATAAATGTCCTAAAAAAGTAATGATAATTGAGCTCAGAACAACCACTGGACTCTTCAAGTGAATTACGTTACCTTCACACATATTCAGGGTATGCTGTTCTTCAGTTTATAAAGATGAGGAAACAAAAGCAGTTAGAAAAGCAGACTTCATTACTCGGGCAGTTAGTGCAAAACCAGCAATAGGTGGGAGCTAAGATAACAATGGACAGCCATACTTCATTCCTGGTGCGCCCTACTGTCTCTGTCAGAGGAAATTCTTCGCTAGCTGGGCCATGAGTCCAGTCATCGTGGCACTTCCTGTAATTTTTTAGGAGAAGCCATATCCTAATGTAAGTATAAAATGCTTTTTTCTCCATGAGTTTTATGGAAGCTTTTTCCCTCTTTGCATCACAAGGTTGTTCAATATTGTATTGGGAAGCACTTTGAACTCCTAGGAAGATAAGTGCTATTTAATTGCAAAGTGTTATTAGTCCTATGACTGTCATTATGTGCACCAGCACAATTTTACAGTTAATGCATCTCAATATTACTGCTGTTGACATTCTTCACTTTTTTTTTTTTTTTTTTTAACTGGCTCAACGGCAGAATTGGATGTCTCAGGGGACTGGTTATTGGAAATTGGATTCAGTGTCTCTTGCTTCTAGGTTTTTAATATCCAACACATTGCTCTATTACCCCATGCTGAATGGTATTTTAGTAGTATCAATACTGTCCTCACACACAATTCACAATCCCACAACATTAAGCATCAGATCTACTTGATGGGAAAAGATCAATTTGCAGAGATGCAGAGATGTAGTTCTTATCCAGACTTAATGATTTTAACATTTCTACCTGAAAAAATAATTTATTTCATTAATTGTATCCCATTTTTCTTCTTTCTTTAAAAAGAAGATATTTTTAGTTAAAATGTTTCATCTGTACTTGCTAAGACAATCTCATATGGCGTATCTTTTAGGTTCCTACTTCCCTTCACAAATTCTCCCACAACTAACTCCAAATGCATGTCTCCTAGTGAGACACAGATATTCATTTTGGTTTCATATCTGTTGACAAAAAGTAGTGACATATGTAAACTATATCAGGTGTTCTTTCTCATTTTGATCATCTAACAACTCAGTTCTTCGCCCGATCTTATTCCTTCCATATCTTAACCTCTCACTCCCATCTTATTAGCCATTACAGCCTGGATTGTCAAATTCCGTACTTGCCACCACACAGTACAGGCAGCTATTTGGATGGCTGAAACGGTGAAATTTGCATTTTGGAGTGAGGGAAGTAGAACTTTTGTGCAGAAAGGAAACAGAGTACTAAACATCAAATGAGCCAAAGAGGTAAGTAACTATTTTGTCTCCCAAAGCAAAGCTACATATTGAGAACCACCATTTATTCTTGATATTGCTAATTTTTACTGTCTGTGAAAATATGTGCAAAAATTAGGGATATAATAAATTCTGGCAAATGGAAACATGGCATTTGGGGACAGAATATGCCTTACAGTATAAAGAATTACGGTATATGATTTTCTTATCGGAATTTTATTCTAAAGTTATATTCTTTAATTACTTGTGTGCATGTAACACAGTTCAGTTCAACTCGGTATAATCTATCATGTGTTCAGTGTTCATTCATTAAATGTGAATGAACAATTTTTTCTATAAGTGCTTTTCATCAGGGATTTTAAAATATCACTGGGTAAATAGAGCCTATAGCATGTATACACGGAAAAAAATAAAACAAAAGATATGGGTTAATAGATTCTGTAGCTCAAAGCACTCTGACAAAGCATATAGCATTTTACAATTAAGATCACTATTATTATCATGACATAATAAATTATGCAATAATAGCAAGCTATACTTTAGAGAATCAGAAGGGAAACACCAAAGTGACTTAGATGAAGGTAGACTTAGATTAATTTTCCTTAATGGGGAAAAAATGTTTTGATTTCAGCTCTAAAGGTTATGCTGGACTTGAATGAGCAGAAGTAAGATAGTTAATCTTTGTCTTAGGTTAAATTTCCCCAGAAGTGAACGCTGAGGCAAGGATTCATGTATACAGGGTTCATCCAGAAGGTGCCAGAGTGGGAAATAAGACAAGGAAGAGAAGCTAGGAAGCCCAGGAGGGTACAGGAATATCCTACAAGGAACCTTAGGGAAACATGCTTCAGAATTATCCCATCCAAAAGCAAGCTAGCTGGGTTATTTACAGACCAACTACCAAGTCATTGGTTGAAAACTATTAGTGAGGATGTTCGTTCTTGGGCAGTTATGGCCAGACATGGAGTGGGTTCTAGAATTCTAGAAAAACAAACAAGCAAACAAAAAACCCAAAACAACAACAACAACAAAAAAGCAACCCTCAGACACACAGATTTTTTTTTTATATAAAACATTAAACAGCAGGGGTGCCTGGGTGGCTCAGTTGGTTAAGCATATGTCTTTCGCTCAGGTAGATTTCAGTGTCCTAGGATCAGGGAGCATTGTGTCAGACTCCCACCGGAATCTGCTTTTCCCTTTCTTCTGCCCCTCCCTTCCCTTGTGCATGTGCATTCTCTGTCTCTCTTTCTCTCTCTCCCAAATGAATAAATCTTAAAAACAAAACAAAAATGTAAAACAACAAACCACGATTAAGAAATAATGATGGATTGGACTAAATGAGATGAAATTTTCTATACAGGTTAATAAGGATACCACAGATAATGAGGAAACACAACTTAGGATAACTTACCCAAAGTCCTGATCAGGTCATAAGAACACCTACAAAATATGATTCTAGAGTTTTTTCTCATTGACTCTGAAATGAGAAAAGAAGGAGGTTACATCAACTATTGATGGAATTGGTTGAGAATGCCGCATTTAGTATAAAATCATGTTTTGCAATGTGGATATAGAGTTCAGACAGGTTAGGAAGAAAGTCCTGGTCCTATTCCTTATTGGCTATGAGAACTTGAGAAATTTACTACAATTTTCCAGTGGAAAGTGGAATTAACTACCATATACTATATTTAAATATTAAATATTTTCAGTCTGTAATAGTGTATAGCTCATGAGTAAGGTAATACAGTGTCTGCACGTATTATTAGCTTACAGTTGTTTGTTTAGCCCCTTTGTCTTTCACCATTCTTTCTCCATTTCTTCCTCATTTTTTTTTCTTTCTTTCGACCTGCAGGTGTACCAGGGCATGGAAATACAGTGAGGATCAGTTCCCCAAGGAATTTAAGTCTAAAATTTGGGGCATTAAATAATACTACCAATAATAGGCAGCAACAAATTTTCAGTAAGGTCTACCTTGGCAAAAGTAATACTACACAGGTGTAGAAAAGTATGAATTTCACAGATTTAACAACCTGTAGAGATAACTTTTCCAACCCATATTTATGCTGATGACAGAAAACCTAATCTTGTCAATTCAGGGTAAAGTCAGTAGTCATTTCTGTCTAATAGCCATCTTTTTGAGACAGAATCTATGAATTATGTAGAGTTTCCTTCTTCCCCCTTTCTTACTCCCTTCTTTTCTGGAAGGAGATAAGTTGCAAGGCACTAGGTTAGATACGAGTTATTAATGAAGTATAAGATTCTCCAAACTGACTTCTTCTGTGATATAAGAATAACAATAGCATTAATGATGAACAGAATAAAAATCACAATACTAACTGTTTACTGAAATCTATTATGTTTCAGTTGCTATTATACATTGTATGTATTTTTGTTTTCACTCTAATGCAGTGAGGTGGATACTGTAATTCCCCATTTTACTGATGAAGAATCCCCATTGATCATCTGCCTCTACTTTGACTGCTTCCACATTGCAATATCTATGTCTCTCCCTGCTTCCCAGGCACCAGGCCCACACATGTCTTTCTCTGTCTTTTTCAGGTCTGTTAGTCTGCTCTCAGCTACTTCTGTATCACCTGAAAGCATAGGGAATTTTGGATGTTATTCCACATCACACTGACCTGTGTGAGACTCTGTGAGGCTGCAGCTAGCCATCATGCTGTGTAATTGTTTCTCTCCCTGAAGGCACTATGCCAGCATCAGGATATATGACTTTCCTTAGTGTCAATTTCTGATTTTAACGAAGAGGTTAATACTTCCTTACTTCCACAGTGATGACGCTAACATTTGGAATTGATGCAAATGAGGGATTAGTAACTTGGAGGTGGACATAACCCAAACAGAAAGACCATCTTCCCCTCTGCCTAACCCTGATGCGAATGGCTATTCTTTGGGAACATAAGGTCTATACATTTCTAGATCAGGCTGTTCTTTTAACATAAAAGCTGCCCATTTCTAGATCTAGATTTCTGTGTCTAAAGGCATAAGACTGGAGTGTCTGCATGTCCACGGACGGACATTCTGCTCTGTCTTTTCTCAGAGTTACTCTACTTCCCCAAGGAGAAGTAGAAGGCAGAGAGCACAGTCACCAAAGAATGATTTTGGATTGGCAACATAGGGAAGAAAATATAATTCGTTGGATTAAAATTTCAGTGAAAATGTGAATTAGGAATGGGTTTTATAAAGGAGAGACTGTCAGTTACACTGAGAAACTAATAAGCTGATTTCCATCCACTGGGACAAAGGAGAAGGAAAGTAGAATGAATCACCATTTTCCACTATAACAATGACAGTTGGAAGACTGTTATGACTCTTCCGATGATAATAATTTCCATTTCGATAGGCTCTTTTTCCAAGACATCTAAAGTATTTTACAAGTGATTTTTGCCATCCATCCTCATGTATCAAAAAGCAAAGATACAAATACTTGCATCCTCATTTCATAGGCAGCAAATGCGTCTGAAGGATTCTGAATACACTGTGCTTTTTCCAAAGAAATTTTTAATAAGGTAGGCTGTGGAAACTGAAGCATTCAGTCATATCTGGGAAGGAAAAAGGACAGAAATATAATATTTGGACACAAAATCCCCTACAAGTTCTTATTATCTTCTTATAACCTATATTTTGAAAAGAAGAAAATCAGAGGATAAAATATTTTCTCTGTGTATTGTGACTTTTGATTAATACCAATTTTAGTCCTTTAACATTTAGACTTTATATACGTCTCCGATTCAGATGTTGTTCTTTCTTCCCTCATATCATGATATTTGTTATCTTCTTTTTTATTTAAGCCAACATCGAGGATGAGATAAGCATGTATGAGATGCTCTGTAACATTTTATTTACTCGGTGAGTGTGCATAATCTCAGGTGTGGAATAAAGGTCTATAAAGTTATTCAGCACAAGAAAGGAACTGAAGAATATACTCATTAAGAGAAAGGAAATATCCTGTAAATGGTGACAATTTCCCTGATTCTTTCCCTTTTTTCTAATTTAGAACACAGCTGCACAATGATCTTGTCTTTCTCTTCCAGCTTTTCACTCATTAAAAAAGGAGGGTTTCTGGTAATTATGTATGGCAGGCAGAATAATGGCTATCCAGAGATGTCCACATCCTAACCTCTGTAACCTCTGAAAATGTTGTTACATGGAAAAGGAGCATTAACGTTGCACATGAAATAAAGATTTCTCATCAGCTGACCTTAAGATTGGAGAGTACACTGGATATTTGGAGGGGTCCAATATAATCAAAAGGGCTCTTTTAATATAGAAGAGAATGCAGAAGAGTCAGTGCCAGCCTAATGTGGTGGCCATTGCTATCTCTAGCTTCCTCTGAACTAAGGAATGTGGGAAAGCCACAAAAATGGATTTCTCCCTAGAGCCTCCAAAAAGTAATGCAGCCCTTGCTGACACCTTAATTTTTTTTTCAGTGTTCCAAGATTTTTCAGTGTTCCAAATGTGTTTATGCACCCAATGAATGCTTCATGCAATATATGCCCTCCATAATACCCACCACCAGGCTCACCCAACCCCCCACCCTTCTCCCCTCCAAAATCCTCAGTTTGTTTCTCAGTGTTGACGGTCTCTCATCGCTTGTCTCCCCCTCCGATTTCCCCTTTATTTTAGCCCTGTGAGACCCATTTCACCCATTTCACTTCTGACTTCCAGAAGTATAAGATTATAAATCTCTATTGTTTTAAGCAACCAGGTTTGTGGCAATATGCTATAGTAGCAATAGGAAACTAATACGGTATGCAGTACACATTTAGTAAATAATTGAATGAATGAATGAGCCAACTAGAATAAGTCAGATCCTTTCATTTACTCACATTCCAAAATCTGAAAATGAGCTGGGAGAACTAGAGTTCACAGGCCACTTTCAAAAGATAGAATTAAAAACCATGACAATAGCAACGCTTTTATACATCATTTTTTAGTCCTAGTGCCATGCCTTGCATCTGTGAGGGAGAGCATAGTGTGGGAAAAGGAATAAATAGTTGTCCATAAGATATCCCAAAGGAAATTTTAGAAGTGCTCCAGTTGCACAATAATAGATATGCTAACATAGTGCCTATTGTGCTTACTGTGTGCATTGTTCTAAGCAATTTATGTCTATTAGCTAGCTTAGTCCTCACCACAATCCTCTGAGATATTTTTTATATCTCCATTTTGTGGATGGGTAGGATAAATCTCATGGTCACACAGCTAGGAAGTAGCAGAATCAGGACTCGAAGTCGTCATCATTAAAATATATTCCATCTAAAAAACTCTTTTACTTCCCTGTGCCATTTTTAATAAGTAGTTTTTGATTTGAGCATTAATTACTATGTTTTATGTCCATGTGAAGGGTAGGGATAAGATATTCTAGAGTGAGAAAACAATGTAAGACTGAGGGCAAGTCTAAGTCAGAGAAGCACTTTGCTCTGTTTTTTGTCTAAGGAATATAGAAAACTAGTGAAAAATGAAACTAGAAGGATATTTTGGGCTGATGTTTGGAGGTTTCTGGACTCTAGCATAAGAAATAAAATTCTATTCAGCCATCAGTAGGAAATATTTGTTTTTTAGTTGTTGTTGTAGTTTGGTTGGTGTTCCAGTATTTTGTTTTTGCAATTTAAGCACAGAAATAGGCTTTTAGAGTTTTCATGTGAGGCAGGTTGAGTGTATATTGGCTCATGTCAAGGGTGATGACAGCAGAAGCAATGAGGCATGGAGTTCAGTAAGGAGATCACTGCAGTCTCACAAATGAAGAGTGCTAGGGAGGTGAAGAAGTGCGTTGACTACTAACGTGGAACAGATGTAAGAACTGTAAGACTATTACGTAGGTAGAATTGGTTGTGAGGCTCTCAAAAGGTGGGAGAAACAAACTCGAATGGTTTTGAGCATTTGAGACTGGATGATAGACTTGTATTTAGTTTGTATTTGAAAGAAAGGATAATGAATTTGGTTTGAGGGAACACCATTGAAACTGAAGGAATCATCTACATCTGAGATATTTAGCCCCACGAGTAATAAGTGCCTGTTTTGTGCTTGCTTAGCTTTCAGGTATTTTGCAAACTCCTTCAGTAAAGTCTCCATTTTGGAGCTACTATTGTAAATTTCATTGATTGTAGCCATGACTGTGATCCCAGGGTCTCACTTGGATTCTTAGATACTCTATCAGTAATTCTACAGTCCTACTGCTCTGCTGCATTTTCACAACCTCTGGTTGGTGGTTGCTCTACCTGCTGAAATGAGCTTCTACTGATATAAAGAGACATTTTGGAAATTAGTAGAATCCTGATTGTGTAACCAGATGCAACCTAGTAATAGGCACCAGGACTAGACTTCTCCACCACCCGTAGAGGTCTTCAGGTGTTTTTGAAGATCAATGTGTTAACTGTGCGACTCAAAGCAGACTCCTCTCCTCTCTATTACAGATTCCTTAGACCCATTAGGCCATTAAAATATTGCTTTTCTACCACCTTGATATTAAAACCTATGGACCTTCTGTGGTTTTCTCTGGAGAGGTAGATGCTTCGGCAGAGAAGTAAGGGGTGTGTTCACCAGCTCAGCTTACACACCGGCCTGCTGCAACCTGCTTCTTCGTTGCCTATATCAAACTCCTAAGCCATGAATATCTGTAATGACAATCTTCTTTCAATTGACTGCTCAATTTCTATGTAGTTTAAAAATTCATCATAGTCGAAAGTCATAATGGATGTGCAAATTCTCATTTTTGTTAGAATCCATCATAATGCCTCACAATCCATTGCAACAATTACATTCAATCATGTTAGGAAAACTCTCACAAAGTTTATTACAATAATATTAAATACATCTTCCCCATTGGTCTTTAACCAAAGCAGTTTTTTATGTTGGAGTATAGTTTTATGAAGCTTGTCAAATGCCTATATTCCTTTTAGATCCAGGAAACTCCAAACCAAGTGTTTGGTTATTTGAATCTTCCTTGACAACTGCCCCACCTCCGAGTGAATTATTCACTTTCTCTTTTTTCTCTTTCTGACACTAAACCTTCTACATAGTTCTGTTGTTATACTGATAATGCCTATATTTTTATTCCCATGCCTCTAAATTCTCCCAGTGCACTATAAGGTCTCTGAGGGATATATGGTTTGGTCCAGGAATGTCAGAATCAGAAAAAGTCGACTTTTGTCTCCACCTTCCATCAATGACTCCACTATGTGACCAGGTCTCTCTCATCTTCACTTTCCTCATCTGAAATACAGGACAGATCTCAATACCCCATTTCTTATATACCTTGAAGGGGTGTGGTACGCAAAGGAGAATGCTTTGTAAACCCAGGGTGTTCTGCAGCTGCAAGCCTGATTTTCACCTGCTGGTCCATTTCTCTTCTTCAGTCTAGATTTGTTGGCCCATCTGACTCAGTGTTGCCCAATATTAACATAGGTGTTTCCGGTATGAAATAAGAGATTAACAAAAACACATACTCACATTCTCTCTCTCTCTCTCTCATACACACACACACACACACACACACGCACGCACGCACACAGATAACTGTTGCCTGTAGTGTCCTTGAACAGAAAGAAAAATGATATAAATAGCTGCTGTATGCAAGAACAGTGATCCACACCACGGTCAGACCCTTCCCAAAGTCCACTGGGAAATTAGACCTTATCAGTGTCAAGCATCAATTCACAATCACCACAACAAAGTGGCAGAAGTTGCTAGAGTGACACGCTCGGCTGCTGAGGCCAAGACTCTGTCACAAAGAAATGAAGAAGGACAATTATCCTGAGATTTAAGTCTGTGTAGACAGCCACCTTATATCATTCAGGACCAAAATTTTCACATTGTTAGAGCTCCCCAATGACTGTCCCCAACTACTGCCATATTACTCCCTATAGTTCACATTACTTTTTACAGAGTACACTGGGTCTGAACTTGGAGTCTAAAGAGGGATAAGGGCTACCACCAAATTACACTTGGTAAGTTTTGACAGCTTCAGGCAACCTGAGAAACCCTGAGCTGTTGTCCCCCTGGGGCCCCCCTAGAAAATGACACATGTATCTCATGAAGATATCCTAGCAGGTAGCATTGGAAAATAAATAAATAAGTCTCACTATAGAATACTGTCAGGTAATAAGTATCGAGTGGCTTTGGCAACTAAAGGCATCAGCCTCTTGGGGATATGTTAATCTGCTTGTGTCTGCTAGGAGGGAGGATGAACTGGCAGATGAAAGTCTGAGGCTGTCACTGCCTACAGGCAAGTGATGGGTGAACATCAAACTTCAATTCAGATGAACATCTCTACGCCTCGGTAGGAATTTCACTGTGGGGCTCAGTTGATTGGGAGGGGTCTGGAGGAGAGGAAACACACTGACACAGTCGTGCCACACACACCTCACCAGGCAACCTGACTTTAAGGGTAGTAGTGAATCTTCGTAAAGGGAAATAGAAAAACTTAAGTGCTGAATTCTGAGCTCTGCACAAGATAAGACTGTCAATAAATCTTAATGACAATAGGAAATATGCTTCAGTCCCTTATGAATTCTGGCCACAAATTAGTGCAACACACCGGCACATAATACCACTGAGAATGAATATGCTTGGAAACAAGGAGGAATGTTCATATTTAAGCTAAATGCATATCGCAACATAATGTTTAATATTCAGGGTACATGAGGTCAGGCTGTGAAGGCACTGTCGCTGGGACAAGACTTTTGGCTTTACCCGTAAATCAAGACACCTAAAGTCCTTCCTACTCTATTCCTTAAGATATTTTTCTAATATTCAGTGATTTGGTTGGTTCACATTCAAATTTTGCAAATTCATGTTTTGAGGAAAATGGTAACATGTAAATCAGGTTTTAATTTACCACAGGATTGGCTAATGAGATTATTTAGAGATTTTTTTTTTAACTCCTAAATATTCACTTCTTAACAGTATCTCCCCTCTATTCAATGTCAGATTGGCAAATACACCATCACCATCACCACCACAAAATAACAAAAAACATGTTCAGAATGTTTTCTTTTCCTGGGCCCCATGTCCTGCATTTTGAACCGATTATGCCATCTCACCCTTACACTGACCATATGAAGTTGGTGTTACCGTTTCCATCTTGTAGAAAGTAAACTGAGGCAAAGACTGCCTGAATAAGATCACCAGCTAGCAATGGATAGAGCAAGAATTTGAACTTTAGAAGATTCTAAAACAAAGAGTATACACTTTGGAGACATTCATTTTGTCACCCTCATATTTAATATGGATGATCAGTCCTGGTCAGAGTTTTGAGTCGAATTTGTACATTGCAATAGGATGTTCATCAGGTGGCCGCGTGGTATTATATCCTGCATCTTACCTTTCTTCAAACAAGATGCAATCTAGCAAAATTGTTGGTCAGACAGATTAAAACAAAACAAAACAAAAAAAACACAAAAAAACAGTCAGATAACCTGTAGAGCTTTAGTTGTGAAAACCACTGTGGTAAAAAATAAAAACCAAAAACTGTATTATCAAATTTTTATTTACATTCTGTTCTCCCATTTCGAATGATCTCACTGAAGGACTACAGCTATGTGAGGAAAAGTCATCCCCCAGACATTCCACTCATAGGATATGTGTTGCTGTGTAATTCTTGATTTTCCCAAGGCAGGTCTAGTTCTGTGTAGTGTAGCCTTCTGTCAGATGGTGCATCCCTATGTTTTAACTGGCAAATACAAACAGTGTATTTTTTAGAATACTGGCATTATCTATTTAAAAGTTAAAAAAAGTTAGATATAGCTATGTCTCCATATACAGAAATTAAATAATGTATACCTATACATATGTATGTTGAAGATAGACATATGCTTTGAATTATGAGCAGTAAATCTTAGTTTTCTGATTTCCATTGTAAAACTAAACATGTATTTTTGAGAAGTAAACAAAAAACACCTGAACCCTTGGACATGATATAATCATCCTTAAGAATGGAGAAAATCTCTTAAAAGCATATATTGAAAAGAAATTCGGTCTTATAAAATGCTAATGATCCTAGAGATATGTCTCATATTATAAATGCAAATTAGTTAGTATTCTTTTTTATATTTGGGAAAATGTATTGAGCATCCACAGGGAAAAAAAGACTGACAGCCTAAGAGGAGAGAACACGCTGGAGTGTGAAGTTCTTTAGCTTTTAAATATCTTTGGTTCCCAGTATTCCTCAAGAGGAGGACATGTCCCTGTCTTTCTTCCTCAAATCCTTTCTTTAGCACTCCATGAAAGTTACTGCCTTTAAGAGATGAAATAGATTGATCTGAACTAATGGGGAGAGGCGTGCACGCGCGCTCTCTCTCTCTCCTTCCGTCCCTCCCTCCCCCTCTCCTCACTAGCTCCCTCTCTCCCTCACCTTCCTCTCCTTTCTCCCTCTCTCTTCCTCGTTCTCTCCCTCCATAAAGAAGCATACATACACATGCACATTCATATACTCATGTACTGTAAAAGAATTACTAAACACCTCTTTGTTGTGATTTTTAAAAAGTATATATTCATGGTATAGAGTCTAAAAAGTGAAGAAAAAAAATAGAAGACATCAAATATAGCCCATAATCCCAAACCTAAAGAAATTAACTCATAAAGCTTTGCTCTTTCTTTCTCTGTATATGTATTTGCTTAGAAATATCGACAGTGGTACATCCGTACACATATTTTAAAATCCTATTTGATGCATTTAATAGAATTTTGAATATCTAAGATAGAATGGAGAAAGAGATTTCTCCTTTTTTTGTAGAAGAGATGGGATTGGTATTGGGCAGAGTAAAGGACATATGGAGAAAAGAGAGGTAAAATACTCCAGTATTCTACAGAAGAGATACTATCAAACAACAGTTATAGAGGAAACTTCCGAACCTGGAGCTTCTGAACATGGCTGGCCAGGAGACCATTTGCTGAAAGGATCAAAACTTTTCAGTGTACCAAAGAGCTGTTCTTCCAAGTTTAAGAATGTTTAAGTTCTCAGATGGAGAAACAGCCATGTCTGAGAAGAAAACAAAACAACCATTTCTATTATGATATCAGTAGAATTACAATACAATAACACAATTAATTGTCACTTAGGAGTTTCTTCTAGTGTGCAGTTGGAGAGATATCTATCTATCTATCTGTCTATATCTGTATCTCCTTGATAATTTAGTTGTGTTAATTCAAATGTAATATTTTATGTTCTCTTAATAATGTTGACTTTATTAATGCATCTTTTTTTTTTAAAGATTTTATTTATTTATTTGAGAGAGAGACAGTGAGAGAGAACATGAGCTAGGAGAAGGTCAGAGAGAAAAGCAGAGTCCCCATGGAGCTGGGAGCCCGATGCGGGACTCGATCCCAGGACTCTGGGATCATGACCTGAGCCGAGGGCACTCGTCCAACCAACTGAGCCACCCAGGCGTCCCTTATTAATGCATCTTATTATGATCCTTGTATTTCCCCAGCAAAAAATCAGTATATTACTTGGAGCACAGTTCGTACCCCCAAGAACTTTAAAATAAGGGAAAAAAACCTGACTTTTGGGTCCTAAACTATAAAATAAGTACCTGAATCATAGCAAAAATGCATAAACATATTAAAGCATTACAATGAGTCCAGAGCTAGTATGACAAAATTGTAGTCTGACTGAAGACTAATTTGTCTAGAGGGAAAAAAAAAAAAAAAGGAGTAAGCAGAAGTTATCAATAGGACCTCAGGTAAAGGAGGGATAAACTATAAATGCTTATCTAAATGCACCCCTAGAGTGTAGAGTGCCCTGATTCAGGGTGTGATCTACTCTTTCTCATGTTAAGAATATCAACATTTTCTGCTCTCCTATTCACTAATTCAATTTCTGATTATAATGTGACATCCCATGTAGCACTTCCACCATCAATGAATGAGTGGTCAGAGCACATGTTCATCCAGGCTGTTTGACAATTATGTTACTGTCAATTGTTATTTTGACAGAAGAATAGAGAGTACAGATATGCTCACTTGTATTTGTTCAACCTTGGGGTGCTGTGTAGATAGTTTCTTTCTTTTCTACACTAAGAGCCACATCTTAGACAGTGTTGATTTTACTAGTTATGTATGTCTTGTCTAAAAATACATAATATGTAGTCTCTGATATCTCTTGGCCACTCGGGAGTTGACGTCTTCACGGCAACACCACAACCTTCCTGCAACATTCCTCCATCTGGCAAGTCTGCCAGATATGTTTTCATCTTAGTGTCAGTATTTCTGTGTTCAGCTGGAGTTCAGGGATTGTGTGATAAAAGAATACAAAGGAAGGAGAGGAAAGACAAAAGTGGATTCATCTGTGATAGAGATATCAAAGGATAAAAGTTATGTGTAAGAAATCGTCCGAAGTGTAGGAAGATCAACAATTCAAGAATAGATAGAGAGGCCATATAGAATTAATGGCCATCCATGTTGCATCAGCAGAGGACAGAGAAAATGAAAAGAAATTCTGCTTCTGCTTGAGAGGGAGGAAAGGAAATGTCTAACATACCCACCCACATCTCTGCAATTAAGGGCAAAAACTAATGATCATTTTGGGCAGAAAGGACACTTATGATGACAGTGTCCTAAGGCAAAAGGTTCCATGATATCCCTGATTTTCAAAGACCTTTTTGAACCTTCTAATTAGATGATGCTTCATTATGTTCAACATGCCTTTTTATATAATTTAATTGAGTAGAGTATGTGGATCCTAATTCATTAATAGCATTCCTCTGGCAATTTCATATCCTATTATTATTCAAGCAAAATGCAATTTTTTAACCAGCAAAATTCTTAGGGTAATTTACCAATATCCATTTCTCCATAAAACCCATTTCCATGTAATGATATTTACCGTGCTCTGTATCATAAGGCTTTGCTAACCTTCTGATTTACTTAGCATTTAACAAGCACTTATTTAACACCTTCTGTGTGCATAGGCAAGGTCACCCTGATGTACAGCCCTGGAGCACTGTCAGCTCCTCAGAATAGTATCTTGTATGGTGTGAAAGCATGTGGCTGCATGTGGCAGCACAGAGCTAGGCTCTGCTGAAAGCTTTGGGCAGACAGTGACCTAAAATGCCTGATTCCTGCGCAAGAGACTAGTTCTCAAACCTCCACAATGGTTATTTTCATGCATTGAATGTTTGTGTCCTCCCAAAATTCATGTTGAAATTCTACTCCCCAATGTGATGATCTTAGAAGGTGGGGATAGTTCAGCCATGCTGGTGGAGCCTTCATGAATGGGATTTGTGTCCATATAAAAGATACCCCGGAGAGTTCTCTTGTTCCTTGTACCATGTGAGGAGGTAGTGAAAAGATGGCCACCATGAACTAGGAAGTGAACTTCAGCCAGACAGCAAAAGTGTCTCCACCTAGATCTTGGATTTCCAGTTTCCAGAACTGTGAGAAATAAATTTCTTGTTTATACCACACAGTTTACAATTTTTTTTGTTATAGCAGCTTAAACTAAGACAGTTGTTTTGAAAGGATCACTGGTGAGAACCTGACTAGAGAATGAAGGAGGTAATACCACACCTCTATGTTTTACAAACACCAGCCCCCATAAGGAGTAATGACGTCCCAAGAACTTTGCAATTGTCATAGGCAGTTCTGCATTCTTGAGTGGTAAGTGGCACAACTTATGGTAGGGGATAATTTCCTTCTCTATATCCACTATATCCATAATTGCAGTTCAACTATATACCAAGACTTGTATGATGAATCAAAGAACACTAAGGAAATCTGGGTTGTAATAAAAGACAGTTAAGTTTCTGTGTAAAAGTGTGAGGGAGGGAGAAGCTGGCTAAGACTGCATGTCCAGGGACCGCTGGAGAGGCATTTCTAGAAGTCTTTACAGGAACAGTGAGAGGTGACAATCTGTTTGGAAGGAGAGGCTAGGCTGTTACACTGGAGCTACTGAATTAACATATCGAAGATACTGCTTTTACTCAAATGTTAATCAGGTGTGCTTGGCAACGCAAAGATCGAGATTATGGCTACAAAGTCCTCTCTCGCCATTTTATTTATTTATTTTTTTATTTTATTTTATTTTATTTTTTTTAAATGACGTACTGTATTTTTTTAAAATAATTTTATTTATTTATCGGTGGGGGAGAGCGAGCACAGGCAGACAGAATGGCAGGCAGAGGCAGAGGGAGAAGCAGGCTTCCTGCCGAGCAAGGAGCCCAATGTGGGACTGGATCCCAGGACGCTGGGATCATGACCTGAGCCGAAGGCAGCTGCTTAACCAACTGAGCCACCCAGGCATCCCTCTCTCGCCATTTTAAAACCCTGATCTTGGTATCAGCAGAAAAAGAATGACAGAAATAAGCCTGCCTAAAATCCCACACTCTGGGCCCTAGAGTACCATCAAATTTCACATGTGTACTGATGGTGAACCTACTAATTCTAAGATGTACCTCTCCGTATCAGTACCTCCTGTTACCACAAGGGTTGACTCCAGCAGACTTGGCTTCCCAGACTCTAAAGAGAACTGAAATTCCATCTGGATTTGGGTAATGGGAAGCAAAAATGAAAAGTGGGAGGACAGGAGAAGGAGCATGGTTGAGTTGTTTTCTCCCTTGTTCTGTGCATTAAAAAACATCTGCGGAATTCGCCACATAACATCTTGGAGCCATCTCCCACTGAGAAGGCTACTGTGTTTCATAATTACACTTTCTTGCTTCAGCCTATGAGCAATAGCTTCTTTTCGATGTAATCTCTGGGTTGCTTTACCATTTCCACCTGGCTTCTCAGATTTGCTATTGTGTAATAAATTTCCTGCATTAAATTCTCTCTAGTTACTGAGAGATGTCTGCTTCTTTGATTAGTCCTGAACTTGATACTATTAGAAACTACACTTTCTGATAGAGGCAAGTAGGGCTTCACCATCTGAAATGTGGAGTGTTACTATATATTCAACTCAGATGGCAAATTAACCTGGCACATACTGGTTCTAGCATTATTTAATTCAGAGCAAGGCTGATTTTTTTTTTTTTTTTAGAAGATTGTATTTATTTGAGAAAGAGAACTTGAGTGGATAGAGGTGCAGAGGTAGAGGGAGAAGCAGACTCCCTGCTGAGCAGGGAGCCCAATGCAGGGCACCATCCAAGGACCCTGAGGTCATGACCTGAGCCAGAGGCAGATGCTTAACTGACTGAACCACCCAGGCGCCCCAGAGTGAGGGTGATTTGTAATTCCCTTAAGTAGATAGCCTAGTTTTTATAGTGTGCTGAAGAACTTCGGTATATTGCCAGTTCAGTACCCTCAATGCTATTCTTTTTGTTCTTGTTGCTTTGTTTTTCACTCCTGTTGTTTCTGAGTTTTGATTTTGAAATGTGAAGACAATCTTGAGAGATTTTGGAAACCAGTGAAAGTTCCATTTCAGTATCCCCATTTTTCCTTATGATGGTGACTCAAATGATACATGTCTTGATTTCCTGATCTTCCTTTTCATGAAAACATGGGAATATAACATAATCTGCAGTTAGATTATAAAGTAATAGTGTGTTATTAAAGATTAGTAGATACTGTAAAGATTAGTAGATACAAAGTATTCTGTTATGGTAAAGTCACCTCTAAAAGCAAACCTACTTGAATACTTTTCATGAAAACTTAACATAGATCTAATTCAGACCATTATTAGGAAAGAAACTAAGATGTGTTCTATTAATCATGAGAGTATCCATACCAACTGGAAACTTTAAATTTGTTTGCCTGTGTTCTCTTTTCCTTGAATGTTTTCTAGACATCAAAAACATTCTTCAAGAGCTACAACATTAGTAATTGACTTTTCACTGGGGAAATATGTCACAAACAGCTCAAATTTTATGATGTTTCTACAACTTTAGAAAAATCAAGTACACAGCTTCAAAGAGATAACAGTTAAAAATAAAATTTCCTAGGGAGGCTACCTTATTGATGGGCAGAGCTCTTAGGTTTTTGAGGTTCAATTCAGTGAAGTATCCACATGTTATAATAACCTTTAACTTGTCTGAATATGTTGCAACTGTAAATTGAATCTGAAAATATCCTCAGGATATCCTTTATTTTAAAACTTGTCTACTACTAGACTCTCCTCTTCAAATCTGAAGAGTAGAAAAATATTACACTCTGTTCTCTTCCTACACCTCTAACTCCTGATAAAGTAATGTTGCACAATGTAAACTAAGAAGTGTATAACTAAGTTTGATATTTAGGAATACTGTTCATGGTGTTATATCTAGATGAATAGGTGTTCAGAGAAACAGGAAGCTGGGAGAGTGAGTCTAAATATCAAACAAGACCCAAATACATGATAATTAATTAAACATATTCTCGGAGATGGAAGAAAAAATGTCAGGAAAAGGTGATAAGGGATTTAAGGGGGAACAGATTTGTAAATGAGTTGTTTTAGTTACAATGTGCTTAATATTTTATTTTGTAGCAAATTGTATGCAAATACTTCTAGAGGGAAAATGAATCAGAAATAGCTCTTATATTTCTCCCCATGTCTTTAAAAATATAAGGCTTTTTTCATAAAACAAAGACAGAAACAGTTTGTTTAATAACACATAAAGATGGAAGTGATTATAAATTTTGTTATCAGTCCTGATCGTGTTTGTAAAAAAAATCATTTTTGACATTTAAGGGACTCTTAGATCTCTGACAAGGCACTGGAAAGAAAACATACTTTTTCTTAAGAAAGCAGAGATTTTATAAATTTTCATATAAAGCAAGGTCACATCTGAGGGTTTAAAAAATAGTAGGTGCTTACATCGAAACTTTCAAAATCAGATTTCAAAATTCTGAAAATGTAGTCATTTCTATTTTAAAAGGAAGGGATTGTCTAAAAATTATTGAGGGGTAAAAGCAAGTGATCCGCTTTGGCAAACAGAATGACAGTTATAGAGTGCATGGTAAAACATAGGTTGAGAAAATACTTTTTGTTCTAGGCTTTTGAAGATTTTATTTATTTATTTATTAGAAAGAAAAAAAGAGAGAGAGCTCAAGCATGAGCATGAGCAGGGCAGTAGGGAGAGGAAGAGGGAAAGAATCCAAAGCAGACTCAATGCTGAGTGTGGTGCCCAAAACGGGGCATAGTTTTATGGCTCTGAGATCATGACCTGAGCCAAAACCAGGAGTCAGGGGCTTAAGCAACTGAATTCCCAGACACCCCCATATTCTAAGCTTTTGGATGGCAAAATCATATCAGGGGTGCTGAGGAATATATATATATATATATATAAAGTCCCAGCCTTAACCAAGGGATTTTCTCAAAAATCATATGGTATGATGTCTGTTTAATTTTTAGGGGGAAAAAAAAGAATACAGATATCTATATTTTTTGTCTAACTATTTAGAAACTTTTCCAATAAGAAATAAAGTATTTGGCTATATAGCACATGTCTTTGGAAAAATAAAAAAAGTACAACAAATGAATTTTATGAGGAAAATACTGGGGGATTTAGTAGACATTTTTGCCACAGGCTTTGAAAATTACCTAGAAGTAGGTTACATATCATTGAATTTTTTGAGGAAAAGATTAGAAGGCCTAGTAAACAATTTGCTGTAAGCTTTATTAATTACTTAAAACTGGACCATGTATCATTCATTTGAAGAGAATGGAGTATGTAGAAGACACTGACTTGTCCTTTAAAAGGAGGGGACAGGCATAGCTCTTAACCATCCTTCCCTCCGCTTCCTGAAGAATCTGGACTCCTTTCACAGTTAGCGAAAATCCTGGCTCAATCATGCTTCATTTGTACTGCAACTTCTTTCTTTTCTCTCAGAAAAATTATCCAGTCAACATTACCAGGCCTGATGCAAGGCACCTAAAATAGAGCATTTCTATTTGCTGAGCAACATTACTGGTGACATTGCTAGCCTGCCTGGGGCTTTTTGCAAGTGACTGAAATTCACCCCTCCATATGGAGGAGCTGTGCTCCCAGGAGCTGGGATTTCAAATCCCACTTGTGCTCTCCGTTGAACACCCTCTGAAAAACACGATTGCAACAACCAAGTGTGGGATCCAGAGTGACACAGTGAGCCCCAAAGGGGGGACGTGGTGAATATATCAGTAAGGTAGATAATGAATAATTGAGGGGAGATTAATGGATTATTCACAAAGGCACAGGTAGGCTTAAGAAAAATCAATAGGAGATGGCAAAGCACTGAGGCTAAGCCCCGAGGAACAAGGGGAGAGAATAATCAGAACCCAGAAAAAGTTGTAGCAAGAGCACTTGCTGTAGCTGCAGCTGACCCACCATGTAAGCCAACCCTACAGGAGCTGTGACCTTATAAAGGAACACAGCCACTGCCATCTCGTGCCCTGCAGGAAGGGAATAGGTAAATAAATACCCAGACTTCTGTCTCCTCTCTCCAGTCTGTCTCCTCCCATTTGAGGAAACCCAAACAGAAGCCAGAGTGCAAAGGAGTCTCATTGATAAGGGTTCAGCCTCTGGAAGCAAAGAATAGGGTGAAGAGTAGAAAATAGATCTGGTCAGGCAAATGGAAAATACTGGGCTTAGTAAAGCTATTCATTCAAAGCTCTGTATCAGATCAGGCCTTCAGACAACTCAATCTCTCTTTGCCTGTCTAAAATAATTTATTTTCTGCCTCTTCCCTATTATTGAGACATTTCCTGCCCCAGTTATTCCTTGGATTCTCATTCAGGAACTGAAGGTACTTATATGTTCATTCCTTTCCACTTCCATTGGGAAAGAGAAGATAAACCATCTTATACTCTCAGCACTGGTGTTTTTCACTTTGGTCTTTGTTCTTCCTGACAACAAAATGAGAGACTTGCTTGGAGAATATATGAGAAAATCAAATATTTCATGATGTTTGAGAAAAGCAACATTTATTGCTAACTCTGGGCAATAAATGTGTCATATGGGCATGTGACCTTGTCAGCTTCCCTTTCCTTTATGTGTAAGAATCAATGTGAATCATGAGTTGAGATATTCATCAGGACACTTGATCTGGTTAAGCAAGAATTCAAATTTTGGTACTGGGAGTGTGACTTCTTCACATCTCTTCTCTGTATAACCACTTGACCCCTTATGGTTAGAGGAAGAGATCTAAAAATTATTAATTAATGGTCAACTCTGAGACTCTGCTATAAACAATGGTGTCCTTGAACAGAAGACAAAGTTTCCTATAGAGTTGGGCATGAGGTTCTTCTCTTTATTCTTTCATGGAATCAAGCATTCTGTTGCCTTGAAGATATGTGATTTTGAAAATGAAACTCTACCCTTTACATAGAAATTCATGTTCCCTCAGGAATCTTTGTCAGCATTGTTAGCATTAAGGCTCTTTCCAAGGTTTTGGAGACAGCAGTCATTGACACTTAAAAAATAATGTTAAAGATTCATATGATTTACTGACTTTTGAGTACAAGCCAGACCCTTTATGAGGTCCTTTGTTATATACTGAAGTCCTGCTTGGTGGAGGAAGTATTCAGATTCATTTTAATTTTACATAATTATGTGACCTCACTAAGCACTCACAGATGACCTAGTCCATGAGATACTGAGTTACAACTGTCTAAAAGGAGATATGATTCCAACTAAGAAATGATGAATGATTGCCTTTCAAGACATGGCCCTTGAAAAGAATGAATCCCCTTATTACTAATTGTGCTATCTCTGGAGTAAAGCTATCAGGGACAATTATTCTTGATCACAGCTCCAGGTGTGTGCTTGGAGATGGAGGAGTGAGTAGATGACCTTTCTCTCAATATACTAGGTAGGCAGTTTGGGGAAAATTTTGAAAAGTAGTTCTGACCAAGAACATGGGGAAAAATAATAAAATAACATAATTATCACTAACCTTCTACCTATTATTGCTAATATGAGAGGATTTTACTCTATAGAATCTTCCTACTAAGGACTAAGGATTTTACTGTTATTTCTTTTTAAACCTTCAAATAACTTCAGATCACTTGACCACCTCAGTCAGAAGTGATATGCCTCAATTTCCCTCACTTCATTAGCCAGAAGTAGTTACATGGCCCCTACTTAAAGACAAGGAATCCTAGGAAATGCAGGAAAGCAAATGGGATGTTTGAAGTGCTATGTCTTCCACAGAGAGATTGCTAAGGAGTGTGCACAACTAAGTTTGTTTGGATGAGTAGTGGATGAAGATGTGTTGGGAAATCTGTCTTTTCATGAATAAGAAAGCAATTACATCTTAGATTTAAATTCTTTCATGGATGCAATCCTTTTATGGAATACAAGAATAGGAGGGCAACAAAAGACTTAGGTGCTGAAGAAATGTACACCACTTTGAGACAGTGCTTGTTTGGAATTTCTGATCTCTGTTATAGTCTAGCCTAACTTCCCCATGAATCATTCCTCAAATATAAGATTCTAAGTATAATTTAGTTTAAAGAGCTATTTTAAGGCTATGATAGATTTTGCTTTAATAGAGGGACAAGTGTCTAAAGAGTAGATCATAAAAGCCATCCAGTTGTCCTCAAACTGATGGACATGTTAAAGGGAACATGGTTTGCTAGTTCTCTGGAAATCTGGACAAAACCAGCACTATATTTAATTCAGTACAACATGATTTTCTCCTCAGATTGGGTAGGCATATGGCTTTCCATTACAATTCGACAACCATATCGAATCTTGAGATCTAATTGTAGCTCATACTCCCTCTTTTGAAATGGTTGACTTGGGCAAGCAACCAACAACAGAAGCATCAGGCAGGTGTTCCTGAATCGTCTACTGGTTTCAATTTGGTTATTCTTGCAGACCCTTTGGCAAGGCTGTCTGCTGATAAACTCAAACCTGTTCGTTGTTTGGGATTCATGGATCAGGAAATGAATACCTTAAAGTGAATGGTTTCATGTGCAGCTGACACCCAAGGATTTCTATTTACCTGAGAGACTGTGTGGGGCACCATTCGATTATAAAACATATGCTGAAACAGCAGGGTTTGAACTAAATACAAACAAAAATGTACCATTTGGCTTGGACATATTGATAAACAAGAGCAAACTATGTTCCCAGGTGATATTTAGGTTACAAATGGACCAATTAAAATTCTGAGGGGTGTCTTTGGGAGTCAAAATGGCCCAATGTTATACTGATAGGAGGAAATTAGCATGAAAGTGTGTGTAGTGGAGGCAGACTTGAAAGCTATCTTTTTTCAGTGAAATCAAATCCTTCATATCTATCTGATCAGCATTAGTGCCCAGACTTGGGTCATAATAACTTGGATAAAACCTGTTTTGTCAGTTTGAAAATCCAATAAAATATTTAGGGATTCTATTGGAAGAAGAATGTTCAGTCAGTTCTCAGTCTATTAGCTTAAATTGTTTCATGGTGTCCATAGGAAACAGGATATACTAAAACCCTATACTGTTACTTAGAACCCTATACTGTTACTGTACTGTTACCGTCTCTTCCTAATAGACTGGCTTCCAGTGCAGTGACTCTCCAGATTCCTTGCACTTTGCAACCATCTGGGGAGCTATATAAAATTCTGATGCCTGAGTCCCACCACCCATCCTGGGCTTAATTGGCCTGAGGTATGGGATAAGCACTGGGATTTTGAAGGCTCCCCAGATAATTCTGATATACAGTTGCATTTGAGAACCACAGTTTAATCATTTGCCATGGTCAACTCCTGCTTTGGGCTAATAAAAGATCCTTAAGCAATATGTGTTACCAAGGACAGAAGCACCTGAAAGATTCATTGTCTAACATGCCTCTAAAATAATACTGCATTATAAATGTGAAGAATTAAGTAGGGACCCAGAAAAAATGAGAGTACATAAGAAAGAAAGACCCCAATTCTGAAATCAGCTTTGATCAATTTATCTTTGGGATTTAGGTTTTTCTGATAAGGAAGGTTCTATGAGTTTTCTTTTCTTAATATCTTTAAATATATAAATAATAGATTTATATAGATTTATATATATGTACACACACACACAGACACATATATGAGATAGCACGAGTTGGGGTATGGGAGCAGAGGGAGAATGGGAAAATCTTCAAGCAGACTGCACTGAACACAGAGCTAGATGCAAGGCTTGATCCCAGGGCCCTAAGACCATGACCTGAGCTGAAATCAAGAGTTGGTTGCCAGGCACTGTGGTTCACATAAGATTTCTAAGTAATTCTATGCAGTGTACCTTAGAAAGGATATAAAGTGAAAGATAAACTAGGTCACCTTTATTTCCTTAAGTCTCAATTTCATCATCTTAAAAATAAGGTTACCATACTAGCTAAGAATATCATGAAATTGCCTGCTGTATACAAATTTCTGTAATTAAAAGGTTAAATTTGACTACCCCTGTATTTGGAGTCCCTTGCCCTTTCTTTTACCAAATTTTGCAAAAATTATCCATTAGCCCTTTAATTTGAAGTCCTATTTGGGCCCAGGGAATTGGGAAGTTCAACTATGTTAGGAACTTCAGTGTAGTTCCTATGTGAGGTACAGGTTGGGCCTCTACACTGAGAGGGACACACCTGGAAGTAAACACCTATTATCGCAAATGATGCTTTAGAACGGCCAGAATATTTGTGTAGGAATTGCATAGGCCCAGTGAGGCAGAAAGTGTCTTTCGGATCACTGAAAAGGATGCTATTTCATTCAGATAACTGATTACCAAGTAAGTTCAATGGAAGAAAAACAAAAACAAAAACAAAAGCTAGATGTTAAAAACAATTTTGTCGCCATACAATATTGGGGATTTTTATCATAAAACTAGAATTATCTAAAGAAAAGTCAGAGGAAATAGTGAAAAATGTATGCGCTATGAAAGTTATAGGAAAGTGCATATTTGAAACTCATTCGGTTCATTAATATCTGTTAAAGACCATCTTGGTGACATGCTTTATTAACATTATTTTTCCAAGTTTCAATATTTTTCAAAGCACTCTTACAAGAGACCCTCACTAAATCTTTTTTTTTTTTTTTAAAGAAATAGTGATTCTTGGTTGGATAGGTGAGAAATT
Organism: Mustela nivalis; assembly: GCF_964662115.1. Taxonomy (NCBI): domain Eukaryota; kingdom Metazoa; phylum Chordata; class Mammalia; order Carnivora; family Mustelidae; genus Mustela; species Mustela nivalis. Next base: position 51,188,377 of record NC_139033.1, read on the forward strand.
GATTGCTTATCAGAGATTTTAACTCATCCGGGTTCTTCTCATAGTCTACTATTTTTTTCCGTCAGTCAAATATTGATTTTTTTAAAGATTTTATTTATTTATTTGACAGAGAGAGATCACAAGTAGTCAGAGAGTCTGGCAAAGAGAGAGGGGGAAGCAGGCTCCCTGCTGAACAGACAGCCCAATGCGGGACTCGATCCCGGTACCCTAGGATCATGACCCAAGCCGAAGGCAGAGGCTCAACCCACTGAGCCACCCAGGCGCCCCTCCATCCGTCAAATATTAATACAGCCCAATCTATGAAAAGTACTTGGTGTCTTCTCTAATGTTTACATTTTGAATATATGATATTTCCTGTCCTGAAATATTTTATTCCTTCAGACAAAACTGCCTTCTTTGGCATCTTTCACAGCCTAAGACAAACAAGAGTGCAAACATCGGATGGCATGTTACGTATCACAGTTGGTCAATCTCTTTCCATCCATGATCCTATAAAGAACGTCCAAAGTTATCTGGGGCCAAATGATGCTTGTTTCTATCTCTGACAACTTCCATCCCATCCCCACCCCTCCCACCCCGTTTTCAGTGTCAGAGTTGCTTTAAAGCTAACCTGAGAATGAATCTCTGAAGTGAAATGTAGAGAAGGCAACATTTAGCCCAGGTGTTTTGAGAATTGAGAGGGTGTTGGGTTAGTGGGAAAGTTCTAATTTGGGTTTTAATAATGGCATTCCCAAGCAATTAGCTGAACACACAGGAGGAAATTAAGGAGGAGGTGGAGAAAGAACAGCAATTTATGAGCAGCAGCATAACAGGCAGCTAAATGGGACTCAATTTTGTTCAACCAGAGGTAAGGCACCCAGGAGAATTAGGCTAAAATGTTACCTTTCTTTGGCTAGTAAAGGATGGTTGCGTAATCTCATGTAGATCTCATAAGGACTTTCCTTTTGTTGAGATTGTGATTGAACATTGAGAGCAGTGCATGCTTACTGTTCTGTGGCATCTGTGCTCTTCTTAATGGACTGCAGTATGCCTGTTTTTTGCCAGCAAACATCAGTGGAATTATTTGTATATATTTCTTTAAAATATTTGGCGGAATTTTTTTTGTAGGAACAGGACAGCACTTTCCTGTTTCCACGCACAGTTAGTGAAATTTACCCTCACTCAAAGACAGAATTTAACCATATATCAGTGCAATTAGTTCTCTAAATGTGTGCAGAGAAACCACTGAAAAACTTCCAATGTATTGACTATTGGAGTAAACGGTTTGCTGAAAGAGAGTTGTATAAAGCGAGACATTTTGGGAAGGAAAAGCTGAAAAGAAAAGAATCTATCTTTATAAATTCATTTCTTCATGATTCCCTGTTGAAAATACTTGGAATATTTAGAGGTGTGGATTGAAGTTTAGGGTGTATACTTGTCAAGAATGATTATGGTTTCCCCCTCCAATCCTGAAAGGATTGAAAAGGATACTGCCTTACAAATCTCTCTAGCTTTGAAATGGATTTTTCCATTGTCCTTTTAGAAAATCAGACTCTTAGTATGATAATTAGCTAGTTTACTTAACTGAGAAGCAAATATCCCTGTGATCACTCAGGCTGACAGAGAGAAAGAGAGCTGAAGAGTGAATCCATATTCTAATGACTGCAGATGGCCCCACCATCATACATCTCACCTGTTCCTAGGTGCAAGTTTTCTTCTTAATACCCAAACTTACGTCCATTTTAGATCGGTGGGTTTTGTGTTTTATTTTGTTTTATGTCACCACTAGTTTCTCACTGGGGTTGGTAATTAAAAAACTCTCCAAAGTAGATCATAGTTAATCTAAGTTTGTTTTTCCCTCCAGAGCTTTATAATTAGTAAAAGCTACTACTTTTAGGGCTATATACACTCCCTGTGTGTTATCCATTTCCAAAATAACACTGTTTGGGGTTTTTTTTCTTTCTTTCTTTCTTTTTTTTTTTTCTTAATAAGCTAGAAACATGGCACAATGCATAGAAAGAGATTTAGCAAGGTAACACAGATTGGTGAGTTCCAGTTAAAAAAAACAAAAACAAAAACATAGTATACAGAGAAGGTGGCCATTTTGGCAGTTTTGTCAAGGAGTTGTAAGGTCGATAGCAATAGCAATAATGACAACACTAGGTTGCCAAGTTCTTCTTTTGGCTTAGGAACAAATTGTTTATGGCTGTCCACTCCCGATAAAGACCTCTGTGCTAAGGAACCTATTGAAAATTTGGGCAATTGAAGCCTATCTCGTTGCCTCATAAAGAAAGCAGCTTACCTGAACCATGTTACTGACACACATGCTGCTGGTTTTGAGCTTCTGAAATGATTGTCAGTTTATTCGGGCTTAATTCATTAATTGAATATGCTGACTTCTGTTGTTCTGATTTTTGAGGCAGTACTAATGTAGGGCAGTATAGTAATGAGGAAAAAGAATATTAAGATGATGTCTTGTAAAAGGAAATAAAAAAGGAGAAAAGTCACATTTACTCTAAAAAAGATTGTATATGTTTTACTAATCGAATATCCCCATTAATCTCTTCATTACTTTTTAAACTCTGTTTATTTGATTAACTCATAAAATTATGATACAAACTTGTAAGCATACAACTGAGTTCAAATACAGTGGATTTTCCACAGCAGTCAATACCCGCTTTTAGTCAATATAATTTTGAGTGATTGGGTCCCTGATTAAAAGGCTAGTAGTGAATGACTATCTCCTCCAGGGTTTCTGTTTATTCAGAAATATTCTACTTTCTTCTTCATTTGCACGAACAAATGAAAAAAGGTCTCCTTGGTACTTTTAGGGAAGGAAGGGACCATTCCTATTTTCTTGCATAAACCCAAGACCAAACACCCTTGAAAAGTATGAATGGCACTGTGGTGGTTTCATGTCTGAATTGTGGAGAAGATAATGCAGAGCCTATGACTGAGCTGCCTCTTTTCCCATTTTCAAAGATAGATTGGTGTTAAGAATCATGAATTGCAGTCCAAAAGACCCCCAGAAGTGAATCTGTCGTAAAGCGCTCTCATGGGATCAGTTGAATATCCCTGTGTACTTTTGGGATCTCCCAATTTGGTGCAGGCAGAGACTCACTTGGTTGAGAGTATTACTCATTCAGCTTGGCTACATAACTAATTTTATTATTTTTTTCTGCTGGACTTAAATTTAAAGTTAAAAAGGAGAAAAAATTTTACAACACAGTTGAGTTGATTTTTTTTTTCCTTTGTATTTTGTCAACATATCTGGGTAGTTCCTTTAAAAAGAGATAAACTGAATAAAGGTGATTAAACTAAAGTGAGATAATTATTTTCAGCATAAATTTATAACCAATGTCAAAGACATTCATTGAACAAGCTGTCATGTTATAAGGAGGTCCACAGAACACAGAATATAAAAGTTGTCTGTCCTGGGAGACTTTACATTTTAAATGTCACCAGAAATTTCATCCAATTATATAATCTTTTGAGATGCATGAAAAAGTTCTGTTTTTCACTAGCCAAATGCCTTAGCCTATTGTCATTTGTCTCCTTGCCAAATTTTTCAGTAGTCTAATATTTGCACACTCTATTTTGTGTCCTTATCTAAATGGTAGTACTATATAAGTAAATGACAAACTTTTAGGACAGAGAAGATTTTTGTACCCATCCTCCTAGAGAAATATAGTTTGATTAGTTTGAAGGTAAATGTGATTCTGTTGTGGTAGTCAATTTCTTTTCCTCAATGCTGAATTTCTCAGTAATGCAACTTTGTTTTGTCATGGGAGGCAAGAGACTCCAGAATAGCAGTCCCCCTCATTCTAAAGACAACAGCCAAAAAAGATCTCAAACTAACAATTAAACAATACCAATAGGGGAAAGGGATCCAACAGTTTCCTTCATACTGACATTTTGGACTAGGTTTATCAGTTTATATAGATTACAGCGGAAAAGAGAAAACTAAGAATTCTATCTTATAATTGTATATAATATTACAAAATTATTTCACAGTATTTTTATATTAAATCTTTTTAGGAAACTTTGGAAAAAAATCATTAGCATGAGACTAAGAAATATTAAAGAATTTAGTCTACTAGTTTTGTAAACTTAAGTTAGGCAAGTATTACCAAGTTAAATTTATAGGTGAGGGAGGGGAGGCACATCATGAGGAACTTTCTTGCCCAAGGGCTCAGAGACAGTACACAGCAAACCAGGGCTAGCAGCCATGTCTTTTGGCTCTAAGTAATTTTTTTTTTTCAAGGAATTAAAACTTCTTCAAATCAATAAACTGGTGTTAATGGACCATTAGCAAAGTGAGAACCATCATAGAATTTCCTTCAATAATCTGTGATGGTAAGAGGCTGAAATCAAGTGGGTTGACCATTAAGATGTTCCAGGGAAAACTGTGATATTGATTTTCAATTCTCAACCTTTTTCTTAGTGACATTTGGTTATAAGATTTATATGCTTTAAGAGCACAAGATGCAGCTACTCTCTGAAGAGAAGAGCTTTTGAAGGCCCCATACAGCTTAAATCTCATCATCAAAGCCATGGTTCCACAGCTTCAGCATGCTTCTGGCTTACCCCTGGGCCTTTTCAAAAGGCAGAATCTGATTCTGGGGCAGGACCCAGAAATCTGCATATTAAACAGACACTCAAAGTAAACTGATGCAGGTGATTCAGGGACCTCATTTTGTGTAAAACTGATCTATAGAGATCTTGAATTAGTAATTATGTAGGTAAATAATTACTGCTAATTTTGTAAGTGAGATAATATAGTGAATGAGGGAGATACATTATTAGGCACTGTCTAAGACAAATAGCACTGTTTTATTTATCCACAGAATAGATTCTGTTAGAGTAGAGAGTCATTCCCCCACATTCCTGGACCAGCTAGCATCTTTGCTGACGTATAGGGACAACTTTTAGATGAAGCTTGTAGCTAAATTTTCATGGCCCATCTAGTCCTTGGCCTCTCTGCTTTGCCTGCCAACAAAGGGGCCAATTAGGGAAGACGGTTTCAGTACTTTTATCAGAGATAAATCCCTTCCCACTAGGGAATTATATAAGCCTACTGACATACTTTGCATAACATGGAAAATCAGTTCTAGGAGGGGCTAAATATTCTGACTGAGGGCTAGAGGAAAACAAGGCCATTAATCTTTTGTGGATGAATGAAAGGTTGGCCCATTTCAGTAGGGTCTTGGGCACATGATCACACAAAGAAGGCAATGCTATCTGTGTGTCTTAACTGTAATGGTAATGCTGAATTCTTACACTTACTTTCACAGCATATCCAGATAATGTAATATGTATCTATTCTAGGCTGTTACGAAAACAACACAAAACTAAGAAATCTAGCTACATAAAGGGGGGAAACAAAATGTAATCTTTTATTCTGAATTTTCATAGCAGTGTCTTATAAAATCTTTGTGTTATAGGAAGCTTTTACTCTATCATCCAACTCCTAAGTTTCCCATTGAAAATACATTTTTATTGAATTACATTTAAATTATTTAGCTATTTTCATAGGCGTAAAATAATCAGATACATAATGTATCACACAGCTCTCCAAACGTCCCTGATGGATGCTGTCTTTCTGCTAATTAAATCTACACTACTGTTAGGAGGGGAGAAAAGGGTTGGAGTTTTTCTTTCCTTTCTTTCTTTCTTTCTTTCTTTCTTTCTTTCTTTCTTTCTTCTTTTTTTTTTTCATTATGCACAGTTCTTTTCTTTAAAAGGAAAATTAAAGGTCAGCTGTTAATTAGCTACTTTTGAAAAGTATCCATTAATATTACATAAATTACTGTCTACAAATCCAATTAAATTCTTAGGTCATATTGGAACTAAATAGATGATTTAATTTTCAGGGCACATTATGAAATGAGGTCTACAGGAGAAATCAATACAGACACAGCAAAGAGCTGAGGTGTGTTTGTATATGTATACAGGTTTTCTATATATTTTTACAAGTGATACATTCTGTGATAAAATGGGAGTATCCTGGAGGCTTAGTTAACCCTCTGGATTGCTTCTGAGTCCAACAGCCAAAATTTACACAGTAGTACCTCAGTGGTATAAACAAGTAAATAAATACGTAGGGAATATGGGGGAAAACAAACAGTAACTTATAAATATTTACATTGGAGTGTAAGAAATGAAGTGTTCAGAATATTTGTTCACCAATCCATTAATTTAGGTCTTCAGAAAATATTCATTTACCCAAATTTAGTATGTGTGATAGTAATGAGCAATAATCAGATTCTATCCATGGAGTAGAAAAACTGGGTATTTAAAGAAAAGAGAATAAAGAAATTTTCCCTTAAATTACCTTTAACTCAGTAATTTTCAACATTTATTTTGCCTTGTGGCTACCACGATGGCCTTAGAGGGTATGCTAGTTTTTTCTAGGGCTGCCATAACCAAATACTATAAACTGGGTGGCTTAAATATATGAATTTATATTCCTACTGTTCTAGAGGCTAGAAGTCTAAGATCAAGGTACCCTTGGCTTTGTGTCTTCTGAGACTTCTTTTCAAGGCTTGCAGATGACCACCCTCTTGCTATCTTTTATTGTGGTCTTTTTTCTGTTCTCCTGCATCCCTGGAGTCTCCCCCTGTGTCTTAATTTCCTTTTCTTGTAAGGACATCAGTCAGATCAGATTAGGAACCACTCTAAAGATTTCATTTTAACTTAATCACTTCTTTAAAGATCTTATCTCCAAATAAGGTCATATTCTAAGGTACAGAGAATTAGGGCTTCAATATATTAATTTGGGGTGGGGAACACAAGTCAGCCCGTAACAGAAGAGTACCATGGTGTATTAAAAGAACACTGTACTTCACTTAGACTTATTACTTAACATAACTAACATAACTAAGGAATTATTTGTTTATTTTTTTAAAAAGATTTTATTTATTTATTTGACAGAGAGAGATCACAAGTAGGCAGAGAGGCAGGCAGAGAGAGAGAGGAGGAAGCAGGCTCCCTGCTGAGCAGAGAGCCTGATGTGGGACTCGATCCCAGGACCCTGAGATCATGACCTGAGCCGAAGGCAGAGGCTCAACCCACTGAGCCACCCAGGCGCCCATAAGAAATTATTTTTTTAAGATTGTATTTATTTATTTGACACAGAGATCGAGAGATCGAGAGATCGAGAGAGAGAGAACACAAGCAGGGTTAGTGGCAGGCAGAGGGAGAAGCAGGCTCTCCACTGAGCAGGAAGCCCGATGCCAGACTTTATCCCAGGACCCTGGGATCATGACCCGAGCAGACTCTTAACCAACTGAGCCACCCAGGTGCCAACTAAGAAATTATTCTGAGACTAGGCAGTATAACTTCGTGATTCAAGTCATGGGGTTTTAATTCACAAGTCATTTCAAATTCTAACTTTCCTTTTACTGTTTGAGAAAGCTAGCACATGTTATTAAAGTTTGTTTCAATTTCTTTATCTGAAAATAACAAATATTTCTGAAGACTTGACGATTAAAAAAATGTTTAAAACATTTATTTAGAATTTGCATGATAAAAAGATGTGGCTAATAAACGGTGGCTATTGTTTTTTAAAAACAGGTTTGTTGAGGTCTAATTTACCTAACATAAAATTCACTCATAGTATATGTACATTTCAATGGTTTTAATAAATTTACAAAGTTAGGCAACTATCAGCACAATTCAGTTTTCTAAAATTTTCACCAGCCTCAAGAGATCTCATACTTTTCTGAAGTCACTTGTTCCCATTTCCAGCTTTAGGCAAAAATATCTAGCTTTTGTCTCTATAAATTTGTCTATTCTGGACATTTCATGTAAATGGATGCATACATTTATGTTCTTTTACATTCAGCTTTTTTCACTTAGCATAATCTCAAATAAGATTTATTGATGATGTAACATGTATTAGTAGTTTCCTTTGTTCCCTGAATAAAATTCCATTGTATGGATATATATTTTGTTTAATTATTCATCAGATGATGGATATTGGGTTGTTTCTGCTTTTGGCTATTGTGAGTAATACTGCTGTGACTGTGCGTGTACGAGTTTCCGTATGCATAGTTTCTTTTCATTTTTCTTGTGCAGACTCCTAGAACAGAAATGGCAGAGTTGTATAGCAAAATGTTGCTTAATGTTTTAAAATTTTTCCAAACTATTTTCCAATGTGACTACACCATTTACATTTCCACACAGCAAAAAGTGAGTGTTCCCAGTTTCTGCACATCTTCCTCAATACTTGTTATTATCTGCATTCTAGCCATTCTAGTGGGAGTAAAGTAGCATTTCATTATGGTTTTGATTTTCATTTACCTAATGAGTAATGATGCTGACTGTCTTTTAAATGTTTTTTATTATTCATTTATGTCCTTTAGGAAAATGTCTATTCTTTCTAGATCTGTTGTCACTTAAAATAATTCAGGTATTTGTTTCTTATTGCTGAGCTGCAAGTATGCCTTACCTTTCAAATTGTAGTTATAAATCCTTTCTCAGGGGTAAGATTTGTTAAGTATTCTCTCTCAGTTTGTGGTGTGGCTTTTTTTTTTTTCAATAGTAGTTGGAAGTGCAAAGTGCTTAATTTTGAGGATGTTCAAATTGCTATTTTCTTTTCTGAATTCTGCTTTTGTTGATGTATTTAAGAGATTTTTACTGAAGGTATGAAGACTCTCCCACGTTGTCTTCTAAAAGTTTTATAATTTTAGCTAAGTCTTTAATGTATTTAGGTCTAAAATTTATTTTGAGTTAATATTTGTATATGATGTGAGGTAAGGGTGTGTGTTAACATTTTCATGTGTGAATATCCAATGTCTCAGTAAGCAATTTGTTGAAAAGATGACAATTTCCTCATGTAGTTACTTTGATACCTTCATCAAAAATGAAATGACCATAAATATGAGTTATTTTTAGATTCTCTGTTCTTTTCCATTGATCTGTCTCTGTCATGTTGATAACACATTGTCTGGATTCTCATAGCTTTGTAATATATTTTAAAATTGGAAAGTATTAGTCCTCCAAATTTGTTCTTTAAAATTGTCTTGGCCATTAGGATCTTTTACATTTCTCTCTATATATACACACACTGTGGTTTCTCTTCAGATCATACATTTCCATATATAGGTTGAGTGCCCAATTTCTGCAAAAAAGAATGCTGAGATTTGATAGGGATTACACTGAATCTGGATGAATCCGTGTGGGATGAATTGCCATCCTAATGCTGTTGAATCTTCCAATCCATGAACATAGAATACCATGCCATGTATTTAGGTCTTCTTTAATTTCTGTCAGCAATATTATATAGATTTTAGTGTAGAAGCTTTGCCTTTTGTTCCTTAAATTTAATAATAATTGCTTAATTTTGGAGTGCTATTTTGAATGAAATTATTTTCCTAATTTCATTTTTGGATTGTTTATTGCTAGTGTATAGAAGAGCAATTGATCTGTTTTTATATTTATCTTGTATTCTGACTTAATTCTTTTTTTTTTTTTTTTTTTTTTTTACAGGGAGGAATTCTTTAAGATTTTCTCAGTACAAGGTTATATCATCTATGAAGAAAGATAGTTTTACTCCTTGTTTTCTGATTTTGTTGTATTTTATTGCCTGGTTGTACTGCCTGGAATTTCCTTTCTTTTTTTTTTAATTTTTACTTAATTTATTTATTATTTTATCTGTCAGAAAGAGAGAGAGAGAGAGCACAAGCAGGCAGAGCAGCAGGCAGAGGCAGAGAGAGAAACAGGCTCCTGGCTGAGCAAGGAGCTCAATGCGGGACTTGATCCCAGGACCCTGGGATTGTGACCCAAGTGGGAAGAAAGCCGCCCAACTGACTGAGCCACTTAGGCATCCCTGGAATTTTTAATATAATGTTAAATAGAAGTAATGAGAAAATGAAATCTTTGCCATGTTACTGATGTTAGGGGAAATATTCTGTCTTTCACTATTAAGTATAATCTTAGCTGCAGAGTTTTGTGAATTTCTTTTATCAAGTTGAGCATATTTCCTTCTATTCCTGATATGTTGAGAGTTTTTATTATTACTGGGTGTTGAATTTTGTCATGCTTTTCCCACATGTGGTTCTTATTTCAACATTATATCTTCTTATTAATGTTCAAGAGTTTTTTTTTAGAATAAATGCTTCTCAGTTCACTGTTTGTCCTTTGCCAATGTCCAGAGTCCAGAAATTTTTGTTTTGACAGTTTTTTCCTGGTTTTATCATTGCTTTTTAAGGAAAGGATTAGCTGAGCTCATCATCTAGGCATTTCAGAAGTCACCCCCTACCACAACATAACTATTACTCTTGATTCAATTATTTAATTTCAGCCTTAAATTTTCTTTTTTTGTAAAATAGGATTTCTAATCCTCCATTGGTTTGTGGGAAGAGTAGATATGGGATATAATTGAAAGTGCTTATTGGAGCACCTAGTATGTAGAGTACTGAGTAAATATTATTTGCATTCGAAGATCAGGTGAAGATAATAGAATAGGATCATTAAGAAGTGACTGAAAAGTGTGGGATTTTAATATAACTTGGGTAGTGCTATGGACACCCCAGTCAAACTAAGAAAAGAAAGACTCAATCTATATTTGCCACTGCTCCTTACCTCTTTGTTCTCTGGGATTAGTATATTTGTATTCCTTATTAAATCAGGGCTACCTTGTGACAATCTGCCTTTCTTCTCTTAGAACATTTTACTTTGAGTTGCTCCTTAGTTAATAAATATAGGAATAATTTTGGAATGTATCTGATTTATCAAGACTTTGGAAAGTACAGTGGCAATATCCTAGGTACCAACTTACCATGATACAATCCATTTAATTTAAAAAAATGTTGTTGCTTATGGACATGTTCTTCATATCACAAATATCTGACATCATTAAGCAGGAGGTACAGACTCTAGTAAGTCCAGATAAAATCGAATTTGCTGTCTTGAGGTTTCTTTTTGCCTTCTTTCTCTTAATATTTTGGTTATTTACTGCAGTATATGCATTGTTATGATATGCATATTGGAACATTGGTAGACTTGTAGGGAATTAAGCAAGGAACCAAACCTTTGGAACTTTTAGATGAATTGAGCTAGGATTCAGCCCTATCTGCAAGATTCCATAATTTTAACTGACTCTTAAGGGATCAAGACAATATTCTGGAATTCTCTAAAATAGACTGTTGCCTTAAATCGCTTATCAAAAACTCCGTTCTCTTTAGTAATGGCTTCTAGTGGGGAAAATGTTATCCTGGTGGTGATGTTACATTTATTTCATATTGGGCTTGACTATTTTGCCATGCATATATATCTTGATCTATTCTTTATTCTTTAATCTCTCTTCTCTATTCTTTTAATAATGTCTCTCATTATTTTATGTTATTTCTCATGTCTCCTTTTCTTATTTTTCCCCTGTCTATTTTTTTTACCCACTTCTGTCTTACTTTTCCCCTGTACCCATGCCTGTCTTTATTTCTTTTCCACAGAATGCCTCATTCACACTTGTTTCTTTGTCTTTTCTACACCATTCCAAACATATCTAAGTATATTGGGAGCAGTTTACACTCCCCAAATAATCCACTTGAAGAAGCAGTTAATGTTATCTTTCTAATAAACAATTTCAATTTTAGTAGCCATAAATATATCAGAGATGATGTTCTCTGCATTTTCATTAAAGCCAGAGCTTTGTTTGGTGTTTTGGTTTTAAACAAACACTCGTCCCAGCAGTGCAGCTCACCAATATAGAACAGAATTACAATGTACTTCCAGCCAAATTCAGTTTATTGTCAATTTCAGTAGTGTTTCTTATGGTAGCAATTATTTTCTGAAAGCCTGCAAGCAAGCAGCAGAAAACTGAAATCATCAAAGAGTTTTTATCTGCAGCAATTCCAGAAATGGCAGGTAGCTGATAGTTTAAACTTTAGTTCTCTGCAGTGGAATAGTGCAAATAAGAGAATGCCATCTGCCTGCTCCTGGAGGCTTTCTGAAAAATATACCCAAGTTAATCAAGTTTTGGGGTGATATTCGATGACTTTTGTTACTACTTCACTGAATGCTACAACATATCTATGACCCTTTACCACAGCCCTAGACACTCCTGAGATAAGTTTCACAAGTTGGAGTGGTTATGACTTTTTTTAATAATATAAATTAAATACTTGAATTTTTATTTCAGTTTTCTAATTACTTGGAGCAATATCTTCTAAACCTAAGTTCTTTGATTTAACCTGGGAGTTAGGGCTTTTGCTGAGAGTTACATGAACAGGAACAAATATAAAAATGGGAATCCAGCTTTGGATTTATTTTTGAGAGAATTCTTAGGAGATTAGATCAAGGGATGATTGTAAAATGTCATCCAGTTTATTCTACCTGTTGATGATAATTTATTTCATGCATACTAGATAGCAAGTGGACTGCCATTTTTTACAAATGTTCTGAAAGAAAAAGATTTTCCTTATTTCTTTAATCATTAACTCAACAGATATTTATTGATCTTATTTGCCATGCTCCTGGAATATAGTAGTAAAGAAAGCCCTGAGGTTAAAACTGTGAATAAGATAGAAATACTCTCTTGTAGCTTATATTCTAGTGTGGACAGGTATTAATAGCACAATTGCTTAAGTACAGTTGTAATAAGTATACAAAGGAGTCAAGCAGAGAGTGCTAAGAGGACATAAAACAAGGTGACATGGTCTGAATATTTGTGTCCCTCTCAAAATTCATATGTCAAAATCCTAATGCTTAATGTGATGGTATTAGGAGATAGAGCCTTTGGTAAATAAATAGGTTATAAGGGTGGAACACTTATAAATGCGAATAGTGCCCCTATAAAAGAGGCCCAAGAACAACATTGCCCCCTCTATTAAGCGAGGACACAGTGAGAAGATGTCTAAAGAGAAGTCTATAAGCCTTCATCAAAATCCAACTGTGCTGGTACACTCATCTCTGACTCCCAGTCTCCAGAACTGTAAGAAATAAATTTCTATTGTTTATGAGCTACCCAGGCTGTGGTGTTCTCTTATAGCAACCTGAGTGGATTAAAACACAAGGGAACCTGTTCTTGTCTCCAGAAGCTTTCTTAAGGAAATTTGACAAACCATAAAAGATGAATTCACTCAGTAAATGAGGAGAGTGTGTGAAAGATCATTCCAGGCAGATTTGACAAAGTGAGAAAAGATTCTGAAGCAGAAAGGAACACAGAATATCTGGAGACCAAAAAGAAAGCCAGTATAGTTACAGCAGAGTCATGGAAGAGTTGTTGAAGGTGAGGATGGTGAGGTAAACAGGGTTCGATTTTGCAAGGATATATAGGTGAAATATTTTGATCTGTATTTTAAGAACAATGGAAATCTAGGATTTTAAGCAGGGGTATATCATTGTTCGTTCTTTCAAAATAACTCAACCTGAAATGTAGAGAATCAATCTTTGAGGCCAAGGGTGGATAGGATATTAGGAGGCCAACGCTGACTTAACTCAGAGGGGCAATAGAGAATTAGCTTTGGGTAAGGGGGTGTTTAAGAGTGTTTGAGGTGGCAAAGTAATGTGCGCTGAAATGAACCGAATAGGGAATGGAAGATGCCAAGATTGATTCCTGTGTCTTTGAAGTGTACAATTTGAAGTAGCCAGATTGAAAATTTATAGAGATATTAAGTGGACATTTGGCAATCCATACATTTTAAACTGTGAAATAAACTAGGCTGGTGCAAAATACTGGAGACGATCACCCATGTGGCTCTTGAGGCCATGGCTAAAATCCTTAAGGAGAGAGTATGGAATAAGAAGACACGACCTGGGTTCTAGTCTATCAAAACTCTAATATTTAAAATTTGGTAGGATGAGGAACAGCAAAGAATATATTGGCAGAGAAGTAGAAGAAGAAATAGGATAATGTGGTTGCCAGGAAGTCAAGACACACTGTTCTACGAACATTGGATGGGTGTCAGTCATGTGCTGCCAAGAAGTTAAAGCATCTTCTTGTCCTAAGTGTACTCAGTTTTAATCAACCTCTTTTCACCTGCTCTACGCTGAAATTAAAGGGGGCATAGAAACTACTAACTTTCATTATTGACTATAGATCCTTTATCTCTTTTAGGTTAAGAATGGAGTCAGAATACTGTCTGACAATAAGGAAAATCCCTCTTTTATACAAATAGAAGATGTAAATTGAAGCACAGTGCTCAGGTGGGCAGGAGCAGTGCAGCTGGATCCAGGACTTTGGCTCTGCCTACTTTTTAATATACCTTTTACTTACAATTACTCTTTCTGTAAATATTACGGAGAGAATAAGGGTCACATTAATCCATAGGTTGGATCCTATTGGAAATGTATAAAATAGGTAATTCTTAGAGTTTTAGGGAACAAGGCTTTGTTTTAATCATTATATATCTCAATTTAAAAATAGGAATTGAATATGTATTTATAAACTTATGTGCGTTTTCTATAGTTACATGTAAATAAAGATTTTTTTAATTAAGAAATGTAACTCACATCATATAAAACTCACCACTCAAAGTGTACATTTGAATGTATAAAGAGATTTGGACTAATAAATGTCAAATCTTCCACTAGAGATTTGATGAAATCCATAGATAAGTGGGACTAACAGGAACATTTGTACTTGGCCTTAACATCTTTTTTTGCCTGATTCTGATCCTCTTCATTCTCCTTCCTGAGTTAACGTACTCTACCACCCTAACTGTTTTTATGAGATGCTTATGCAGATTCTTAGTTCTTTCTCATGATTATTGCAAATTCATACTTGAGATTTTCATCAGTTTTATCATAAGCACTAGCTGTAGCTGTACCAATATAATACTAACAGTGATCTTACCACTCCTATAATTTGAAGGAGTTAATTCTCAGTAAATATGTGATGTTATGATCATTGGATATTGAGATGATCTCCCTCTTCTAGGGATCATTCAATGATGGAAAATGAAAACTCTATACATTGTTTCCTAGCAATAATATACTTACTGTTGGGAAGAATGAAATGCCATCTATGCATTTCTTTGATGCAAGAGATTAACTGTTACTTTCTGTGACACTATCAAACCTTTATATTTTGCTAAAGCTACTTGGGATGTTTACTATGTAACTTTTTATTAGTCATTATATGCAAACTATATATATGCAAGTTCTTGAGTTTATATTTCACATTCCACATTTTGAGTGTATATTCCACATATGCAGTTACAGAAATTAAACAATGACTGTCTTTAATGAAACTAACTGAAGTTCTCACCTACTAATTGTTACATTTCAGAATATAGAAAACTTCACAAAATAATTATAATTTTGAACTTTAGAAACTTCTTTTCTGTGACAATATTGGTTGATTTGTTTGATAGGATTTATAGGCTCATTTCCATTGAGGATACAGAACTACAGTCACCTGTCTTTATCATAGATTTCTCCTTGGTCTTTAGGATCCTTTCAAACATTGCCACAGATCTAACCCATTTTGAATGGGCTTTTACTGAAGGATTTTGGATAGTCAATGAAGAACAGATCCTGCTTTTTACCACATATTCTGCTGTGTATGATGATTTGAAAGATACTTAGTTTAACGTGGCTTCTTGTATAGAAATGACAAATGGCATTTTATATTCAATTCTTTAAAATTTTATGGTGCTCAGTTTCAAATATTTTTAAAGCTATTTGGCTATAAATGAAATAGTCACTTTTAATAGTTTCTAGCTTTTTTCACTGATTGGTTTAAATGTGTCTTTTCAGGTTCTTTCTTATTTCCTTTTAATATTTTTTTTTCTTGTGACAACTACCACTAGTATCTCTGTTCTCACTCTTTTACCTCTTTATAGCACTTTATACTTCACCAAAATTTTTGCAATAATTATTGCTTTTGATCCTTACTCATTAAAGCCCTGCTAAATACCCCAAACAACTCTAATTAAAATTAATGAATAGATAAATCAACTGAGACCCCCAATTTGAAGCAGTTCTGTGAAGGTGTCTTTGCGCTATAAGATCAGAACCCTGAGCCCAACTTTTCTAGAACTCAAACCTCTGATCATGGTATAATTCTTCTTCCCATAAATCATGAATTTCATTCTCAGGACTTACTCCTAAGGATATTTGAGCTTCTGGTCTATGCTTAGCAGTATGCTAGGAAAGGTGGGTACAGAGAGCAGACATCCCTCCTGAACAAATATATAAACTAAATAGAAACCACACAATCCTTTCTATAAACCATCTGGAATGAACTTCACTGGGCATAACTGTAGAGAAAGGTCTTTCCAAGGCTTACTGGAAGAGGCTATTCTTATTTAGGTTCATTGGTACTTGATTTTCCATCTCCTTATTCTATTCAGTGGCTCTATATCCTTTTATCCTGGGCTTTCTCCAGTTCTGTGGAAACAGGGCCAGGTCTGTGGAGTCATAAAGGAAAAAAAAAAAAGTTTACATTTAGAGAGTATACACATTTTTTTTTTCAGTATGTCTATATTCCTTAACTATGAGAACCCAGCCCTAGACTTTTTTCCCCTATGTTTTAGCTAAATCAATGTTTGGGACTTGATGGAATCAGAGCACGAAGGTAATGTGTTTTTCTAATGACAGGGCTGATTGGATTCCTCCCAACCTTGAATGGCTCTCTCTTTCATTTACTAACAATCTGGGTAAGTGTTGGGACCAAATGTGCTACCCGCCTAATAGTAAAAGGACAATAAAATCACATTTATAATACTGTTGTTTTCCTTCTCCACTGCTGGCAGCCGTGTAGAAGAGAGAGATCCAGTCCAAACTCATTTTCGCTATATTATGCCTTTGAAATGTCTCTGTATAATAAGTAACAAAGGCTTGCAGACTCTCCCTCTCCTCAAAATAAGGAGGGATCCTTCTACAGAAAGAGTGAAGAGATTGATCACTCATTTTCTTCAAAGTGTGGTATTCATAAAGAAAAGTTAGAAAGTTGGACTTGAGTCTACAGAGAAAACCTCAATCCACTTAAAAGCACTTGGATTCAGATTCCTGCTTTATCCCCCCTCTCCTTTTATTCTCTTTCTTCATTTTCCCTCTTCTCTTTATTCCTTGCCTTCCTTTTCCTTTTGTATTAAAATAATTTTTATGATGGGATAGGCAATATGCTAGATTCAAGAGATAGTAGAGGTTCTCCCTGCTCTGAGAAAAAGTAATTACTGAGATTAAGATGGAGCCATGGCTATGTAGAAAAGATTGATAGTACAGGAGAGAGAATGGGAAAGAAAAAAAAAAGTTTTAATTCATATAACGAATAAACAGGGCATGAAAGAAAAAGTATGTGGGAGAGTTGTCACTGAAAGAAATACATAAAGCTCTAGTAAATACATAAAGAAGAGCAACCATGAAAACGGTAATGATCATGATACAGTAAGGTCATTTTAGGTCGTACAATGTGATTTTTTTAAAGGTGTACAATGTAATGATTTGAGATATCTATCTATCTGTATAGATAGATAGATATGTTGTGAAATGAGTTGTTGAGAAATGAGTTATTGAGAAGTCTAGTTAATTAACACATCTTTCATCTCATATAATCACCTTTTCTTCTGGGAAGGTTGATAAGAACACTTAAGATACTCTTTTAGTAAATTTCAAATATACAATACCTTATTTCAACATTTTATCATTTTTTTAAATACATTCTGATCAGAGATTTATTTATTTATTTTATTTATTTATTTTTGGTTGAGGGTATTTCTTGAAACTTTCTCTATGCTTATGGTTAATTTTAAAAAGCTGGTTATTTTCCAGTTTTTGGGTTACTGTTCAGGATGTTCTGGGCATGTAGTCTAGCATTTGAATTGTGTTGTTCAAATGCTCTTTATTGCTTTTTTCAGCTTGATATATTAATAAAAAAGGGGGGGGCATTAATGTGTCTCACAATGTTTTTCCTTCTTATTTCTCCTGGTGTTTGGATAATATTTATATACTCTGAGATGTTTTTATTAGATTCTTATAAGTTTAGGATTATGTATCATTCTTGAAAATTAAATCTTCTAATATCATGTAATTAACCTTCTATTTTTTAGTAATATTTCTTGCTTTAAATACTATTTTTTCATATTAGTAGTAGAAAATTTATAGTGTCTTCCATCTGTTTTCTCCTGAGTTATTGTGTTTTTAGTGTTGTGTTATACAGCTGACTTAGTTTTTAATTGTTTATTTTATTACATCTTACTGTGTTCAGATCTATTACTACTATACTTTGTGCTTTCTCTTTCCTTCAGTTTCTTTCTCTCTCTCCTTTTAGATCAAGGTTTCTCAACCTCAGCACTATTGATATTTTGGGCCAGATAAGTATTTATTGTGGGGGCAGTCCTGTACATTATAGGATGTTTAGCATATTCCTGGCCTCTACCTAGTAGCAGTAGCCAATAGCAGCAAAACTCCCCCCTCACCTATGAGGTACAACAATAGAGCCCTACTCCAGATACTGCCAAGTAAAAGTTCTCTGGGAGGCAACATTGCCTACAGCTGAGAAGGTCTGTTTTAGATTTAGATTGTTTGACTTCTGATTTTGTCTTACCCATTATCCCCCTTTAATAATATGGGCATTATACAGCCTGAGTCTATTATTTTAATGATTTTCCTAACACTTTTAATATTCTTATTTAACTTATAAAGTTTAGGGGAGGTCATATTTTTCCTTTTCAGAATAATAAAACTGCTAGGTAGAGCCTTAATTCTGATTACCCTTCTCAAATTGTTTGTTATTATTGTTTGGTATTTGAGTTCTAGGTTTTAAATTCACAAATTAAGCATTATTGCTATTGTGTAGAATCAGTTTGTTATCATTACCTGGTCTTTACTATTTCTTTGCTCATAATGCCTTTCTATTATGTTTATCTAAATACTTATGACTTGTATAGATATTTCCTTAACGTTCTTAGCTTCCTTTTCTTCATCATTTTCTTTCTGGAAATCAGTTTTCAGCAAGTCTTCTAGAGCAAATCTGTTGGTCACAAATTCTCTCATTTTTCTTCCATTTGAGAATGTAATTTTTCCCACTTATTTTTCCTAAGGTATTGTTGCTGGATGTAAAATTCAGAGTTGACGATGGTTTTATTTCCTTTCAGTGCTTGCAGAACATTATGCCAGTTCTTCTAGTTCCATAATTTCTGATTGGGACTCTACTGGTATTTCATTATCTTTAACCTATATGCAATGTATTGATTCTCTGCCGGCATTCAAGGTATTTTTTTTAGTTCCCACAGATTTGATTCTGAGTCACGAGTTTCTTTCATTCTTCTTCTTCTTCTTCTTCTTTTTTTTTAATATTTTACTTTTTCATTTAAGACAGATACTGAGAGAGAGAGCATGAGTAGGGAGCCAGGGACAGAGGAACAGGGAGAAGCAGACTCCCTGCTGAGTGAGGAGCCCAATGTGGGGCTTGATCCCAGGACCCCAGGATCATGACCTGAGCGGAAGGCAGATGCTTAACCATCTGAGCCACCCAGGTGCCCCATGCTTCTTTAGCTCTGTCCCAACTGGGATTTGTTCAAATCTGTAAATTTGTGCCTTTCATCAACTTTAAGTAATTTCAGCTATAATTATTTAAATAATTTTTCAAACCTGACTCTTCTCTGGGACTCCTATGATACAAATATTAAAACATTTGTTACTGCCTTACACATTCTTCAACTCTGTTCATTTTGTAAAAATATATTTTTCTCTGTTGTTCATATTAAATCATTTCTATCAATCTATATTTAATTTGAATGCATCTTCTGTCATCTGAGTTATGGTGTTGAATCCATTAAGTGTGTTTCTCTCTCTTTTGGTACTGCATTTTTCAGTCTCAATATAATTTGAAATCTTATTTTTATTTATTTCTATTTCTTTGCTAAACTTACATTTTTTTCCCCCAAGTGTCTGTGGTTGCCTTGTGGAATATTTCTGTGATATTTGCTCTAAAGTCCTTGTCAGAATATTTTAACAGTCTTTGTTATCTTGGCATTTCTGTCTGTTGACCACCTTTTTTCATTCTGGCTATAATGATAATTCTGGCTATAAATATAATTTTGGGTATAATGAGCAGTTAAAATTTTTTCCTGGGCATTTTTTTTTTTAAGATTTTATTTTTATTTTATTTGACAGAGAGAGAGAGATCACAAGTAGGCAGAGAGGCAGGCAGAGACAGAGGGGGAAGCAGGCTCCCTGCTGAGCAGAGAGCCCGATGCGGGGCTTGATCCCAGGACACTGAGATCACGACCTGAGCCGAAGGCAGCGGCTTAATCCACTGAGCCACCCAGGTGCCCCTTCCTGGGCATTTTGACTTCTATGAGAGTTTATTCTCCATTGACATCTATTTTAGCATGTTATCTACCCTTTTAGGTCTAGAATGCTCATTCTGGCTCATTCATGGACTGTGGTTTAGATGTTAATGTGGTTTTCCAGTTTTTGCACTGCGATTCTGGTTTGCCTGACTTGTGTCCTGCAGAGACCAGTATGAATCCTTGGTCCTATTCCACTTTGTAGTTCAGTTCTCAAAGTGTTCATTGTGTTGATTCTGGCCAGGGTATTTTTAAGTTATTTCTTTATTTCTTCATTATCTATTTAGAGAGATGGGAAGTGTGTGTGTGTGTGTGTGTGTGTCTGTGTGTGTGTGTGTGTGAGAGAGAGAGAGAGAGAGAGAGAGAGAGAGACAGAGCACGGGGAGGCCAGAGGGAGAGAGAGAATCTCTAGCAGAGTCCATACTGAGTGCGGAGCCTGAGGCAGGGCTTGATCTCATGACCCTGAGATCATGACCTGAGTTGAAACCAAAATTTGGATGTTCAACTGACTGAGCCACCCAGATATCCCAATTCTGGTCAGTTTTTCACATAGGTTACTTAAAAGTTTGCCTCAGACTCAATGCACAGATGTTAAGGATCCCTTCCTCCATATTTCTTCTCTCCATAATTTACTGTTTGGGAGGAAAAGGGCTCTACTCTCTATTCTTCACTTGATGCAAAGCGGGAATAGGTAACAGGACTCTACAACATAATATCTGCGTTGCATGGAATGAAGGAAGATAGTACCATATCTGGTCATTATTTTACAAGTACTTTGATTTACTTTTGATTTACTATTATCTGGGTTCCTGTGTTGTTTTTGAGAAGTCAACTGTCAGTATAATTAACATTCTTTTGTAGGTGATTTCTCTAGCTGATTCTAGGAGACATCTATATCTATATCTATATCTATCTACACACAAATAAAGATTTTATTTATTTATTTGACAGAAACCACAAGTAGACAGAGAGGCAGGCAGAGAGAGAGGAAGGGAAACAGGCTCCCTACCTAGCAGAGGTAGGGCTCAGTCCCAGTACCCTGGGATCATGACCTGAGCCGAAGGCAGAGGCTTTAACCCACTGAGCCACCCAGGCACCTCTGATTCTAGGATATTTTCTTTTCTTTTAGATTATGCAGGGTTTTTAAAAAAATTATTGTACTTGGGCTTCATTTTCTTTTGGAATTAAGACACAATGAATCATTTGTTATGAAAATTCCTTATCTGTTTTATCTTTAAAAATTGCCTCATCACCTCTTTCTAGTCTCTTCTGTAATTTCTTTAGATATATTTTACTCTTTCTCACTTTGTCATCTGTCCATATTCTTTTATAATTTCCCTTCTGTCAGTTCTCTATATTCATTTGGTGGTATACTAAAACTGTCTTATACCAGCTTTCAAGAGCCAGTTGCAAAATATTCAGAAACTTTGTGAGTCATTTTAAAACCATCATTGGTTTGAAAATGGCAATGGTGAGAACATTTAGAATTGGCAAATTATACAAATCAAAGGTTACTTTTTGGAAAAGCAGTATTACTAGCACGTCTCTGATTGCATTCTCGACAACTTCTTCAGATGTATCATCCAGTTCCCCAATCATCTCATCAGCTATGTCTAATTTATTTACTCATCCATTTATTTCCTAATTTCAGTTATAAATTTCAACGTGAAGTTGAAATTGATTGTGTCATATCCACCTCACCGCTTTTGATAATTTCTTGCTCCTTAACTATTTTTGATGTCCCCATATCACACAGATGTATAAGACATTTTTATTTGATAATTCCAATGACTATACCTTAGTCTGCAGTACTGATTTTGCAGATTTTCAAAAATACATGCTTTTGTTGCTTATCTCCAATGTCTTGTTAAAACTTATTTCTGTTCCATAAAGTATTTGTAAATGCTCTTCAGTCAATTCACCGAGACTTACTACCCCTCCAGTGGTAGTTTTCATCTGTTTTGGTCTCCAAGAATTTCCTTTATTTTTCAGTAGGTTCAGAAATAGTTAAAAACATAACCTTTAAGGGCACCTGGGTGGCTCAGTCATTAAGCATCTGCCTTTGGTTCAGGTCATGATCCCAGGTGTTGGGATTGAACTCCGCATTGGGCTCCCTGATCCCTGCTTCTTCCTCTCTCACTCCCCCTGCTTGTATTCCCTCTCTCGCTGTGTGTGTGTGTCTCTCTCTCTCTAATAAGTAAATATAATCTTTTAAAAAATACAAAAAGTCAGGGCGCCTGGGTGGCTCAGTGGGTTAAGTCTCTGCCTTCGGCTCAGATCATGATCCCAGGGTCCTGGGATAGAGCCCCACATCGGGCTCTCTGCTCGGCAGGGAGCCTGCTTCCCCCTCTCTCTCTGCCTGCCTCTCTGCCTACTTGTAATTTCTTTCTGTTAAATAAATAAATAAAATGTTTAAAAAAATACAAAAAGTCAAATTTATTTAAAAAAATACCTTTAAAAACATTTTTTTCCAGAATTGTTTGAGGGATTTTTTGAGGAAGTATTTTTGCATATCTGTTTCACCATATTGTTAACTACCAAAACCAATATGATATTTGGAATGTCAATTGAAATTATTTGCATAAATGCCTTAGATCAACATTATATGATTTACAGTCGTTATTGCTGGCATTGACTCTGCATTGAATAGTGTATAAAATGAAAAAATCCATAGTGCGGTGGTACAGTAGATACAAATAGTGATCAGCAAAGTTTAGGTATCCTCTTCTTCCAGGTATCTCTCTTTGACCTTAATAATGGCTGTGTGACTCGTCCGGTCAGTGAATGGGGGCATAAGTGACATGTGTTATTTCTTGGTGAACATTTTAGAAGCAGTGTGTCATTAACTATGTTTCCTTCCCTTAATCTGAAAAGATGTGTTAATGTAAAGATACTATCTTTACATTAGACCCATCACAAGGACATCTGCTTTTGAGAACTGCCTAGTCCTTCAGTAATTATTGGCAGAATAAGAAAGAAATTTTTATAATTGTGAACCGCTGAGTATGCATGAGTGTGTATGTGTGTTCATACATAAGGATAAGTATTTATATACCTTTATAGCAGACATATAATGATGTATACACAACACACTCATATATATATACATGTATGTGTACATTATATGTGTTTGTACATACATAGAACATTTTTGTCAATTTTACTATATGTTTATTAAAACATATATATGTATGCATATACACAAAATCCATATACTTACATATACATAACATATACGTATGCACATGCATACATAAATCTCTATTTTTTATAACACAGCTTAGCCTGACTGACAAGTATATATTTGATATGCTTCATGTTCATGAAATACTAGTTTATACCTCCTTAATATTTGTTACATTATTCCTAATGCTCCATATGCTTTTTTTGTTCCTCTCTAATTAGATAAATTATCCTTGGATCCTAGGGTCTTTTGAATACTTCTTTCTTTTATTTAACTTCGTGCAAATAAAAAAGGAAAACATGTCCTTTCTCACCATGTAATTTTCCAATTCTTAGAGATATGGATGACGTACTAAACTCCTTTTATTTCACCAAGTCATTCAGTTCAATTTAGCATCTACAGTCTATTTTCAAATTGTTTTTGAAATAAAATATATTTTAAATTAATAAGTTTAGAAGCTTCTTTGTACCATTTCCAAGAATATATCTAGTCAGTGAAATACTAGGAGGATGAGAATATAATATATACATGTTTTCTATCCCATAGAATATTATAAAATTTTTAAATAGCAGCAATGGTGATACATTTGTAAAATGTGCAATTTATAGGAAAAATAAATTATTTAGATTAAATGGTCCTTTAAAATAATAATAAAAAACAGGTTGTGCTCATTTATTTGGACATTCATTCTCTCACTTCAAAATAATACTGACTGGTTTCAGTCCATACCCTAAAGCTATAGCACATGTTTTATAACAGATGTTTTATTGCCTGGCACTTTGCAAAACTCATCCATCCAAAATACTATAATATGCCCCCAACCCCAACCACTACTGAAAATAAAACAGCAAGATTTTTAAAGCAACTGAAAATTGAACCCAAAAAGTCATTCCAGAGCTTAGGAACTCTTTTGTTCTTAAGTTTCTCCACATGATGTGCTTTCTCTTTCTTAATTAAACTTTGGTCTTAAAAATTGAGTACTGTGAGGCTTTGCTCTGCTTTTCCTTTGCATCAGTGCATCAAACTCATCAGAAATCATGACTGTGGATAATGTTACTTGTACAGTATCACTACTTTGACCTTTGTTAATAGTTTAAAATTTATCAAAAATCTCTCCTAGAGTTCTTAACATAATGTCAGAAGTTGGACACCAGAGAGGAAAATCTGTTCTATTTTATTATATGCTTTTGTAAAGATTAATTCTGACTCCCTGTCTTCCTGACCGATAGTGTGAATCCACAGTTTGTAAGTAGAAATGCTTCTAGTGTTTAGATGAACAAGGTAGCCGGTCCACGTAAAAGGAAATGCTGGTTCGGAATCCAATAACAGTAGGGGTGGATAACAAAACTCCCAAAAAAGCAAATTCCAATAAAACTGCTTTGCTAGGAGAAAATTCAATCTTTGGTCTGCCGGTTTGCATCCCCTGTTTAATGCCTAATTTAACTAGATAGTGCTTATGTCTAACTTATATAAAGACTCATACTGGGAAGAACAGTTTTCACTGAAATATTTTGGTCTGTGGTACTTCTATAAGCCTAATGGAATGTCCTGAAATATATTTACACTTTATCCTAAGGCCTCTCTATCCTTGCATTTATTCATTCATGTCCTTTGTTTTAATCATACTTCCTATCTAATGGGCCAACAACAGTAGCACTCTCTTTCCTTTTACCCACTTCCTTCTCCCTTAAACATTGGGTTCTTTTTTCAAGATGTTGAAAGGAAAGGGGTCTAAGTTTCTGTGATCCCATCCTAGATCCTGGGGTTATTATTGTCATCTAAAAACAAACAGCAGAAACCCTGTGAGAAATGATTTATTATACATTTTCTTTAAGGACAGGCTATTAAAGCAAATCAATATTATTATTTTGGAAAAGATCAAAAGAGGCCAATCTGTTTTTTTAAATAGTGTCTAAGTATTTTCCTCTTAACATTTCCTCCAGCTTTCAAAAAAAGAAATTAGGAAGGAAAGAGAGAAGGAGGCACAGTAGCCACAGGTTTGTTTTGTCACTGAGTCACGAAGGTATAATGTACTCAAGCTCCAAGAGATAATGATCTTTATTCTAAAGTTGTGGATATTATATCCTAGGAGCAAATGATCTCACAAGATGTGTTCAAATAATGTGGATTGGCCTGAGATTCTTTCCATTAATTAGAAATCCTCAGAGTATTTGAAGTTGTCTCTGTCTGAATGTTTGCTTTATGTTGATCCTGTAACCCCCCAGTGAGAACTTCTGGTATGACATATGGTCTCCAATCAGTAACAGTGTCCTCAAGGTTAACCTAAATTAGGAACCCTGATAATTCTGTGTTTGCTCCTACATTATTAAATGGAACCTGCTTACTCAAATGATTGAGATGGATCCTCCTTGCTTTGGAATATTTGCAAGTTGCTAAACTTCAATAGATGGTAGAAGTCCTATGGAAAGTTATTTCCTTGTAAATATGTAAGAGGCCCATGAGTGGGCTCTAGTGGGGAAGAAGGGAAAAGAGACTGATTCATGAAGTACCTAATTTCTTTCGAAGAGGACATTAAATATTAGAAGAATTAGGGTTCTCACACTACAGGTAATGAGTGATCATCCACAAAGCACTCCTATAAAAGACCTGGAGTAGAAAATGGATCATATAATCCCATCTTTGGGGCCTTTTGTGAATCTAGAGATTTTCCAATATGGTCTAACTGTACAAGATCATAAAATTTCCCCAATATACATTTAATTTCATGAATGAGTTAAGATCTGAGAAGTACCCATAGGAAATAAGAGACTATAAGAAATCCATCATTAATCATATTCGCTTAATTTTTAGTTTCAGCTAAAATAGAGTGACGAGGCCCTGAAAGTTAGAGTCTTCCTCATTTCTCCTGCCTCAGTCTTCCTCAGCTCATCAAACTGGGTCTGTGTACATTCTCCATCTTAGAATGAAACCAAGTTACAGGCAGAGTATGCAACCAGGGTCTAAGTAGCCCCTGGGTTCCTTCTTCTTCCAAAGGCTCTGTCGTTGACAGTCTGTCTGGGGATTCATTGTGTCAGAACTACAACCTGAACCCACATAGCTATGAATGCCAGCACTCCTGAATTCTCTCTTCCTGAACTATCCCATGATTTTATATTTTCTAGTTGTAATGGTTTGCTGGAAGACTCCAGGATTCCAGCCCCATTTATCTGCTGTCATTGACAAAGGGAACAAAATAAAGCTGCTATGGAAATGCTATAATGTTTTGTTACCTAATGAGAGGCCAGGAGAGCATTGCTTTTGTGGGGGGGAGCTATAGGGACAAAGAAATGAAAATGACTGTGTGGCTGGTGGGGAGAGGAGTTCTTGACTGAGACATAGGTTGTAAGACAGTGGCTCTGTTTGTTATTTTTGCTACTGATGGATGACATAGTCACACAGAACACAAGGTTAAACTGACATCCAAATGGAAGCTGGGGTGAAGGTAAGATTATAAGAATATATGGTCAGGGGGCGCCTGGGTGGCTCAGTGGGTGAAGCCTCTGCCTTCGGCCCAGGTCATGATCCCAGGGTCCTGGGATGGAGACCCACATGGGGCTCCCTGCTCGGCAGGGAGCCTGCTTCCACCTCTCTTTCCCTGCCTACCTCTCTGCCTACTTGTGATCTCTGTCAAATAAATACATAAAATCTTAAAAAAAAAAAAAAAAAGAATACATGGTCAGCCCTCATTGTTTGTGGATTCCATATTAATGAATTCTGTATTTGTGGATTTACCTAGTCACTTAAAATCTATTCTTAACCCCCAGATTAATACTTGCTGCACTTGTGGTCATTTGTGGGCATGTGCAAGATGGTGAAAAATTCAGGTCACTCAATCAGCACATTCCCAAGTAAGCAGAACAAGACAAGGTTCTGCTTTCTTGTGCAGCTCTCATGCTGTAAACAAGTGTCCTTTTCATGGTCTATTTAGTGATACAATTTTTTTTTTCATTTTTTCTACCTTTCATTGGTTAACTTCTCTGTTTAAAATGGCCCCCTAGTGTAGATTGAAGTGCTGTGTAGAGTTCCTAAATGCCAGAAGGCCGTAATGTGTCTTAAAAAGAAAAGATGCACCAGATAAGATTTACTTAGTTATTAGGCATGTTATAACTCCTAACTATAATTTAGGAGATAAAGTGCCATTGGCTATGATTTCAATGTTAACAAATTAATGATATGTATTAAATAAGGTGTCCTTCTACAGAAACACAAAACAAGGTTATGTATTGATTGATTGATGAAACTGTGACCAAAGATTCACAGGAAACTAACCTTCTGTGGTTAGCATTTTGTTAACTCAGGGTTCGCAGCTACTCTGTGGCACATAAGTACTACAAATAATGAAAATCAGCTGCAATTTGTTTAACTTCTTTATTCACATTTTTGGTGTCCAGCTGGAGAATGAACATCTCTTGTGGTACAGTAAGCCTGAGAATTTTCCTACACGCAGAACATTAGGACACTTGTCATGTTCTAAATGCTTCTCTCATAAGAACACCTAAGCCCCTTGATTGTGACTTCTATCCGGCCACACCCTTCTTTGTGAAAAATGACTTTGCAGTTTACGCAGATAAAAATGTACAGCAGGCTTCTGACATACTTGCTTCAGTGGTGGACAGCTCTCTGGCCCAGCAGCTCTAGAGATGTACTTCGACTGCAGGGGTGACGGCATGCTCAAACTCAAGAAAATCCTCTTTCTCTCTCTCTCTGTCTTTTGTCCCTTAAGGAAGAGTCTCTCAAGATCAGGTTCTTGTTTCTAAATATACCCTGAGCTAGGGGGATAACCACTATAGTCACAGATGCACTTATGTGATCATTTCCCTTTTTTTCCTGAAAATTACAGGGCTTCATGTGAAAAGAACCAAAATTTCACCATAATTTTTGCTGACTTCAAACTTGGGCTGTTTGCAGGAGTGAGAGAAATTTGGAGTTAGTACTGAGCTCGATAAGGACAGGTTTGCAAATCCATCTATATAATTGCCATTCCTTCCAGAGGCCCCAGCTAGCCAGAATTCTGACACAAAGCCTGGTAATAAAGCTGCAAAATATCCACTTGGAATCTTAGAGTTACTAATTCATTGTTATAACATGGTTCTCATAAAATTATGTAAAAAACTCATTTTACGGTTGTCAGGGGAAATAACTACCCAGATAAATAGGCATGAAAGTACCATAACTACAGCATAGAAAGCCAATTCAAAATTGGGCCCCATCCCCAATCTCCTAATTGGCCTTATTATAGTGTCATAGGAATGAAAAGTTCTGTTAGCAATAGTTTTAGGTTTAGTCCACTGTTCTGTAAGATATTGCACTGTATGCGTTATTGCTTAGAGATTGTGCTGTAGTTTGCTATAGTATAAAACCATTTTTTTGCATCGATTCCTATATGAATTTGTCGTACATAAGCAAAAATGGCAAGGATTTCTGTTTAATTCCTACAAGCATTTTTAGTACTTATTCTATGTAAAAAAGACTTTATTAATTAAGCAATGTCACTTTTTAGTTTTTTTAGTTCAGTTTTGTTTTTTTTTTTTCTTTTAACAGAGGGAGCAAGTAGGAAGGAGGGGCCGTGAGAGAGGGATAAAGACTCTTAAGCAGACTCCTGGCTTAGCACAGAGCCTGATGCAGGGCTCGATTTCACAATCCTGAGATCAGGACCTGAGCCGAAATTGAGAGTCAGATGGTTTACCTGCTGAGCCATCAGGTGTCCCTAGAATATTTTTAAATGTAATTTTTCCCTGTGTCAGGATACTATATTTTCAAATAACTAGAGAAAAGGCAGAGCATTCTGTTCATATTTTCTTCTAGGGTAAAATCATAGTAGGACTCCTGGGTTCTCTGAGTCTGAAAAGGAGGCAAGTCCATGTTTATAATTACTTCAAACACTTCCTATACAAATTGTTTTATTAAAAAGTATGTATTTTGATAAACATCTTAATATTCATATGAGGCTATATCCACATGACAAAAAACTGACATGTAATGTTGAAGTTAGGATAAAGAGAAATCATTACATTGTTCATCTATACACACACACCAGTGAACAAGAGTGATTCTAATGCAATCCTATAAACCAGGGTTTCCTCCATGAATAAATGTCACATTTACTTTCTCTAGGACAGAAACCTATAGTCCCTATTTGCCAGGAGTCCCCAAACTTGGAGAGAATACTCTTCTTTTCTACTCAAGAACATTCATGGGATAGACTTACCAGGAAAAGATTTATTGGCCTCAGGAGATGGTGATGAAGATTCAAAATTTAGCAGAAGAATGATAAATTCCCTTACCTCTTTGCCATGATAACTTGAGGCACAATGAGGGAGGCAGGACTGGGGGACAGCAAGTGGGATGGGGACTTATGTCTTACATTGTAGAGGTGTGGGAGAATATTCCTAATCTAAGAAAAACTGCGTGACTATGGAATGCCTTTACGTTGATGACTGTATGGATGCAAAATCTATGTCTTTCAGGATTTACTAACCAGGTCTAATCTGGAAAATGAGAACAATTTAGTACATGTCATTTCTATATTCCAGTGTTTGGCTTTATACTGTACCCCCAGAATGCACTGAGCTGTGTGTGTGACACATGCTGTCTGCCGTGTTGCCTTAGCAGATGGGGAGGGAGGGAAATAGGGGGGGTGAGCTGGTAGAACCACAGCTCAGGACAGCTTATCGGAGGACAATAGACCCAGCGAGAGCCTTTATTTATTTATTTTAATTACTTTTCTCTCCCTCCTATTAAGTGCCTCCTCCTTTGTTCTTAATTTGAAAGCATCCCCATCCCCATTTAATTACTGTGCTTTTGATTGACAGGAACAGAGGACAGAAAAAAAAAGAAAGCTGTCTCCTTCGTGTCCTATTTGACACAATATAATGAATGTGTGATGGCCAGTTTATTTTTTTCTTGACAACTTAAATATTTGAAGATGAAATGTGGAATTTAAGAACATAATGCCAGAGAGCAGAGAGGGAGAAGAAGAAGAAAAAAAGAAGAAAGGAAATTAATTGGACCAGGAACCAAATACAATACTCATTTGTGAATTTGCCTAATAGTTTAATAACTGCCAATTTGGTGCAGGGATTCTGTGTAATTGTAATAAGAATTTCATCTTCAGCTCTTTCCAGCAAAGAGGACTCAGCAAATAGACTGTGTCCACCGGATGCCCTGGTCCTGTGTTTTATTATGTTTACTTTATAATCCCATCATCCCCACGCCACCAGCATGCTTGAGGGGTAGTGAAGGCAGCAGCGGCGGCTCCCTCTCGGCCCCCTGTCTTTCAGAGCTACCCTAAGGTACTTAAGAATGACAGTATAAAGAATATCTGTGCAGATGAGCCTGTAGATTTGGGGAATTGCCTGCTTATAGACAGGGATTCTTTTGGTAGACTTAATTCCTTTAGCAAGGGTGAAGGACCATCTGTGGGGATTCCTGTCATGTATAAGGAAGTTAGTCATGCTCTCTGTGGAGTTGAGTTTCTTGAATTTTAATGAAACCCATGTCAATCTGTCTCTTCTATACCCTAGTGTTAAAATCAGTGGTCAGCTACTCAACAATCACAACAGTAAATCACAGTAGATAAACCAACCAGGACAGCTCTGAAGAATTTAAGGTTGTGTTCCCCCCTCAGCCCTCCCTTCACAACCAGGACTCTGGGAGAATACATAATGAAGCGGTGGCATTTCTGTTTTAAAGGGACAGCCGGGGGTTCAAATCAGGAATCTCGATTTTATTTTTTTTTAAATGTCTTTCCTCATTGGGAAGTTTTCCTCCTCTGTTATTATTTATGTTCCTTTTAATAGATCTGTCATGGATTCCGGGGCTTTTGTATAGGTTATGTATGGTAAAGCTGTACTTTCACA
The DNA here is from genome assembly GCF_964662115.1 of Mustela nivalis. Classification (NCBI taxonomy): domain Eukaryota; kingdom Metazoa; phylum Chordata; class Mammalia; order Carnivora; family Mustelidae; genus Mustela; species Mustela nivalis. The sequence goes on from NC_139033.1 coordinate 51,219,639, forward strand.
AAATGCTCTGGGAGAAATGCTGATTCTAACTAAAGAAAATGAACTGTTATGTAGAAATTAAGAGAAAATGATGTGTGTGCCACCTGAATATAAATTAACTGTGAATGATGTAACTCAGGGAAGCAGGTGGCAGTTCTATATGAGATATTTACAATTAGCTGTATGCATCACTCTGAGAGCACAGCGTAGGAAATATCTCACCCAGATTGGATTGGCTCCCAATGGGTTATAATAGCATTACAGACCTCAGTGTAACTTTCTAATTCTTCTGCGATATGTCACTACCATCTCAAAGACAAGGTCATTGGAACGTAACTTTCATCGTCACTTTGTTTGCATGGATAAGCCAAAAATGTTTCTATGGGGAGGACTGACAGAGCTAGTTGGAACTGGAAGTTCTTTTTGGCAGAACAGTTCTGGCACCAAATGCAGCTCTAACTGGTTCCTTAATGGTAAAAGCCACAACCTCCATTTATCTTCTTGTTTGAGCTACTAGTTTGAGTTACTGGCTGGCTGTCTTCACAGATCTATTGTCTCTATTCAGTGTACTGTTTCTCTTTGTTTTGTTCTTTTGTTGGTGAAGGTAAACACCGTTGTAGCATGCTGGCAACTTCTGTATTTTGGTCTGAAACTGATACCCCTCCCACTTAAATTAACGTACATTTCCTCAGCTACATCTTTGAGTTAAAGGCATTATGGCCATTAATATGTCAGTGTATGTTCTAACCCGCATTAAAGCTCCATTTAAAATATTGCCTATCTTCTATTCAGATTAACACACACGGATGTAAAGTTTCCTTTGCCATTTTTTTCATGGCTTCATCCATTTACTCTCATTTGACATTTCAATGTATCAGAAATTACACTGATGCAAAGTCTCAATAAATAGAAAAAGGGCAATATCAAGAGAAACATTTTACTCTCGCGGAGTAAACAAAGGCATCTCTTTATTTTTTTTGGTTTTTCGGTTTTGTTTTGTTTTTTAAAAAGTAAACAAAAGGCATCTCAGTTTTAGCTCTTAGCATTTGTTTCCTGATCGTGTCTTACGCCATTTTAATCTACTCAGTGGAGGGTATATAGTAGGTATTCAACAAAGGTATTTGCTTAGTGACTATATAATATATTAGCTATTACACAAAAATCTAGTCCTTGATTTTGATTTGTTTGTAAACTTGGTTCTATGGAAATCCTGTGGTTTCCACCTTAGAAGCCAGCAGCTCCCAAATACTATGTATTTGTTAGTCATTTATTTATGAATTAATTTAGTTACTTATTTTAGTCAATATTTAGTGAGCACCCACTACGTGCCAGTTACAGCTCTAAACCGGCAGGATGACAGAGAGCCAAACAGATGTATTATTCCCCTCTCAGGGAGTTACCATCTAGGAAACGCCATCTGTACATGATCCAAATGGCTCAATGCTCTTAGAGCAGATGTAGCAATTCATCTACTTTTTACGCAGATCTCGCCTTCAGCCCTGACACACCTCTTCCTCCAGTTGTCAGAACTGTTAGCTGATGATTATTCAGATTTGGATTCTCCCCTGAATTCTTCCTCTGTCAAAGTGAGCTTCTTTCAGTCTCAAATCTTTCCTTGGGACAGCCCACATTCATTACAATGGTAGGATTCAGAGACCTGGAATTCTTTCCCCAAAGGGCGGGACACTTTTTACAGGCCACCATCTTCAGAGCTCCTATGGGGTTATTTGAAGCTTTTTTTGCAATGACATCACACCTCATTTTCTCCCTCTGCCTATCCTTCTGCCTTTACTGCATAAAAGGGAAGTCCTTGTGTAGTACTCCCCAATAACTCTTGTGGATGCAAATTTCTATCTCAAATTTTGTTTCTAGTGCAAGCCAACTTAAGGCCTTGGCAACTACCAGTGGTGAACTTCCGAAGGGTAACCTGATCTTGGATCAGGAGTCTAAAGAGCAAATTAAAAACAAGTGGCATTTGAAATATGAAAAGATATAAGAAAAGGTCCAAAATTAGGGCCCTAAAGTAAACAGAATCAAAACCCAAAGCAAGTAAAATCAAATCAGAAGGAGTGTACTTCAGTTTTTCCCTTTAAGAAGCTCTTTTAAATGTCCACCCTCAAAGATTAGCAGGAATTCCAAGCTGACTTTGCAAAGAGTGTCCTCTCCTTGACCTCTATTGCTTATTTGAATATTTTCTGTTCCCTGGTAATTTCAACTCTCCCGAAAATCATAAAACATCTATAATCTCTGCCAAAAATTAACCTTAGAGTTTATATTGTGTGTTTTTATTGTACATACAGGTGCTGTCTTGTTTTCCAATTTAGTAGTTTTGCCTCCTCTGAGGATCAGGAGCCATATTTCAACTTTCCTCTCTCTCCACATTGCCAGCATTTGGTAGAGTGCAGAATATGTAGAAATGTCTCAATACTTGATAGCTATTAAAGGAGAGAAACAAATTCCATGCATTCCTTTTCAGAAGCTTGGAAAATTATTTGGGAAGTTGAAAACAGTAAGTCTGTTAAAGCTTGAACATTGTCTCTCCCTGCTATTCTTGCCTTATATTTGGCTGCATATGCTTTCAGAATACAGACTTATGTTGAAATATTAAAAAACAAAGTCAAAATTGAATCAAAGCAATTGAAGAGCACAGTACCCAATTTATTAGTATAGTAGAAATTATTAGTATAGTAGAAATTACAATTGCTTTTAAAATAGCTAAATCCAAATAATCTCATTCCCATCATAAAACTATGACTATGCCATCTTCTCGAGGTTAATAATGGGTTCCAAAGCAATAATTCTTGTGGATATTTTTCTCACTGCAGCTTCTGGTTTTTCAAAGTGTGGGTCTCTCTGTGCCTTGTCATCTCCACATAGAGTGTTTTCATTGTTGTTGTTGTTTTGACTATGGCCGTGGTATTCTTCATCTATTCCTTTTTTTTTTTTTTTTTTTTTTTGCTGGTAGGATAAAGAGGCTGGGCCTTTGCAATTTTTGAGATACTTGAATTCTCATCTTCAGGAAGGAAATTCATTTCATATGAGGAATCCATTTCTGGAGTTGGCTAGAGTGTCATTTGATCAGTTGGATGCAGTCATATAACATCAAGATCCCTTTCCCCTCTCTGGTATAATGAATGGGGTGATTTCTTTCTCATTTTATTTTGGAAATCTCAGCAAAAATTAATCAAGCATGTTTTACTAAACCCTAGTTGCTAAGCCTTACAAGTGATATATTCATTGCCTCTACTTAGAAGGAGGGGTTGGGATAGGGCAGAAAGAGTATTCATTCCTTTTCATGAATGCACATAAATAGATTGTAAGAATTTCAATTACGGTATTTGCATCCACAGCTTTATTTTTAAGATCAAATTTGGTGCCCCATGATTGCTTATTTATTATTCATAAAGTATATGTTACTTTGATTTTATACATTAATGGTCTTCTCAGCAGCAAAGATATTACATCCAAACCACTTTCTCTGTAGTTACTGACATTCGTGAGAGACTACTTTGGGATGTTCTAGGTTTTTAAATTTTCAAAAAACCATAGTGTCAAGCCAAGAGAATACAAACATTTTACTAAAAAATAGGGAAAAATATCAATGTCACTTCACTGATTAGGATATTTAAATAAGAAATATTAGAAAGGATAGGAATATACTACAACTAAAAAAACTGGTGATGTACATCAAAATGCATTTAGGGCATTTCATTAAAGTGATTCATAAGATTAATTATATATATGTGTACACCCACATATATCTGTATATTTCACATATTCTCTGTTATAAATAGTAGCTTTACAATTTTTCTTCCACACAAGATCCAGATAGTCTTCCTTTCTACGGTTTCTAGTTCAAATTAATAACCATCGTTAATTCCTCAGAGTAGACTGTGGAACTCAATTTTCTGTTTTGTTTACATTTTCAGAATCTTCTATAATACTAGGCCCATAGGAAACATTTTGTAAATGTCATTAATAAATTAATAATGCAAAAATTAAATGCTATTATGATATCATAAAAAAAATAGACAAGGGGCGCCTGGGTGGCTCAGTGGGTTAAAGCCTCTGCCTTCAGCTCAGGTCGTGATCCCAGGGTCCTGGGATCGAGCCCTGCATGGGGGTGGCGGGGGTCTCTGCTCAGCAGGGAGCCTGCTTCCCTTCCTCTCTCTCTGGCTGCCTCTCTGCCTACTTGTGATCTCTGTCAAATAAACAGATAAAATTAAAAAAAAAATAGACGACAGATTAATTTTCTCACATCCTCTTCTTTTCCTCCAACCTTCCCAGTGTTTTCCGTTCAATCTTCAGAGCAAGAAAGATAAACTAGTAATAAGGTCGGATGGTCCAGTGATGTCAGTTGAGTACTGTGTGGAACCAGAATTCTTTTTTTTTTTTTTTTTTAAGATTTTATTTATTTATTTGACAGAGACCACAAGTAGGCAGAGAGAGAGAGAGACAGAAGCAGGCTCCCTGCTGAGCAGAGAGTCCGATGCGGGACTTGATCCCAGGACCCTGAGATCATGACCTGAGCCGAAGGCAGCGGCTTAACCCACTGAGCCACCCAGGCGCCCTGGAACCAGAATTCTAATAACTGTTAGTGAAAAATCCCATCTCTACTGAAAACAAATACTGAATAAACTACAGTAATTACTGCTGTGATAGAATACAGAAATGAGAAGTCAAGGTCCATGGTTTCAGGGGTTTATCATCTCAACAGGATATGGGCATTTATCCCTGTAATCTCTAATATGTGTGGAAATTGAGATACCAAGTTTTATATGCTGTTGCCTAATAAAGGAACACTTAAATTTCATTTCAGAAGAGTAAGTGTCTCTTTGGAATTTATAACCCAGGACAGAAGATCGCTTACAAAAAATATCCTACATATCTGTCATATGCCGTATAATGTAAAGTAAAAGTTTTCTGTCTTAATTATTTTCCTTACCTAATGAGCAGTATAAGGTCAACAGTTCGCTAAGCACTTCTTCCTGATGTGAAATTCAAGTGGGACCTTGGAGATATAAATTTACTTTCTTGCACTAAAAAACATATTTAAGTCAGTAACCCATATTAGACAAATAAACAATTAGCCTTGAGGATTTTGATATCCTTCAGTACATCTCAGAAAGAAAATAGAAAGCATGTGCCATCTGACATGTCAACATTCCTCTAATACTTCTCTACAGAATGGGTATCCCCCCTCCTACCCCCTGCTCATTTACAGTGTTCTTTGAATTCTCAGCTCAAACAGGCACTATTTCACACCCAAAGCTCAGTTTTTTACTCTAACACAATGCTCTCACTTCCAGAGTTTATGCTGGGGTGGGGGTGGGGCGTGGGAGCCCATTGCTCTAATTTGAATAATTTATTTTCAAATTTCTCTTTTAAACTTTTTCTTCATTTCTCCACAAATAAAAAACATACGTATCATCCTTAGAGCCTCAGGAGAGGCCGCTAAACTCAGTTGTCTATTTTGTTTAATCTTCTTTGGGATCTATAGGGCTAGGACCACAGAAGACACTCTGTGAATCTTAGTTATAATTGGATTAACAGTCACCCAGTGGTTATCCAAAATGAAATGGGAAGGTGAAAGGCAGACAGGTGATGAAGTAACACTAAATCTTAATGAAGATTTAGTGTCACTAAATTTCAACCACCACTGCTGAAATTTAACAACTTTCATTACCAGTAGTTGTCTTCTTTTCCTTTTTACTGAGGAGGTCACTGACCTTGTTTTGCCTTTATCAAGACCTCCCTAAATTGTTGGTTATATTGATTTCAATTTCAGAAGAAGCTCAGACGGGAAAATTCCTCCTTGGCCATCAGAGAAAGTTAAAAACAAGCCAAATAAAGGTACCAAAAACAAACAAAACCATAAAGGGCCAGAGAGCAATGTTTATAAGTTTTCAAATAGAAGCTGAAAAACACCAATAAAGTTTGGATTTAGCTCAAATGTACCATCAACCTCAGGCAGCTCCCTCCCACCCCTACCCCTTTTTAATGGTTCATTTGTCTAGTCCCCCTGGAAGATCTATAGAGAAAATTACCAGGGCAGAATGTAGATCCAATTGCACATCCTGCTACAGGAGAAACGATTCCTGTTCTCATCATTGGGATCAATAATTTGCTAACACAGTATTAGCAAGAGCAACAACTCCACCAGGTTAAAGGAGTTTTACACTGAATAATGACGGCCTAGGAAAGGGAAAAGCTGAGCGAGTAAATCCTGGCAGCCTTTTACTATTGAGAGAGCACATGCCAGTGAATCAATAGTGGCTCTGGTGAGTCTAGGCTGTAAAGATGCTTTATTGTTCTGCCTAAGTACATTGGCAGAGATGCTCCTCTTAATATCTGTACACAGGAGCCACTGGGGTCCAGGCCTGCCCTATTAATGAAAGCATTTCCTCTTCAGAAGAATAGAACTTCTCGGGACACAGAGCATGGCTGTCTCCTATCCCTATAGAAACTATAAAAAAAGGGAAAGGGACAGGGATGGGAAGAATGACAAAGGAAGCCCCAGAGAGGGGTGGAAAGAGAACTATGCTAGGGAAATACCACTTTACCCCAACAGATTTTAAAAACAGATCAACAGGACTTTTCTCCTAGATGTCTTCTTGAGTCCTTTAGTTAAGTCTGTATTCCTAGAAGCAAAGGCTATTAGAATCAATGTGTTTCTTGGTTGGCTTTTGGGACAAGTAAGTCCCTTCTTGATAAGAAAACAAAATTTTGGAACAGTGACTTTAATTTACCAACGTCATCAACTATGGAGAAGCAGCTTAGGCAGCATTGTAACACCCTTTGCTGATCACTAGGCTGGAGTGATCTTCCCCGGCCCCCAGTGCTAATCTACAGTTTATGTCCCTGGGGTAGTCTTCTTAGTCTTCTCTTGCCAAATATTAAAGAAAGGAAATCTGTTCAAGTATTTCTGGCTCTCTACTTTTCAAGAACACAGGGAATTTTTACTTTCTGTCCCCATTTTGGTTGGATGGGTCACGGGGCAAGATATGCTAATGAATTGTGAGCAGATATCCTTCTGGTACTGGAGTGGTTACTTACCCATTAAATACTTGAGTTGCACAACATGACTAAGAGAAAGGAGGCATGAGGTGTCTCTCCCGCAGAAGCCTAAAAAACTCAGAGTGACCCTTAATTAAGTTAAAAGAAAGGCAGGCATATAGCTGAAGATACAGAGGAAAAATATAAAAATAAACAAACCCCAAAAGTCCAGGGGGGGAAAAATGCTGTGGGTGTGGTTTTTGACCCATAAAGTTCACTATGGTTAAGTAGATGCGACAACAACCAAGTTTCTTAGAGACTTGAACTTCCAAAAGAACCAGCAGCCTGTACTGAAAATCTAACTGTTTTAAGATTTAAATTACTGCTCTCTGCTATCCATAGGCAAGAAGCAATCTGGAAAGGCTATTCAGCCTCCAAGTGAAGTATAATTTCAAAGGCTCATTTCAGTTGTGTGTGAATAAAGGAGATTGGGGGGGGGGGCGGCACTCCCTGAGTGGAGCCAAGGGCCAGGGAGAATAGTGGTCTGAGCATTCTTCTCATGAAGCTCAGGACATAATTAACATTTCCCACTCACAGAGTAGGATCCTCACCATATCTGCCAAGAGGATTTTAGAAGTGCTACAGTCCAGAGATAGTTTTGTGTGTCTTCCTTTTCTGTAAATGGGTTGTATCTGTGATTACCTTATTTCTCTTTCATTAGGGTTTGGGACACAGTAGAAGCAATTAAGTCATCTTCCAAATACATAGATTTGCTAACCAGATGGACTTGATTCAAGACACCTACATACAACCCCTGATGTACTATTAATGTCACATTCTGTAAGATCTTGAAATAAGACTTTTTGGATTGCCCCACTTGGGAAGGAAGTAAATATATGTTGTCTGAGGAGGGAATGTGATCTGAATATTTTGTGACCAGAAGGTTATAGACCTTGGTTATCATTAATGCTGTTTATTAAGTATTTCCAGCTCTCTGCCATCTGATCAGATGCTTGGATTCACTTCCTGAATTTTTTGTCCTTTGGTAATGCCTTGTGACTAGACACTGAGTTCTGAGTAGCAGTAATGCTTGTTGCTACTGAACCAGAACTCTCTTCCCTTTGAGCAGGTTTAGAAGCGGTGCCTGCTTAGTAGCTGAGGTAACAGGATAAGGAGGTATAGAGCAGATCATAGTCAAACCATAAGAGACCTATAGACAAACAAGAAATAAACATGTATTGTCATAAGGCTTTACAGTGTGACAATTTTAGTTCAGCCTAACCTATCCTATTCTGACCAGTAGAGAATCTCTGTCATTACTTTCTTTTGCATATCTAATACATACAAACCAGGGCCCTGCTTAAAGCAGATGATTATCATAAAAAGAACAAACAAATGCATGAATAAAAGTATAATATACAAACATTTAGAAATAAGTATTTTTACCTACTTTTGCCTCTAATTTTTTTTTTCTCAATTTTATGCCCTGAGACTGAAAACCCGAATAACTACACAGGTTTATGCAAACTGTGAAATTTTTCTGCAGATAAAAGTAGTTATTTCTATGTTCTTCTGATAATTGGTATGCATAATTTTCAGAAGTTTTTACGGTGGCCTCTCCAAATGACTCCAGAGGTAGATATTCTCATCCAGCAGCCAAAATGGTTTCTATAAATGCATTAGATTGTAAAGAGCGCTACTAGCTGGAAATACTCCCATATAGCTCATCACATCCTTAGAATGATATCCTTAAAAAATATTACCTCAGATTGTCTTCTCGGATTTTAGACCCATGCTTATACAGTGGCATTCAGACATTGGCCACTTGATATGCTTCAACGACTGGGGGATTCAATTCTTTCCTGAACTTGGTGATCAGATTTATAGGGTCTTCATTTTATGTATGTATTTAGAGTTTATTTCATCACTTAAAGACTGTGCCTGAGGATCCTCCTCTTCCTAAAATGAGGAACCATATTTGTAAAGGTAATGACAATTCATATTTGTGGCCAGATAAGATTTATGTAAAGTTCTTCTATTTGTTCTTCTAATGTGCCTACATTATGCCATTGCCTGAGAAAGTGGTTATTTGAAGCAGTATTTTCTAAAGTAATCTACTTTCAGTGTAGTGTACCACTGGTGCATTGTAGAAACATTTACAGAAACGTTAACTATATTCAGTAGTACATGGTTTTTCAGGGTCTAGCCAGATGAAATAAGTATCTGAAAAAACCCAGCTCTGTTCTCAAATGCATCTCATTGGCAGCACTCAACAGTCAAGTTAATTATTACTGGAGAAAACTTCATGGAGGACTGCTTTCTCTTATCGGTCCCTTGTTCCCTGTCTGTGGGAATAACTTAATATATATAAGTAGAGTTGCAAAGTGATACGGACTATTCCTGAAATCTGCTGTAACAGGCAAGAACTGATTATCACCATCATGTCAACAAATGCAACAGAGTAGATTTCCTGAGTAAGGGTGTGTCCAGTTCGACAGAATAAAAGAATATTCAAGATGAGGCCCAGGTATGCAAAGTACTCTTCAATTTCACAGGGGTAATTAGCGGAAGAGGCACTATTGCTACCAAAGATACTGACTCCCTCTCTACTATTTCACTCATCAGAAAGTCCAAACACTGAAATTCACATGTCTAAAGCAGTCAGTAAAAATCATGCCATGTTATGAGTTGACTCACCAAGTCTCCCTGTAATAAGTATATAAAATGCTAAAATAAGTAAATCCAAAGTTATTTCTTTATATCAAATAAGTTGTAGTTATTTGAATTTACCAGTGGTTTTTCAGAGAATCCTTATGCACCAAGGTTCTCCTAAGATACCTCATGGATAAGTATGCCATATAATGTATTGCTCAAACTAGGTCAATTCTGGAAGTGAGATGGGGCACTATTTATAAATTCGCCAGACGCATGGATATAAACCAGAGCTATACTGGGTAAATCAGTTTATACCATCACCTTACTCATTGCCTTCCAGAGTAAAAAAAAGACTGTCCCTGAGCAAAGAGTTGGCAGCAGTGGGATTGTGTGTCTCCCCACTTCAATTCAAATAGAGGAGATCTGCTTTTCCAGCTTATATTGGAGTTGCGATGCATAATTTCATTTGAAAAAAAATGTTTTCCATAACAATAACAGCAAAATGGCTTGAAAACCACTGCTTTGAATGAAGCATCGTCATTTGGGTACCCACCATGGTTATGAAATTAACAAATTATCATTCATGAGTTTCTCATACAAGTCATCTTTGTATGATACAGCAGTCAGAAGGTTAGCAATTTCCTGGTATCAGTGTGCTCACCTAAGGACTTAAACTCCATGTGTCCTTTTCTTACTTCAATATTGACACTGCCTCAGACCTACACATTTAGACTTATCTGGATGGAAAGTGAGAGGTCAGGACAGGGAAGAAAGGTCAACCTCCTTGGCACTCCCTCCTTAGTCATATTTAAACCACCATTACCAAAAATAACGAAATAAGAAAAGAACTGTACCAGAGATTGGGAAGTGGAGTAAGAGTAACATCACAGTTTCCAGTCTTTAGTTGCATAAATAATTAGTTTAAAAACATGACAAAAAGAAAGGGCTATGTTTTATGCCTAGAATGACTTCCTCAGGTGTCTTAATGTCTTTGTGAAAAATGCCTGCATTTTTCTGAAGGACTTGAAGAGAAGAGGAAATATACTAGTAAATCTTACTTCCCATTCTCCTAGGTGAAGATCAAGACCTTACCATACCATAATGTGCTGAAGGACAAGGGATGAGTCTGTATTATCCTGGTATTCTATTAAGCATCAATGCTTTTGGGGGGAGAATGAATGTATTCTCTGAACTTCTATTAGCATGTCTTTCCATCCTTGACACACTATTTTCTTGCTTCAGTGTACCTTTGATACGCACATGTTCTGAACTCTTCTGAACGATTCTCAGCTTTGTACATTGGACCCGGCATACTCTTTGGTTCCATATATCAGTGACTAGGTACATGAGATTAGATTAAATTGTTATATAACTTTCCCCCTCATTTTACTACTCATGCTCATAATTCTAGTTCCTAGAGGTCATCAGAATATGTCAAAGTGGAGCGATTTATAAAACAAGTCACTAGTTTAACATACACAACCTATACACAAAGTACTGTTTAAAGCCTCCAAATCTAACTTACCCATTCAATAAGCTTGGTTTTACTACTTGGAAATTCCCTTAACTACTTATTCTGCCCTAGTCATTCATTTGATAATATAACCTAATGTTAACTTTCCTGTGCCTAGAACTCTACAGTTACTGAGGTACACTTATTTATTTATTTATTTTTTAGGAGTTAACAATCCAGTACAGAGACAAAATAAGTTTAAGTAATATTGCCTTTCAATATACAATTCACAAAATGTGAGTGACAAACAATAATTGTCTCAGAGTTATCAAGATGGTTACATTAGTGGAGTCAGCAATAAATTGGGAAGGTTTTATCTCTAAGGTTTTAACCTTAGAGGGGAACAGAAGGCATGTGACATAAAAAATCCAAAGAGTTGGAAATGGAAAATATATTAGGTATTTCTGGGAAGGATTTGTCTTTCTTGGTATAAATTGTTTACTTTTTGTGGCTCTTTTCTTCTTGTCTGAAGTACCTTTCTGAAGCTAGAGGTGAATCAACCAATTTCCAATTAAGTGGAGACTAACTTGAATGAAAGCTACATGCTGCAGTGTAGCTCTTTTCTCCATATCCATTCAACTAGCTTCATTTGCCCATCTCCAAGTTTCTAGTTACAGAAGTAAAATAAAAGCTCTCTTTGGTTATCTCACAGTAGTTGTTTTTCTGTTTCTTGTAGCCAGACACAATATTTCCCTGATTACAGTGGAGTTAGAATATTCCAAGTGAAAGTAAAAATGAGCTTTGATAAAGGAAATACAAAGAAAGGGATTGTCCAGAATGGAGCCAAGCATCCTTGTAAAGGACATGTCTCTGGAATAGGAAAATATGGCACCAATTTTGCTCAAAGAAAATACTGCAACTGGAACTTACTTGATATCGGCACTCTCCATTTTCATACTCATGCTTGGGCCATGCTGGTCTATGGCTTATTTCAGCTCTAATAACCTGCCCCGTGGAGATCCCAAAGAAGAGAAAAATGTACATTAAATATGGTGGGGATTTTGGCCTTTCTTGTTTTTATCATGTTTACCATAAATGTTGAAATCCTCCCTCTTTTTGTGTTCATACTTTTAAAATTTAATTTTTAAAGTAATGCAAGATATATGTCTATTGTCAAACAACAGAGAAACATGCAGAATAAAAAAGGAAAATCCTCCTCACACCCTCCCACCTGTCCCTGCCCCTGGAAGCATCACTTCTCCATATAGCTAAGCAGTATTGTGAATTAGCTGTGTGTGCTTCTGGACCTTTTTATTATCCATATATGGTTACATATCTCACACAAACAGGCACCATTGCAAAAATTATTTTTGTTACACTTTTCATATGTTCACCTGTTTTAACATTGATAGATCAACTTTTTCATATACATTTTTATGTACTTTTAAACTTAATTTACCTTGGGTATCTGCATGTTAGATGCGTATCTTCCTCCCTCTTCAGTAACTGAATCATATTTCATAGTCTATTAGGACAGGGTTGGTTATGCTACATTAACAAACAATCTTAGTGACTTAAAATAGCAAAGCTGTGTTTCTTAACCATGATACATTTTCATCTCCACTCAGTGGGAGATCTGCTCCATGATGCCCTTGCTCTGGGACTGAGGCTAAAAGAGGAAACATCATCTGAAATGTTTCATGTTCCTGTGGCATGGGAAGAGAACACAGCTAATCACATGTTGTCTTTTGAAATCTTCTACCCAGAAGTGGTACACATGAATACCACTTATATTTTCTTAGTCAAAGCAGGCCATGTAGCCATGCCTAACTCAAATACATTTCTGGACCATTTGTCCAGAAGAAGGCAAACTGAAAATTTGTTTCCCTCTTTGCCTAATCTTTCCCTAGCTGATATAATACAGTAGATTGCATCCCCAGAAACTATCTTTGATTCAGAGCCACCAATCCTTGAAAACTCTGGGAATTTCCCTTTCTTCAGAGTTATCCTGGTCAATAGTCTATGGTCCCTTTAGGGAAAGTTAAGAAAGAGTTTTATAGTTTTGGCAGGATTGTGGGGTCACTTTTCTCAAGAAGTCTATCCTATCTCATCTAAAGGTTTCTGGATCTGTGGATAAACTCAGTACTTGATAATGGGATGAAAGTTTGTAAGTCTATTCCGGGAATATGATTCCATTCATGACCCAGGGATGTTTACTTACGTAGACATAGTATGGATTCAAAGGGCTTCCAATCTATTTTGCTCCTGAAAACCCCACAATCTGGTAACTCCAGTAAGAGATTGTCATGGTTAAGCCATTTTGAGTTTTTCAGTCCTACTTTCCATTATAGTAACCAGACCCATTTTGTCTCTGGCAGTTCACTACTCCATTGGACTCTCAGTTTCTGAGTTCCAGAAATCCGAAAGTATGTTTCAGTTTTACCATCTCTTACTAACAGCCATGGCTTTCAGAAGCCAGCTTCTGTAAAGCTACTTGGAAGTGTTTGTACTTTCCTTCCCAATGTATTTTTCAATGTTGTGATGAAAGGTGTGTATTCTGGGTCTTCCGAATGTGCATATTTAGGGGATGGATAAGCAACTACATGTAATCCAATCCCAACACTCTACTCTGAGTGTTTAGGTTCCTCTTACCATAGTATGAAAAGGAAGCTCTGGTCTCTCAACTGTACTTAGTGTAGAGGTTAAGAGTCTAGAGTTTAGCAAATCAACTAAGCAGAATGTGTGAAAATTCTCATTCCTTAGGCTAAATTACCAAATCCAGAATCTTTGTGCAGTGCACATATATTGATAGGTTTAACCTGATCTAACAATTTCAGTAATATTGGTCTTACACCTTCAGGATCAATCCCCACATATATTCAGCAAGGTTCTGCCAATATAAATATAAATCCTGTGATTCTTTCCATTTGCATGGTGATTCCTTCTAAGTCAAACTTTATATGTATTTTAATAAGGAGTGTTAGAGACCTATGCAGTCATTGGAAGGGCTGGGGGGATTGAACACAAGGAAAGCTGCTGCAATTGGTACCACTTTCCTGGCATTGGAATGGTGGTTACCAGAGTTTGTTGGGAAGCCATGGGCATGTCTAGCTTGTTCTGCTAGGAATTCAGTCGAGTTACCAGTGTGATAGCAATAAGAGCTGATGGGTCTTACAAAGAATTGACACATCATTGCAAGGCAATTTTCTTGACTCTGGATAATAAATGGCTTCAGGCAAGGTGGAGGTAACTTCTCAGACAGGAAAGAAGGAGCTGCTTTGCTGGTAAAATATGCAGTTGTATCGGATTTGGGGTTTCTAAGTATTCAAACACAGGCAGCAGAATCTATCAAAATGTCCCCAATTCCAGTTCTCAGGATCTCACAATTTCTTTATCGTCACTGTGCTTTGATTTAGGAAATACGATAGAGCTTTGACTTCAACATATGCTGTAACTTAGCCATTAGAAAGACCAAACATTGAGTGTGGTGATCAGAAACATTAACCTTGAAGCTTTAAGAAATAAGAGATCCTTCTATATCAAAGAAAGGAGCTCTCTGCCCTTCTGACCATATGTTATCCTGATAATTTAAACACCAACATTTATCACTTTTTGTCTGCAAACTTTCCAGTGCAGTCAATTCCACAGTCCTTGTGCTCATATGCAGTTCAATTTTCACTAAATTGTTCTATTCCAATAGCAACTTGGTCCCTGCTGTCTCTACAGACACTTGATTCTAGCACTCATATGCAATATTGAAAATTGATTCATTATTGTCTCCAGCTGGTCACCAGGATCATATTTCACATGGTTAAATAAGCATCTCTTATTTCTAATCTAATCTAATCAAAGCACCTATTCCAGATTCTCATTTTCAAGATTCTCTTTTCCAGAAAAGAGTTTCCCATATGATCTACTGTGTCAGTAAGTCAAGCAATTCTTGCAATTTATTATGCTTTTGATGTAGCTAATTAGTGGTTGAGTTGGGAGATTGAGTATCAGGGAAGTTGTTACCACTAATATAAATTTGCAGCATCAAAATGATGGCTCCAAAGAGTTTACTAGGAAATCATAGGTATATTTAAAAACTCTAGGAAGCGTCTGCTTAATCACATATAGTGGGTTAGATTATGCTCATGGACCACACTAGATATGATCAATTTTGACTTCACAGGTGATTTTCCAACGTATATTCTCTCAGTAATCATGTTTCCATTTTCGCACAATTTTACCAAAAATATATTAATATTTTAATTTTTAATTTAATTTAATTATTAATCTTGTAATGATGTGTCAATTCTTTGTAATATATTCCAAAATTATGGAAGCAAAGTAGTGTCTCAGTATTAAAAACACTTTCCAGCCATTTGAATAAATTGCTATTTTTTAACCAAGAAAAATCTATGGTGCTAGTTGCATTTTTCTATCTATTTAGACACTTTTAGAATCCTTCATATCTGCCTTTGCTGTGGATAACTTTCTCTTGGGTTTAGGATCTAATCTCAGACAGCATCTGAGAAAGCAGATAGAAAATGGAGAGAGACATATGCATTTTCGTTTTTGATGATTGATTTGGTGCCAACTCCATGAGTTGAACATCATCCACCATCACTGTTGCCAGTTACATACATAAAATATCAGGCAGGCAATGGATTTGAAAGGACCTGCCAAGTACAGTGTTGAAAACCCTAGAGATATTGATTTTACAGTTTCTCCAGTGATTCTACATCATGCTCCTTTACTTTCTGGCAATCTTTATAACTTTTACACTGACATAAATTGCCATAAAATAAGCATCCAGTACACCCCTCCCCTTCCTCCTCTAGAAATGGTTAAGGACACTCCATTATTCTATTAACATGTTTGACCATTAATTCAGCTGATCTCCCTGGGAATGACGAGGTGACTTTAAACTTGGAGGGCAATTTGTACTGCCCAGCAGATTTATTATTATCCTCTCTAGTGGAAAGCACATGAATTCATCTAAACATTTATTTTCCTTAGTGTGCCACTATTTTTCTTTTTATGTTTTTTAAAGTAGATTTAGTGGCAGAATATTAGCAGCTGAGGATACCGCAGTTGTTGTCTACTCAGCGAGGCAGGCAGTTCAGCTCCCTGAATGTGGCCTCAGACCCAGAGATTTTTGCCTTGCTTTAGTGAGAGAAAGCCAAATGGAAAATAGGGAGGGCAGTACAATGCTCCTTAATTGGTGAGAAATTAGTCAGTCCTTAGATGAACAAAAGGGCTCTAGGCCATAAAGACGGTTCTATAGATAAGTCAACTACTCAGCCTAAAATACTGCTGTATTAGTTTTTTACTTCTTCCATAATAGATTACCGCTAACTTTGTGTCTTAAAACAATACAAATTTATTATCTTATGGTTCTTTGAGAATTTCCACACAGATATCACTGGTTTAAAATCAAACAGTCAACAGAGCTGTGATCCATTCTGTAAACTCTAGACAAGAATCTAGTTCCTTTCCCTTTCCAGCATCTACAGCCATCTGCATTCCTTGGCTTGTGGTCTGTTTCCTTCATCTTCAAACTCAGAAATGGTGACTTGAGTCCCTTTCACACTGTATTTGTTGAACCTCTTTTCTACCTCCTCTTCTACTTTAAGGACAGGTGATTAGATTGAGTCACTTATTTAATCCAGGCTGATTTTCTCATTTCGAGGGCAACTGATTAGCAACCTTAACTGAACCTACAATCTTAACTCTCTCTTGCCTTGTAAAGTAAGATGTTCACAGGTTCTGGCGATTAGGATATGGACATCTTTGGGGGTCATTATTGTGCCTATCATAAGTGTTAAAATAATAACGATCTTTAATTATGAGTAAGGATATATAAACTGGGTATTTCACATTTAAAATGCTACATATGAGTCACCCTAGATTTCCCAAAATAAAAGGAAATAGAACAACAAATTGTGAATTAATATTTTTTTCCCACTGGGAAGTGGGAAAAATGGTTCATTGATTTTTGTAACGGTGCCAAAAAATTCAATGAGTTAAGAATAGTTTTCTGAGTAAATGGTACAAGAACAACTGGACATCCACATGCAAAAGAAATCAAACCCCTTCCTTAGACACCTCCCCCATATATACAAGATGAATCATAAACCTACATATACAAACTACATATACAAACTAAAACTACAAAGGTATTAGGAGAAAGCATAGGGGGAAATCTTCATGAATTAAGTAATGTCTAGGTATTAGGAGAAAGCATAGGGGGAAATCTTCAGGAATTAGGTAATGTCTTCTTACATATGATACCAAAAGCACAAGCAACAACAGAAAAAAAGTAAGTAAATTGTTCTGTGCCATGACTAAAATCATTTGTGCTATAAACAAAACCATCCCTAAAGTGAAAAGACCACCCATAGCATTGGAGAAAATATTTGCAAAATATATTTAATAAGGGACTTGTATCAAATATACTTTAAAAATTTAAATCAATAAGATTTAAAATCTAATAAATAAATTAGACCTGAATAGGTATCTCCCCAAAGAAGACATACAAATGCCCAACAAACACATGAAAAAATTTTCAACATCATTAGTCATTGGGAAATTGCAAATTAAAACCACAGTGAGATATGACTTCACACTCACTGTGATGACTATAGTTTTTAAATATATGCAATAATGAGTGTTGGTAGTAAGGCAAAGACACAGGAAATACCATGTATTGCTAATGGGATTGTAAAATAGTGCATCCATTTTAGAAAACAGTTTGACCGTTCCTCAAAACATTAAACATAGGATTACTGTGTGACCAAGAAATTCCATTCATATTTATATCGCCAAGATAAGTGGAAATATATGTCCATACAAAAATTTGTACACAGATTTTTACAACAGCTTTATTCATAATAGCCCCAAATTAGAAGCAACCTAAATGTTCATGAAATGATAAATGGAAAAATAGAATGTGGTATATACATACAATGGGATAATATTTGCCAATAAAACAGAATGAAGTGCTGATACATACTACAGTGTAGATTAACCTTGAAAACATTATGCTAAGTGAAGTCCATCACAAGAACAATACAATTCGATTTATATGAAATGTATTGTTCTATGGTTTATATGAAAGGTCCAGAATGGGCAAAGAGTGTAGATTTAGGGGTAGCTAGAGTGGAGAAAACAGAGATGGGGGAATGGGAAGTCAGTATTAATGGGTATAGAGTTTGTTTTGAGGGTGATGAAAATGTCCTGGAATTAGATTGTGTTGATAGTTCTACAACTCTGTGAATGTACTAGAAACCACTGAAGCATACATTTTAAATGAGTGATTTATATGGTATTTAAATTAGTCTTATTCAAAACTGTTTAAAAAGGGGGTGGTGGCAAAGTTAATGTGTAATTGTGGCATGTAGGTATCTGAGGGGCCGCCATAGTTGTGCAATGATGACCAGTTAAAGGTGATTCTTGGAAGTCAAACAATGCCTAGAAATTGCCTTATAATACATTAACAGTTACCTATTAGTGTTAATGCTCGTTATAAAAAAATTGCTTCTCTCATGTATACGACTACCATTAGAAGAATGTGGCTCTAACATCAACTTGATACACCTGACTGCCTGCAGTTGGCCATGAACAGCAGGACTTAACACTTTAAAAAGATCGATGTGTGAGTTTGCTCATATTTAAAGTGAGCATAATAACATCTTATTTTTATGGTTTGTTGTAGACTGAGAAATGCTGCATGCGAGTGCTTTGCACAGTGCTTGGCACCTGATGGTTTCTTAGTAACCCAGAAGATACCATAAAGCAGACATTATGCTCTGAATTTGCTGTAGGCTGCAAACTGTTATATGATCTGCTTTCTGGATGTTTTACCTGGTTATCCCAATGTACTTCAAACTCAGCTTGTCCCAAACACACACCTGTTCCCCAAGGCCACTCTTCCTTTATCCCAATGGAATCACTCACCCCTACGGCCCCCCTATCCCCAGCTTAATCAGCCACTGAATTGTAATGATTCTCCTTCCTGAATGGGCTTTGGTTCCTTGGTTTAGGCCCACATCATCTCTCACCTACATGACTGCTATACCTTTCTGATTTTTCTTTTTAATCTCATGTGGTCATGATTATCCCTGTAGTGAAATAGCATGCAGTTACAGAAAACACAAAACAAGAAAATGAATAAAGAGGTTCTGGGCACCTGGGTGGCTTAAAAGTTGGTTAAGCAACTGCCTTTGGCTCGAATCCCACATCGGGCTCCCTGCTCAGCAGGGAGTCTCTTTTTTCCTCTGACCCTCCCCCTTCATGTGCTTTCTCTCTCTCTCTCTCTCTCCCCCCTCTCTCGCTCTCATTCTCTCTCTCAAATAAATAAAGTCTTAAACAAAAATAAATAAATAAATGGGTTCTAGTGGGGAAAAATACCAAAGATACATTAATTAAAAATGAAGTGCTAACTAGTGTGTGAGATGTGCTGTGATTTGTGAAAAAAAAATACACATATGCCACACATATAAATACAAATATATATGTATATACACATACTATACCTATGTATATTTGCATCATTCTTATATTTGCATAAATATTCTCTAGGAGGATATTTACAAAACTAATAATAGTTTTGCCTGTTTGTGGTGATGGCCAGTGACTGGGCATATGGACAAGGAAGGTGAGAGAAATGAAAATTCCTTTTATACTGTTTTAAATATTTTTCTTATCTTTGAGCAACCATTATTCATTGCTTTCTCAAATCACTAAATCCAAATTATTAAAAACGAAAAACAAAATTAAAAAAAAAAAAAACCTGAGAAACCACTGCAAAATGGTACCAGGAAAACAATATTGATAATTTTGACTTTGGATGGATCACTTTGGGGGTTAGAATGTGGTGCTATTTATTTTAATGCTTTGATTATCACTTAAATGAGGTCTAGTACTCAGATCCAAAATAATATCACTAAGTTGACCAAGAAGATGAATAAAATCTCTGGAGTTACATAAGAGTGGTTTTAAAAGAAAGGGTAAAAGGACTTCAGATCATTTAGCACCTGCTCTGACTTCACCTCAAACTGACCTTGGTAGAGAAAAGTGTTCCTCTGGAGGAGACTTGAGAATGAATGGTCAGACAGTTGATACCAGTGCAATGAAGACAGAGAACAAAGGGATTTTGCATGCTTGAACAAAATCTGTACGCCATTTAATTAAAGTTTGGAGACATCCCTGGTGAGCTCAAATCTCTTCTCTTAGATGAAGGGAAGGGTGCTACTAAGGGAATTGGTGAGCTGGGTCCAAAGCACTTGCCTAGCATCTGACACTGCAGTTATTATATTTAGGAATAAAGGAACTATAAGCACTATCCCCTGAGAATGGGAATACAGCAGGGAGGGATGGGGCTGGCTGAGAAGACCTCAGCATAAGAAAGCACACCAGCTGTTTAACACATGTGGGAAAATTGAGACACTGAATACTGAGAACCCACTCTGGTTCTGATCTGGTCTCCGCCATAATCTAGTTAGGTTACTGTGAGTGTTTCCTCAGTTACTCAGTTTCCCTGTTTGCAAAATGCATTTATGGATGAAGATAATTTGTGAGATTCCTTTATTTTTTAGAATTCTGTGACGTCAACTGGCAAATCAATATGCATCTCATCCATTTGGCTGCATTTATTACTATATTTTTGTATGACTTTGAATAGAGAAGGGCTCAAATTATTTTCATGCTAATGAATAAAACACAAGAAAAACATTAAGAACTAAAGGTCTTTCTCTAAGATGAGAATTATTCACCAAATAAAAAAACACCCCAAATTTAAAAAGCCTACCCACTTGAGGGGTACCTGGGTAGTTCAGTAGGTTAAGCAATCAACTCTTGGTTTTGGCTCAGGTCCTGATGTCTGGATCCTGGGATCGAGCCCTGCATCTGGCTCTGCACTCAGCACAGAGTCCGCTTCACTCTCCACCTCTGCTCTTCCCCTTGCTCTCTCTCTCCCGCTGTCTCTCCCTCTCCTGCTGCCTGTGTCTCTCTCTTTCTCTCTTACAAATAGGTAGATAAAATCTTTAAAAAATAGAAAAATAATTAAAGGGGGGAAAAACCCTACCCACTTGAAATCTTTACACATTAAAAAAAGGGGGAGTCATGTTCATATTAACTCTCCTCTCAACCACATACATAACTTAGTAAGGTTATCTAATCTGAGCAATTTTAGGTTTAAACAAAAATAAATATGTTTCTCCATGCCCTGGTTTACATGGTAACTGTCCTCATTACAGACCCCGAACTATATGTGAAATTTTTGTATTATACAAATATGTAAGAATTTGTATAATATCTTATGATTTGGGATATTTGTGCTTTCTTTTTCTTAGTGTTGAAACTATCTGAAAATGAAAACTACTCCTAGAGTTTAAGAAGTACCATAACATTACCAGGTATATTGGAACTACATGATTGGTATCAGGAGGTGAAGGACAGAGGGCATGTGTTGAACAACAAAGTGTCAAGTTAAGAGAAAGCATGAATCTGTTTGAGAAAGGAAGTCATGTGAATTGTGTGTGTGTAGGTGTGTATGTGTCTTCCTAGGTCTTGAGAGAAATTAAATCTTGGTACAGAAAAAAAAAATAGGCTCATTCTCTGTCCACCTCTTCAGTCATTTTTCAGTTAGACAGCAAACATTGATGAAACATCTATTTTGTAGAAGTGATTGTCATGCTCATCATTTCTCAGCTGTAGTTTCTTGCACAGAGGACAGACTAAGTATCCTGCTGGGATGAACCAGGGTTTGTTCCTCAGTGGTAACATATGATGATCTGCTTATGCACGGTCCAGCAGGAGTTCATAATGTGGAGAGATGAGAGGGCAAAGACCTTACAGGCAGAGAGAATCACATAGGAAATGGTACTGAGTATAAATGGAGTGTAGGCATATGAGAACTGCCAGTGGAATGGTATGACTTGAATTAGACAAGGGGTAGAACGGTAGATGGGGAGGTCTGTTGGGCCGTGATGGGACAGTACATACCCATGCCATCCTAGATGTTATGTCATCTTCTAGGGTTTCATTCTTCAGTGGTTGAACCAGGTCTTATCTGCTATCAGCCAGCCCATCCCCATGCTGTGTGGAGCAGAGTATGACAATTCATGTATGCACTTGGTGTTTTTTTTTTATTACAAGGACATTCAGTACCAGTGATGCTTCTTTTCTCATATCCATTCCTTTCATAAGTCCCTCTACCCTGCTGCCTGTATTCGGGGTATCTTAGCCCTGGCACAGGGAAGCCAGCACATCTTCAGGCCTAGTTAGTTTCAGCGGTTGACAGGAATTGAAATGCTAATAATTTTTTTTTCCCTGAGTTCTTATAAAGAGACAAATGAGTCACACAGCTGCAAATCATCTGATGGCAGGAAGAATCTCTGACAGCTTCATTTGAAGTTCCAAAGTTCCTATTTTATGACTTGTTTAATGTTTGGTAAAAGATAGGCTGCTTAAATTAGAGAAACCTTATGGTAAAGTCTTGTGGTAAGTGGCAAGTTTTTCCAAAAAAAAAAAAATTCTGAAAGAGAAAAAAATACACAATTTTGCAAGCAAGTCATACTCTGCTCCACACAGCATGGGGATGGGCTGGCTGATAGCAGATAAGACCTGGTTCAACCACTGAAGAATGAAACCCTAGAAGATGACATAACATCTAGGATGGCATGGGTGTGTACTGTCCCATCACGGCCCAACAAAACAGTCTTTCCTTTTCTTTTGATTATTTTTCATTTAACTGTGTGCAGAGTGTGCAGTACTGTATAACACAAATATTTTTCTCAGCTTGGTCCATTAGTTCAGGGCTTCTTCCAGCTCTACTCAAAAGTGTCCTCTGTATATGTAGAACAGTCCACAGCCTAGATGGGACAACTATTCATGTATTGAAGAAAACAGAAAGTAAACCAGGATAATCCTCAAATTATTGAGGATTATTGGAAGAGACAGTCCACAGTGATTCCTTCATGGTAGGTTAAAGTCCTTTGGATAATGCACACAGTGGGTGGTGAGGCTCATAATCTGAATGATTTTATCCTCATGTCTCAGAGACCCATTTCCCTTTCATTGTTTTTCTCACATACCTAGTAAGAGCTCCAAGTTTACCACTAAAGATTGGTGAGTCTGTGGACAAGTCAACTCTTCACTCTGTTTCTTTGCTTCAAGAATCACAGTACTGCTTCCTAGTTCTTAGACATACAACTACAACTTGGTAGTAGGCAAAATCTGTCATTTTACATGTGAAAAAATTGATTTTTAAAGAGGATATGACAAAGTCCTTGAACGATAAGTCTCAGTGGGGGGCACTTTTACCCTGAGGGGACATTTGGCAATGTCTAGGGACATTTGGGATTTTCTCAGGTAGGTAATGGGAAGAGGGGCTGGTTTTACATCTGCTGGGTAGGGGCCAAGAACTCTATTAAACATCCTACAATGACTAGAAGGCCAACAAAACATCAACCAGACCAAAATGTCAATAGTTCTGAAATTGATCAGGTCTGACCTAGAATAACAGAATCCAGGTTTAGAAACTAGGTCTACTCAATTTGAGTCTGAAGTCAAGCAGTGTACTAATTTGCTTATCAATGATAATAGTTTAATTCCTCCAGAAACTTCCTAAAGAGTGAAATGCACCATGACAGACAAATGTGGGGAGATATTACTTGTCTTGCATGTACTTGAGAGCACATTTTAATTTATCCAGGTAAGTGATGGAGAGTTCCACCTATTTGCAATGGCAGTTGTGTAATTAGCAATGTAGTTTATCCTTTGATTATGAAAGATCGTTTTTATGTTTGCCAGAGAATCCATGCCTGTCTTTGAGGGTTGCTTTCAAATCACTCCACATTCCCTCTGTCTTTCTATATATCTGTCTCCATTCTTTGATCTTGAATGATCCTTTCAGCCTGCACTCTCTAATGTTGTAATTTCCCACAAATCTGCCGTTGAACTGAATCTAAGCCAGACACCCATGAGACAAAAGCTCTGAAAGAAGAAGCCTCATACCCCCCCAAAGGTCTCATTTGATATTGGCTGAATCCTAAAATCTGGATTCCAGAGCCTCAGTAATGTAAGTGGGCCCCAAACAAGCTAAACTGTCAGAGCAAAGTGTCTGTGTTGTATTTGTTACCCAGGTTTTGTAATTGCTGAGGAAGTTAATGGAATTGTCAGACCATTGATAAAAGTGGATGCTGAAGAACAAGAGGCAGATTTAATGAGCAGCTCACCTCTGTCCTCCCAGTGCAATAAGCTTGCTATCCCAGGCCTGACACCCCTTTGTTCCAACCTTCTCTAACATGTCTGACTTACCAAAGAGAAAGTGGTCAGTTTTCCCTATAATTGCTTTCAAACTTCTGTTTCTGATAAGTGCCTTCCTTCAGCTTGTTCTACAAATCACCCCTTTAAGCCTCATTCTAAATATGCTTCTTGGAGTATGTATAGTGATTAGATTGAATGTGCTGCTTGAGGTGAGGTCTAATAAAACACACTGTATTTTTTTTTTAAATAATAATGGAGCAGAATAATCTTTAATATAGGTTTTTTATTAAAATAACTCATATCTCTCTTCAGGTCAATATGCTGTAGTACCTTCCCATTAAGGAGATATTATGTCCTTTTATTACATTCTACGAGACTCATTATTCTGCATTTATCTGCATTGAATTTTCTATCTATTAGCCCAGGTATTTAAGTGAGCTAATTCTTTTCCTACCTGAGGATTGTTTTTCAGGGATGACCTTTCCTCCCAATTTAGCATCATCTGCAAACCAGAACACTGGAGTGTAAGTAATGTGCTTGCAGTCAGTTATTTAAGATCCATAATAGCGGGCTATCCAATATCATTTTTGGACCAAGGTAGCTCTGCCCTGAGTAGCTTAGCTGTGATTATGTCCTTTATCTCCTATTTCAAAACATAAGAAGGCTTGATTGTAATAAAAGCAAGAAAAAATACCTTGATTAAAACAAAACCTTAGTTTAAGTAGAAGTTTCTTCTGCTTGATTTCTTTGTAATGCAATGTCCTCCAGGATGAATCTGCAGAGCACCTCTCACATCCTGGCAGGTAACTATTCACTTTAAAACCCTGGGTCACCAAGATAGACATCACTTAGACCCAGAAAATTGGTGCAATTAATTCCAGGCCTCTACTTCAGAAGTCCCTGAACTGGTAACTGTGGGTCAGTGACTCAAGGAGGGGGGTGGGGCAAAGAAGGGAACAAAGCTCAGTTACTCACCTACAAGGATTTTCCAAGTTAAAACAGGGGGATGTGCCTGCTTGTCCACACACCATTTAGGGAGAAACCTTCCATTTGTGAAATATTTTTATTTTCAAGTCTGCATTTAATATCGGCTGATTTTCTCTGAATAAAATGGTAGACACAACCTGGGTTCTTTCAGAGTGAATTCTTCCTGCTCTGAAAGCTGTCTGTGACCCATACACTCCTGACTGAGAAGGCTGATCTTGGATCATACAAATCTGGAGTGAGAAGTGTTAGCAAACATATGAGTAAATAGATGTAAATGGTCCGTGTAAACAATATGGTTGCTGCTCCAAAGCATAAAGATAATGATTGCATTCTACTTTATTAGAGGACTGAATTGTCCTTTAATAAATTACCGTGCATTTAAACAATGTAGATTTATTATTTTGCAATCCCGTAGGTCAGAAATCCACTATAGGTCTCACCAGGTTAAAACTGAGTGGATGGCAGTTCTCTGTTCCTTTCTGAAGGCTCTAGAGGCAAATCCATTTCCTGCTCATTCAGGTTGTTGGCAGAATTCAGTTACTTACAAGTTAGGACTGAGGTTCCACAGCTTTGCTAGATGCCAGTTTAGCAACAGTCCCAGCTTCTAGAGACTTCCACATCCCCTGGCTTACAGCTTCCTTCCTCTATCTTCAGTACCTTCAGTGCTGTGTCAAGTCCCTCTTATGCTTGGAATCTCTCCTGCCTCTTCCTCCATCACATCTCTGACTTCAACAGGCAAAGTCATCTACTTTTAAGAGCTCATGTGATTAGACTGAATATACTGGATAATCCAGATGATCTCCTCATCTCAAAATCTATAACCCTTAATTACATCTGCAAAGTCCCTTTCGTCATGTAATGGCAATTACTCAGGTTCTAAGAATTGGGACAAAGATATCTTTGGGGAGGGAGTATTATTCAGCCTTCTACAGGGCTTTAAAAAAAAAAACTTTGATTAAGTTTTAATTATTACTAATAATTAATAATTAATTATTAAGACTAAAATTATTAAGACTAAAATTATAGTGTAAAAAGTTTTAACCTTATCATCGTCTCAAGAGTTAGTCTTTGCTAATTAGTCCATTTTCCTGAGCATGTTTGACCTCAGCAAGCTAGATTTCTAATGATAGCCACAAATAGCTCTTGCAGATTCCTACTATCTGGACTCCAAATGTTTGTTGCTGTTTTAGCAACATTATCCTTGTATATACAGGATAATGTACTTGCTCATTGATTAATTTATACACATTCATTGATTTCCTACTTTATACCATAGACACTATTATTAGCATCACTGCCAGTCCATCTACCTTGAGTCATCTTGATCAAGTCAGTCCAAATTTCCTGTTATGTTTTACATTCGAAACATACACCTTTTTACCTGTACAACCCTCTGACAGAGCTAGAGATTCAATTCCCGTGGTTAGTGGATATATTATGGGTTGAGGGGGTGAGTCTAGGAGTCAGAAATCCAAACCTTCCTAGGAATGTTTTAGGACAGTTTTGAATTAGAATAATCCCTCTTTCTCATCACTCTGCCTATCCAAGTCTTCCAAGAAAGTAATGATTAGAAGTAATGAAGTATTTCTCCAGAATCTCAGTATCACTGAGTATAAGATCACCCCAAGGCCATTTTCAGGTTTCTGTGATACCTGGGCAAGACCATGGTAATTCTACTAAGTCTATTTTCTGAGACCAGGTTTTTCTCTGAGTTATTTCTGGAGAGACTAGAGGTCTTCCTTCTTTTTTGGATGTTTAACTTCATGGCCCATCCCCCAAATAGCCACATCCTATGTTGTGAATATGTTATGTTACATGGCAAAAGGAAATTACGGTTGTAGATGGAATTACTCATCATTTGAGCTTTAGACTGAGAGATTATCCTGGATTATACAGGTTGGATCCTCCTAAGTGAAAGAGAAAAATGGGGGTTTCAGTGGCAAAGTGATGAGATATGAGAAAAATTCAAGTAGCCCTTGCTGGCTTTGAAAATGGAAGGTGTTTACTAGCCAAGGAATGTAGGTGGCCTCTAAAAGATGAAAAAAGAGAAGGAAATGGATTCTACCCTGGGGCCTAAAAAAGAAACATAGCTCTGCCAAAGCCTTGATTTTAGCCCAGTGAGACTCACATCAAACTTTGCATCCATAGAACTTTATCTGTGACCCTCAGGCATACCCTTTTTGTACTTCAGACTCCAAGCAAGAGAGTTCAGGATCTTTGTACTGCAGCAGAAAGTGGGATATATGCAGCCACATCTCCTTTGTCAACTGGGGCAGATATGCTGGCCCTGGGGAATGAATAGATTACAAGGGCTGCCACCTATATATTCTTTCTCTCCTCCTGCTGTAAGTAAACTCAGTACAACTGGAGCCTAGTGTGCATGCGGTCTCTTCTCAGTGACCTTCCCTGCCTAGCACGTAACCGCTTCTTAAGGTTGGCTGTACAGCTTGGCCACTCAGTGAGCAGTGAAACAGTTTAATTAATAATACACAATATAGGGGTGCCTGGGTGGCTCAGTGGGTTAAAGCCTCAGCCTTCAGCTCAGGTCATGATTCCAGAGTCCTGGGATCAAGCCCCATATCGGGCTCTCTGCTCAGCAGTGAGCTTGCTTCCCTTCCTCTCTCTCTGCCTGCTGCTCTGCCTACTTGTGATCTCTGTCAAATAAATAAATAAAATCTTAAAAAAAATAATACACAATATAGGGGGATGTCTGGCTGGCTCAGCTGGTTGAATATCCAACTCTTGGTTTCAGCTCAGGTCATGATCCCAGGGTTGTGAGATGGAGCCCTTCCTGGCGCTCCACACTCACCAGGGAGTTTGCTTCTCTCCCTCTGCCCCTCCCCCTGCTCATGCTCTCTCTCTCTCTCTCTCTCAAATAAATAAATAAATCCTTAAAAAATAATGTAAAATATAGGTGCATTTAGTGTTACATTATTCTGTGTGCCTCAGCTCCTGTCTTCACTTACAAAGTTGAGAGGACCAGATTATTTGCTCTCTGGAATTCCTTCAAGCTAATCAAGAGCCTAGAGTTCCATGACAATGCAAGCTTGCTAAAATATAGCTTGTTTCTCCTCCCCCACACACCACAATTTATTGCATATTTTCTATAATACTATTTCTAATACAATATTCTTCAACTTCTGTGTTAGAGTACTGTGTTCATCTTAGTGATGGGTTTAACATCAGTTAAAATATACTATGTCCTAAAAGCAGTTCTTAAATCTTCCCCACAGAGATAAATACCTATGGCTGAAGTGGACTGCATCTTTCCCCCCCTTGCATTGTTTGCAATTAGGTCGTACATATAGCCTAGAGGATGGGCTATGGATTCTAAAGTCAGGCTGCCTTCACTAGAGTCCTTTCTCTATAACTCACCAAAAAAGATTTAATATAATTGACTAAATATCCCCCAATTGTAGGGTTGGTGTATGAACTAAATAAAATAAAGCAAGCAAAGCATTTGGAACAGTTCCTGGAACATCATAAGTATGCAATCAGCTTCGTAAACTTTGCAGTGTTTCTGGTCAGTACATTTTATTAGTGACACATTTAGCATTTTGTAATTACCACTCTTACTAAATACAGAGGTCTTTCAGGTGGATTGTAGCATTATAAAATAGCTAATTAATACATGAAAATAAAACCACAGGCTCATATTTTTCCCGTTGACCATGTTAAATTGTGGGGGGTGGGGGTATTATACAAACTGGAAAGTAAAACCAGTTTCCTCAGTTAATGGTGGCACACTGAATTCTTCACAATAGCAGGAAGCTCATATGTCTTTTGGCTTCTCAACTCTGCATTTTTTCAACAGAACACAAAACAAACTTTCATAATAATAAATTATAGCTATTATTGTAATTCTCAGTTGGCCTGAGTTCTTTTAAGAAATGTTTCCACATTCTTCACCCTCTCTGGGCATCCATGTCTCAAGAATGAGAATATTATTTTCTTCTCAGAACACTGACACTGGGGCCAAGTGAGACCAGGGGTTGCTCTTTATTGCATGCCTGGGAAGCAGTGGAATGAAAATAGAACAAAAATGCATACAGTTTAATGTAAGCCTCAGATAAACATCAATTTACCCCATTTTATAAATGAGAAGACCAGGACCCAAGATAGATTAAGTTACCTGGGGAGGTCACTAACTAGAAGTGGGGAGAGCTGTGGTTGGGATCCAAGGATCTCCCTAATAGACACCCAGCTTTCTAGTGTTGGGTACATGTTATGAAGTAGAATGTGGGTGACTTCATTTTTTCAGGCCTGATTCTGAAACCATGTAGAATTTCAAGAATTTCTAATATCTTATTATATGTGATATTTTTATGAGAGCACTCAAATAATCTACTTCCTCTCCTATAAAATGGGAATGCTTTTCTATTAAGTTAACAGAGGATAAGCAGCAGATATATATCATGTGACACTTATGTATAGGTTTTTTAAGACTTTAGCTTATGCAGTTCATCTAGCATCCTTAAATTTATAAAGATCCTATGACTTCTTAAGTTCCTCATTATGTATGGATTCATTCTCCTACTTCGATAGCATCCTCTGGGACAACTGTTTTTATAGAGTTTGTGGCTTCCTATGAAGATGCCACTTTGTTGGTGACTGAAACACCTCTAAATTAATTACAGCCTGAATATATTGACCAGAAAATCAATTGATGCCCCATGAATTAGACTTTAGGTACTAGTGTGGTGTGTGCAATGTAAGGTTGGCTTTTTGCTAAGCATCACCATGGCTCACTCTAAGTTTCTTCTATGTAAGGAGCATGGGCCTTTAATCTCTAGCTATCATTAAGCCAGGACTGCACACAGCTAATACCATTCTCAGAGGCACTCAGTGTCATTGTCTTTATGTCAGCATGAAGAAATGGGACATCCGTTTGGTCCATTCAGTTCAGCGCCTTTGAGGACCTGCTTCAGAGGTATCAGTCCTTCCACAGCGAGCAAGCTAAAACTGTTTCTTTGGGGATATGCAGCCTATTATAAAGACTTCGCCACTGTACCTCATTGTTGCAAGTCTGGTTCGATTGCCAAGAAAATGTTATGCTTAACTCTGCTCCTTGGGGGAGGATCCTTCCCCTTTCTTCTTCTCCTCTGAGTCTTAGGGGGATGGGAGACGGCATTTAGACTTCCTTGTGTTTTGCTGTTCACCTGGTGATTCTGTATCTTTGTAAAAAAAGCTAACCCATTTTGAAGAGGAAGAACTTGTTTCCTTATCTTCCACTGAAACCATGTTGTTAGGCTTTACAAAGATTAACACAGCTCCATGGGGGTTAGATGGCTTCAATCTCTTCTGTGTCATAGACAAATGACCACCCTCACACCCAAGGAGCTACAAAAAGCAAAAACCTGTTTACTAGACATAATAAAAAACAACCATTTGTTTCCTCTTGATGCCGAAACTAGAGGGTTGTCTTTGCTTACTAACTTATATGGGGTGCTCTTTGTGCTCTTTGTGCTTCTTCACACTTTGAATTTTTTTTTTTTTTTTTTTTTTTTTTTTACTTTTGTGCACTATTATCTCTCTCTTTTTAGGGTCTTCTCCAACTTTAAAATTTGGACAAGTTGGAACAATCCTTATTTCATTCTTCTAAAAAAATTTTAATAATGCCCAATTTTAATAATTGTTTTTAATAATTGTTTTAATAATGCCCTACAAAAGCCATATCCATCTCCAGAGATGTCTGGGGGGAAAAAGCCACAACCCACGATTATTTGACATTGCAAAGATGACGTAAATTTAAAAGAGAAAGACTGTCTACAATTCTCTTGACTTTGTGATACCTACTTATAATATGTCATTCTGACATTTATAACTAGATGAAGTGCGGCAAAACAAATAAATAAAAAAAGCCCTACAACAATGCAAAATAACCTTAGTTACCTGGATCTAACGTTAAAGATTGAAAGTAAGATGGTGGGGGAGAAAAAGAATAAGAGGAAGAAATAAAATAATTTGCAGATGGTTCTTCTCTAAAAGCAGAATGAGTAAAATCTCTTTCTAGGGTCTTAAATAATTGAAATTCTATCAAACACATATATCCCCCTGTAACAGGTTCACACAATTTTCACAACACTGTACATTGTTACTTTCTTTGGCTTTTGCTTCTCTGCACTCCCTGAGGATGTTCTCCAATGATTATTTCTTTCTGTCTTTATTTTTCTCTTCTTCTTCTTCTTCTTTTTTTTTTTTTTTTTAATTCCAACCCCCTCCTGTTCCCTGAGGAAGTCTGCAGCCATAATGCTGAAGCACTGCTAAATGCAATAAGGCAAAAATCATCACGGCTTGATGGCACCAGAGTGCCAGCGCTTTGGATAAAGAATTATCCCACTAACACAGCATGAACCAGCCAAAAGGAAAGAGAAGAAAACAATCCACAAACTCATAGCGTATTTATTTTTTATGATCCCAAGAACCTTTATTTAAAAAAGATAAAACGGGAATCATTGGATGAGTATATTTGAAGGCGGGACTCTCAGAGGCCGTTTGGACCAGCTGCGGTTTGTGTGCTGCTCCTTGCCTTGGGGCTATTGAGCTGGGAGGGAAATACACACTGTCCACCAACTTCAACCTGATATTGAAGGTATCCTCTCTGATTTGTTCGTTGTCACAAAAGCTATGATTTTAAACTAAGTTCTTTCTAATTGGAATTTTTTTTTTAAAAAAGGAGTTGGATGAGTTCTGGGTTTAAACTAGTAAGGAGAAAAACATATTTTCTCTTGAAGTCTCAACCTAGGTTATAATAAATATTAAATATTTATGGTGTGTGTGTGTGTGTGTGTGTGTGTGTGTATAACACTTCTGCTTTCTCTTACTAAGCTTTACCCATTAAATAGGAACTTTTCTTGTTCTCCTACTTATATTACTCTTACCTTCCCCCAAAGCACAAGCATTTATGCTGGGACTTTGATTAAGTTCTCTCTCTTTCTGTCTTTCTCTCTATGTCTCTCTCTCTGCTCAAACTCAGATGTATGATTTAATCATCATGGACTTAGGCGTTCACTGTGATGACATGAATAAGTATGCTAGAGTGATCCAGTTTAATTTAGCTTGGGCATGATTAAGATTTTCCTTAATTTCATTGTAAAGGTATCCTGTAGCCAAATCCAAATACTGCTTGTGCAGGTTTTAGGTTGCCAACTAATCTTCATGGAAAGTGTTGGATGTTTGTGTATAGATGAAGATTTATTGATTTATTTGGCGTTCATCTTCATTTTGTTTTTCCTATTTAATACATCTCTCAACTTTATTTAGATAGCCAGCAGGAGAACATCCTTTCAGTCAACAAACAGATCGTCATCATCAGTGTAGACATTTTTGCAGTAAACTTCAAATTACAGCCCCAATTCCTAGTACTGAGTGCTACATTTCACAACAAATTACGAAGAATTCTACACATATAAAAGGCCCTTTTCGATTATTTTACTTCTGAACATTTTGTTTAGCTACTAATAGGATTTTAATGATGATATTACTAACTATGATAGGCGACAAGGCCTGCAAAGCAGCCCTATTAGGAAATTCACTTTTTTGTTTTATTGCACTGCTCTCTGGATTGCTTCTTCCTATACTTCTGGGGTTTGTTTGCTTTTCTTCTTTTAAAATCCCCGTTCAGTATGGTGCTGTTCATAAGATGAAATTGCTGAAGAAAAATTAGTAACTTAAACAAAATTTTCTTGAGGGATTTAAAAAATTCAGTGTTCTATACTCCTAGAAGAGAACTCTTAAAGGTAAGGGGAGGCTTTGGAGGGCCTTTATTTTGTATGTTATTTTTCCATGACCATGTCTCAAGTTAATGGGAGGAAAACACTAGAAACCAAGTTTGGTCCTTGCCTTGAGACATTCATTTTCTTAGTGACAAATTCCCAAGCAGTGCTTTTGTGGACCATATTCTGTTCAGTAGTTTTGTGACATATCGGGTGGCATGGGAATGACATTATCACTACAGATCCATTTGTTCCTTTTAACATACATTGTCATGTCCTTTGCCCCATAAGTGAAATATCATTCTGTGCTCTGAGATTACATGAGTTTGGAGGAAAGGGGCATTTTAGAATGTAAGTTTGTTTGTAAGATACAGTAGAGTGCATATGTGTGTGTATATGTTTGTGTGTGTGTGTGTGTGTGTGTGTTTAGTTATATAAGTCGACATTCCAGCAAAGGTGCTTACTACTTGTGTCACCTGGAATAAATAATTTTTATTTTACTAATTTTAATTTCCTTTTTTTGTTATTTGTTAAAGTGATGCATTAGGCTAATTGCTATGACAAATGATACCTAAACTCAGTTATAGAAAAAAAAATTATTGCTTGCTTACGTTACTCTGGTGTACATTCCTGCTCAAGTGACTTTTTGGGGGTTATTCTTCTCCAAGAATCTATTTAGGACTGAAATTCCAACATCTCCCAAGGACCTTGGAATGCCTTACTATATTCTTCATTTGCATAGCAGATGAAGGTAAAAGGAGAGCCTGGAGTATCATGAGGAAAGCTTTTTAGAGACTAATCCTCTAAGTAGCATAAATCAAATCTACCCTTGTTTCTTTGGGTAGAATTCAGTCAGTGACAGGTGTGGCCCTGCCCAAATATAAGACTAGTTGGAACATTACTAGGTCAAGTGGTATATCAGGGGAGGTGATTTGGAGAACGTGCAGTCTTACCTCTGCCAAATAGGAAAAATCACAGCAATTGTCTCCCAAATCTGTTCTGAGCAAAAAGAGAGATAATACATATAAAATAATATCTTGTATACGTGGTGAATGCTATAATTGTGGGGAAAATGAATGAAACAAAAATAAAAGGCCAAAATAGTAATATTTTATAGGGCTAACGTGATAAATGCGAAAGAGAGGTACAGGCATATTATCATGGGAATTCAGAGTCACAGAGATCATTGTTCACTGCGAGGATCGATGTGACCACCTTAAATGTGGGACACCCCCCACTTCTGTCCTTAGTGACTTACCTCTTCACTCCTATATTTTCCTTTGGTGATTTCTTATCTCTTCTCATGGCTTCTATTACCATGTATAGATGACAGTTAATACCAAATCGGCATCTGCCTCTTTGATGCCTCTCCATATGTATATTCATATGCTTAATGGAATACTTCAAATTTTATTAGGCTCCAACTGAGTTCATCACACCTTCCTTTTCTGCATTTATTTTAACACTTCCCTTTCCCACAATCCTCTTTGCCCCTCTGTGTTCTTTATTCCCTATCATCTCCTCTCTGAACCTTCTTATATAATCAGCCCCTAAGTGTGGACCAGCTTACCTCCCAGATATTACTCCATTCCTCTTGTCCCATCTCACTCACGTTGCTTGAGGACCAACCATCTCTAATGCAGACTACACATTCCATCTTCACAGAAGCCAAAATGTCCCCTTCCCTCCTCCCCTAGATGTAAATATCTAGTCAGCTGACTCCACTTTCACAAGAATTTTGACTCCCTATTTTTATTAAGTGAGCATAGATTCCTTGGCATAGCTTAGAACACCCCCAAACCATATCAACTCTCTAGAATTCTAGCTTTTTCTCTTGACGCTTTTTCTCTCTACAACAACCATACTGAACATCTGTCCATTTTGCTCATGCATAATGGACTCTCTTATCCCTGGAACTTGCCACATGCTATTCCATCTGCCTGACATAGTTTTTTCTTCCTACCCACCTGTGAGATTATGATTTATAATAAGAAATATATATTTGGTCTTGTCCCTGGATCCTGACTCACAGCTCCCAGAAGCCTTGGAATTTCCTGAACTATAAGAGCAATGGGAACAGATTTTGTCATAATATTTGGTCTCTTGCCTTCAGCCTGAAATCACTTCAGAGCCATAAAGGTAGAATGGGTGTCTTACTATTCATAACACGCCCCTTTCCACCAGAGCTAGGTTTATGTTAACAAGATGACTTTGGAAAAATGCCTAAGCACCTTCTTACCAGAAGAATCAACCATGTGATTAGAAGTTTGAAACTTTCATCCCCTTTCCCTGACCTCCTGGGAGGGAGGAAAGGCTGAGATTGAGTTTAATCACCAATGGTCAGTGATTTAGCATTCATGCCTATGAACTGAAGCCTCCACAAAAAACCCCAAAGGATAAGGTTCAGAGAGCTTCTGGATTGATGAACACATGGAGACTGGGGGAAAGTTTCATGCTGGAAATGCCTGGAAGCTCCATACCCTTTCTTGATACCTTCCCCTATATATCTCTTCCATCTGGCAGCTCCTAAATTATATGTTTGTTTGTTTTTTATAATAAACCAATAACCTAGTGAGAAAACGGGTTCCCTGGGCTCTGTACGCTCTCAGAAATCAGTCAAACCCACGGGGGTCATTGGAACCTCCAGTCTACAGCTGATCAGTCAGAAACAGAGGTGACAACCAAAGTCTGTGATTGGTATCTGAAGTGGGTGGCAGTCTGGTGGGACTGAGCCCTTAACCTGTGGAATTTGATGCTATCTCTGTGTAGATAGTATCAGAATTTAGTTGAATTATAGGACACCAAGCTGGTGTTGGAGAATTGCTTGTTGGTATGGGGAAATACCCCTTCCTCACACACAAACATACACACATTAGAACTGGGTGTTAAGAATCCTTACCTCCCATCTCCTCAAGTATTGAAAAAATAAATCTAGCTCACTCTTACCTATTTTTTGGAACTATCTTCTCTGTAATTTCTTCCAGGAACCACTGTGATCCACCACCACTCCCTGACTCACCACCACTCCCTGATTCTTACGTAAGTGTCAAACTGTCATCTTTACCCTTCTGTATCCATTGATGGAACTAGTTTGTGGTTGCTTTACTTTTGAAACTAATGATTTCCTACCCCCAGTTGATGGCAAGAACCATGAAGCTATATTTGAGTTTTATCTTCTTGTCCTCAGCAACTACCTTGGTAGAATAAGACATTGATCATATTTTCGATAATCATGGATGGCTTCAGGAATTGTCGTTTGAACTGAGTCTTGAGAAATGGAAAATTATGAAAACTAAAAGCTAAGGGCTAGACAGTGGCCTTCTCCCATGAGAGTAAGGCACAGGCAAAGTCCCAGAGACAGCTGTGCACAGACTGAGTCTCGTGTGGCCACAGCCACCTGCGGATCCTGATTAAGGTCATGAAGGGAAGAAATAACAGTTGCTTTCCTACTGTCACAAATGCATTCTCTGAAAGAGGAACGAGGCTCACTCTGAGAGTTATTCTTTCAGACAGGGCAACATCCACATTTCTAGAGCAGCAGCTTCGTGTTCAGCTTCTAGCATTTGGGTGGGATATGCCCTGAGGAGGTGGCCCAGGAGCAGTTCCTCTGTAACCCACCTGCACGGGCTCCTTGCTCCTCTCTAGCCACCCCAGCCACTCTGCAGATAGGATGTCTCCAGCTACAAAGGAAAGCAAGTCCCTGCCAGCTGCTATTTCATGGCTCTCAACTTCCTCCCGTGGCTGAGTGTGATCATCTTTGCAACAGCATATGGAGACGTCTTCTTGGGGTATTTTGTTGTGGCGGGAGCTGGGAACTTAACAGTTTGGGGGAATTCATAATGAAAGGCAGCTCAGGGGGGCAGATAAGTTCTTTTGTTTTTCCCGTCTCCCTTCTCCAGTGTGAAGTTCTAAGGAAATGAATTTTACATAATTTATTGTTATAGAGGAAATTGTCTTTTGTTCTCGAACCACTAATGCTAGTGATTCCTTAAACAAGCCACCTCTACCACATCTTTTAATCTTATAGTATGCTCCTTTCCAGAGCTTAGGTACATCATGGATTCTCCTAATTTCAAAACTATAGTAGGAGTAGCCGAACAGGAGTCAAGAAACAACCTTTGCTTTACACTTAATTACTGAGTCAGTGTCCTGGTTTCCACATCTAGGAAGTACAGCATTCTGTCTGTGATAAAGATACCAGGGAACATTTTTTATTGAGAAACCTGAGAATGCTTTCCATAATATAAGCAATGAAATTGGGGTGTCTTTTGTGATATACATCACCGATTGTTCTCCAGATTCCTACTATTTCTTAAGAGTTTGTCATTCATGTATTTGTTAATTCTTTTTTTTTATATTATTTGCATAGCAGATTATTTCAAATCATGTGGTTTAATTTATTCTGTGGAATTCCAAAATTGAATGAATAATCTGTATTCTCTTTTATGACCATATTGGCATGAACTATATGCCTTTTAAGAATTCATTGTAATCCTTGTAGTTCCTTCCCCTCATTTAGTGCATCATCATACTCTCCATATTTTGGCCATTTGACTGATTTTCTCTGGCACAAATAACCATAATACTGGGCAATGTGATAAGGCCATGATTCTTTCCCTCTAACTGTGAGAGAGAGAGAGACTGGGAGAGAGGGAGGGAGGGGGAGAAAGAGAAAGAGAGAGAAAGAGAAATTTGTTGAAAGCTTAATAAAACTTTGACTCCCCATTTCTCCTGGTTTGTGAGTGTGTTTGTGTGTGTGGGCCCACCCTTTTCTCTTACTGAAAGCTCTTCTCCAGTTTACTTCTCCTGTTTACTCTCACTCTTCCATTCTCCTACCACTAGAATGTGCCAATTCTGATCATTTTGCATGAAGCCTTGAGAAGAGCCAAGTTTCTGTCTTTACCAGTGTCTTGCTGGTGACCTCAAGCCTAATAATCTCTTGGCCTCTCAAACCTTGCTATCTCCACCTGTACAGGAGAACTAATAAGGTTTTCTAATAAGCCATATAAAGACCATCATGTTTGTATGGAAACTTGTAAGGGTAGGCTCAGTGTAGGCCAGTGTTGCATGCAGTTACATTGGCATACTCACCCCTTGGAGTAGCCAAGCAGAGAAGCACATAGAACATACTCATTGTGGCTTCTGAGTCCTCTGATGAGGTATGTATATACTCTGTCATGTCCTTGTTCCCTCTACTGGCAGCTTTGTCCAAAAGATTAATCATTTAGCTAGAAATTTCAGGAGTATATAGCAAGAACAGTAGACTTGGAGATGAATCTTGCTACTCCCTCTATCTTTTCATTTCATCCCTTCCCGAATACTAGCTACAGAGCAAGGAAGACAAATGTAGTTGTCCATTACCTTGCCTGTAAAATGATGAAGCATTTATAAGACATCACACCATATTCACTCAAGAAATGCTAATCTCAGCTCAGGTTCTACAACAAAATGGTGTGAATGTTGCAGGAAGCTGGGGGAAGGGCATGCGGTGAGGCAAGGGATTCAAACTTAAAGGATCTAAGAAAAGGGAAAACATTTGTGATTGTGTAACTTGGGGTAATGGCTCTATTTAGTTCAGAGAAGGGGTTATGATTGGCATGTCTGATGGCATGGACAGGCGTTCTAGAGGGGCTGAGAAAACTGTTTCTTGACTTAGATAGTTACAAGGGATTTTTGCGCTTCCTGTGTTTTGTGATAAAAAAAAAAAAAATGGCTTGAAAAATAGGATATAAAGTAAACTGTCAGGGTGCCTGGGTGGCACAGTCTGATTCTTGGTTTTAGCTCAGGTTGTGATCTCAGTGTTGTGAGATCGAACCTCGCATTGGACTCCACGGGAGTAAGGAGTCTGCTTGAGATTCTTTCTCCTGCTCCCTCTGCCCCTCCTGATCGTGGTCTGTCTCCCTGTCTCTTTCTTAAATACATACATACATACATACAAACATACATAATTAAAAAAAAATAGTAGACTGGCAAGAGATTTCTAAAGAGATTTAAGGACCATAAACAAATGACAAAACATGACAAAAACATGGGAAAGAACGAATATCAAGAAAAAGCGATATTTCACTGTGAAATGCTACAGACAAGTCTAGCATAAGTGAACCCTTGCATGTAATAATGACAGAAATCTTGCATGGCACTAGCATCAGTAGTTCCATTGAAGCAGTTGGGATTTTCAACTGCTTTCAATTTTCAAGTGTGAAATTAGAAATTATACAAATTTCTTTCAAAAAGATTGTGAAAAGGAAGATCGAGATTGCTTTCTGTTAACTGCTTTAGTAAATTTCTAATTCTGTATTCTAATTCTAATTCTGTATGGTGCAACAATTCTGCAATTTACATAGCTTCCTCAAAGTCTCTTGATAGATATATTCAACCTTTGTACTTTTATATCTTTATCCAACCTGTCCACCAAAATAAGGTTCAGATATTACCTCCTCTGAGAAACTTTGTATGAACAATTCAGCTTAAAGTAGTCAGGGGGAACTTATTGGCTCTATGGAAATGGAATCAGATTCCATTGAAAATATTAGCAATTTAATCTATGACATGAATTGTATCTCTCATCTTATGTATATTTTTTCCTTCTGTTTGGTAATGTACTTTGGTCACATGCTTTTCTTACACTGAATCCATGTAAAACACAGACCATATAAGAAGTAGAAGAATTAAGCAATATGAAAAGTAAACTTCTCCAGAAAGCAAAGAGTTTTAGAAATTTGACATCTGATTGGTCTTTAAAATTGGCTGATGCACAGGAATTTCATATTTGCTTTTCCATTTATTAGCTGGACTTAATCATATATTCATGTTTGGATTTTCATATACCTTGGTATTTGTCATTATTTCTTTCAGTCTAATATTTATAAAGACTATGTCTAGCCTGAATATTTTTCTTGAGCTCCAAACTTGTGTTTTCAATGATGAAGGGGATATTGTCACCTCAATATACTAAAGGAACCATAAATTTTATTCATTTTCTGTGTCTCTCACTGCCGCCAATACTGACAAAGTCATTATATTTCCCATAACAATTAATGGAATTAACATGTGCTCAGTAACACAGGCCAGATCTTTTCCAATCACCCTCACCTGTTACTTTTCACTTACCTTTGCATCCAATTATTTACTAGTTATTTACTTCCTAAATAAATACCTCTTACGTCTAGCTGTCTTTTCCATCCCGACCATCACTGTCCTGACTTGAATTTTTTATCCCTGTACCAATGAGATAGCCTCTCGAGTAGCTTTATTGACTGTAGTTTCTACTCTCATCCAATTGAGTTAGCTTTCTAGACGCAAATATATTTATGTACAATACCCTCCCCCGCTAGAGACTAACAGATGGAATCTAAGCATTAGGAACCTCAGGGTTCGGTCCCTATCACTCTCTAGTCTCTCTTCTCTCTGTTCTTCTTCCCTAATTTTCCTGCACTCTTCCTCACAAGGGTTATGTTCTAGTAATGCCTAATGACTATCAATTTTCTGAGTAGATATTAGTTTTTCATGCTTCCAAGATTCTATTTGTGCTGTATATGCTACGTGGATTGTCCTTTCCTCTTAGTTTACTTATAACCATTATTTCCCATTTGAAGCCCAAGTAATTTCCCTATTCTAAATTTTTCTTACTTTTTGAAGGTAGCTTGGAGAGTTTTGTTCTATTTTTTAGTTATCTTGCACATATCTCATTTTGATTCCTTAAACTCTGTCGCAGTTATTTTGAAAGTCTCTCTAGGCCTATCTCTGTCTCTTCTGGGAGACTAAAATTTCACTGTGGGAAGGGCCAAATATGTTCACCATTTTATTCCCACCATCCAGCATAGTGAGTCCACAAAAATGTTTGCTGAATCACTAAATGAGGGAATGTGTTGCAAAACACGAGTGGGCAGTACGTGTGAGTCATTTTGGAAGATGAGAAACTTTTGAGAAACTTCACAGCAACATGTAAAGCATTTCAAAAAGTTAATAAGACCCAATTCAATTAAAGTAGAGGTACTGCAGTCTTCTGTAGAGCAACACATCCCCATTGTAACAAGGCTGGAATCATAAGTTAAAGTGTTTGGAGTATTCCCTTTGGGTCACTGAGGAAACATCAGCTAATTTCCTTCATTCCTCTTTATTGTTTCATAGAATATTTCACCTAGGTCCTCTTTGCATAGTGACCATTACATGTATTCTGAATAATGACCACCACCAGGCATTCCACCCTTACAAGCCCTCTTGAAAAGAATAAATGAATAAACGCTTTGCATGTGACTTGAAGGTATCTTGGTGTACAATTTAGTCTGTAGCATTACTGA
The DNA here is from genome assembly GCF_964662115.1 of Mustela nivalis. NCBI lineage: Eukaryota > Metazoa > Chordata > Mammalia > Carnivora > Mustelidae > Mustela > Mustela nivalis. Next base: position 51,260,981 of record NC_139033.1, read on the forward strand.
GCCAGTCAGCTAAACCATAAGGCAGCTGCAAATTTGGATAATGCACAAAATGCTCAATTTGTTGGCCATATGTAGACGTAGACTTCGTGATGAATAAGCAAAGACTAAACCAATCCTTTTCTTATGAAGAATGCCCATGCATGTTGATGAGCCATAAGATGCTTCCTCTGCTGAGTCAGGAAAGCACAAAAGGAAGCCCCCACTCCACCCCTGCCAAAAAAATCCATCTTTTACAAAAAGGAAGCATACAAACTTCCACTAAGTTTCACTTGCCTAGAGGTTTAATTTATTCATACCTGTTAAGGACACAAAAGCCATTCAGTCTATTGACTTCTAGAATCAGTAAATTTATTACTAAAGATTTGTACATGGAAAATGTGGTCAATGGAGACAATTCACTACTGCAGAAGGTCAATTGGACACATTAATGGCCAATTCTCTAAAGCATGAAGGATCATTTTAGGGCTAGCATTACTATTTGTAGTTAAATAGACAGGTAAATGTTAAAAGGGCAAACAAATTTCATTCCCCTAGGCATTAGTTAATGGCCAGAGACCAGAAAGTCAGCTCACATATCCTACTCATCTGTCCCAGGCCCTTTGACTCCTGTTCTGGGGAACTAAAGTTATTTCTTGGTGCCCTCTAGCAGTCTTTGGTCTAGGTGGCCTTAATTCTTGACTGGCCCAGTGTATACCAGGCACACTGTGAACAGCTTTGCTCCAGCTGTGCCATGGCCAGGAGGAGAGTCCCCTCTGCAGATTCTAGGCTGAATTTCAAAATGTGAAAAGTACGTCTTTCATGTCCTTTTAATCTTAGTACTACCTTCATCTTTTCCCATTCTTGTCAAGTATCCTAGAATTTCATGGTGGCCCTCTCCATTGTCATGTGACAGAATGACTCTGTCACTTCACTATTGAATTTTCATTCAAGACGATCCTCCCAAAGTAATACCACGGACAGGTGATTCTTCTTTGCCTCTCCACATCCACTCTACCCTGTCCTTTGAACTATTGCGTATGGAATTTTCAGTCAGTAACAATTAATCTGACAGAATACATCAGACAAGTCTGTTTAACAAGGCCTCTGATTATTTTAAACTGAGGAAGAAATATTTGTGGAAATTTTGGGTGGCATGGCAAGATATAAATATATTTCAGCAAAGGGGGCTTTTGGAGACTGCAAATCATACCACTTTTACGACTGGTAGTTTGGGTCTGAAATTTGCCATTATAAGAGAACAAAACAAAACTTAGTGCCATAGATTTTTTTTCTAACATATCTCAATTCTTACTTTCTCTGGAAAGTGTTCCCTGGATATTTCAGCTCACAGTGATCCTGCCCTAGAGACTGTAAAGAGAAGTAAATGGTAAATAACATACCCCTCATATTGGAGAGAGACCTTCATGTGTCACTGGTCCTGAGGAGTTATGGTGCATTTGCTCACTTACAAAGTTTTCTACCCATTGGGCACTAAGAATATTTTTCATATATATAACTCCTCATAACTAGGAGCCTTTTTTTTGCCCTGTCCTCCTGTTCTCAATGGGGTCATTTGAAAAAGGTACAGAAACTGCATTCTAAGCTCCCAAAGGCATCTTGGTTTGCAGAAGGCTAGAGACTGGCTCCAGGGCTTGCAAATGCGAGAGAGGGTGTTTCACCTCAGTGTCCCTGAATCCCAGCCAACTTGGGTTAATAGTGCCCAAAAGTCATTTTCTGGCCTACTCACATGGTTGGAAGGGGATGGCGGGATGGCGGCAATTTCAGGCATCCACCTCCCAGATGAGCATGGCCATATGGACTCAGAGCTGGAAGGGAAAGTATGATGAGCTTGGAGGCAGCAAATATGAATGAGTAAGGAAGCAATCTGAGCCAGGATGCCAGGAAGAGCAGGGCACAAATGAGGAAAAATTGTTCAGAGGAAACAGCGTATATCTGGGGAGGAGGGCACCTAAGTTTTTCCTGGCTCTACCTCTTTTCAGCTAAGTGACCTTGGACAAGCTACTTATTCTATCTAGGAGATTTCTGTGGATTTTTTTTTTTTTTTCTCCTGTATGTATGTGTGTGAGAAACAAGATGAATTTCTTCACCCATACAGTTTCTTCTAGCTCCAGAACTCCGAAGGAGAGATTCTTCAACAGCATTTAGTTACCAAATAATTGCATTATACTTTATAAATCAGCAAACACACCTTTATCTCAGTTTTATTTGTTTATATATGAAATAGAAGGGCGCCTGGGTGGCTCAGTGGGTTAAGCCGCTGCCTTCGGCTCAGGTCATGATCTCAGGGTGCTGGGATCGAGTCCCTCATCGGGCTCTCTGCTCAGCAGGGAGCCTGCTTCCTCCTCTCTCTCTGCCTGCCTCTCTGCCTGCTTGTGATCTCTCTCTGTCAAATAAATAAATAAAATCTTTAAAAAAAGAAAAAAAGAAATAGAAAGTACCCATAACTGCCTTATAGTTTCCTCAAGACAATCTAATGACTGATTCTGTTACAATTAGTTATATGTGCATTATGAATACACTTTTATGTTTGCTCTCATTCAGTCTTCTCAAGAGTCTTATGAAATATGATTATCCCCTTTATTAAAGATCTGGAAACTTAAGGTAAGAGTATAACATTTCCCAACGCCACACAGCAAATGAGAATCCCTGATTTTTTGACATGAATTCCAAGCTCATTCACTGTGATACACTAACTACAAACTGAATTCCATAATAGACCTAAAATTTCCAATGCTTAAATTCTGTAATAGACATAAAAAATGACACAGTCCCTTCTTGTTATAGAGTTCACAAATTATCCATGGAATCAACACACACACACACACACACACACACACACACGAGAGAGAGAGAGAGAAAATATCACAACATCAACAAGAACAACATTAAGAATAATATAAGCAGTAAACACAAAAAGGCTCAATAACATATACCAAAATCCATTAAATGGCAAGATTTGGGGAGATAAAAATACTTACTGTTTATTGAACATCTATTGTACAATGTCTGTTTCTCCAATAATTACCTTGTGATTTTCATTTTAGACCTATCAAACTACATGTTAAATAATGTTCTTTATCCACATGACAAAAAGTTCAAAAAAATAAAGTGACTTGCTTAGAATTACATAGTTACTGATCTTTCTATCAAGAGATGGCTCTATTGGAATGCCTTCATAAAGAACTTAGAGGCCTTAATGAGGGAGGAAGGGGAGGTTTTCCATATGAAGCAACAGAATGAGGAAATGTACAGAAGATAGATTCTACCTTGGGGAGAAAACCAGAAATCATTTGCCTCTCAAAAGACTTATATGTAGGACAAATTAGAATAATAAAAATAAAAGGGTGATCATTCCAAAGAAAATTGAATTAGTTATAAACTTAAAGTAACACAGACAAGATCTGTATGTCAAAAATTACAAAGTGCTAGTAAAGGAGAAAGAAGTCCTAAGTAAATAGAGATGTTGAAATCAGAATGGAAGTCTTGGCATAGAAAAGATGGCAGTGCTCCCCAAACTGACCTATAGGTTTAGTGCATATTCTATTAAAACCTCAGCAATATTTTTTTTGTAGATATAGACAAACTGATTATGTATTTCTGTGGAAAGATAGAGGCCCTAGGGAAAATCTTATTCTTGGTAAAGTGGGACGAATTATTCTTCTTACTATTGAGGCTCACTATAAAATTATAGTAGTAAAGGCAGCAAAAGATTGGTGGAGGGATGAGCACATACATCAGTGGTACAGAATAGAGAACCCAGAAGAAGATTCACACAACTGTGCCCAACTGATGGTTTGACAAAGGCACACAAGTGATTTAGTGGAGGAGGAGGGTTAGCCTGTATGACAAATAACAGGGCCAATTAAAGATCAAAAGGGGATAGATATCACCATTTAATACCTAACACTATTTAACATACTTAACTCGAAACCAGTCACTGGATTTAAATGTAAACATAAAACGGTTAAAATTTTTAGATCAAAACAGAGGAGAAAATTCTCAAAACAAAATATCAGTTAGAAAATGGGCAAAAGATAGGACATTTCACTAAATGGGATATACAGTTGACAAAAGAGCATGAAAAGATATTCAACATCATTAACCATTAGGAAAATGAACATTAAAATCACAATGAGATATTACTAATGCCTATCAGAATGGCTGAAAAAATGAATGACAATATCAAATGCTGGGGAGGATGTGAATAAACTGAATTATACTTTCTCAATGATTCATAAATTGCTGATGGATATGTAAAATAGTCCAGTCACTCTGGAGAATAGCTTGGCATTTTCTTATAGACTAAATCTGCATTACCATATGACCCAATATTTCCACTTTTAGCCATTTATTCCAGAGAAATTGAAATACAAATTCATAAAAGAAAAATAAAAGTCTGCATACAAATGTATATAGCAGCTTTTTTGTAATAGCTCAAAACTGAAAATTATCTTAATGCCCTTCATTCTGTGAATGATGAAACACATTGGTATATGTATGTCATGGAATACTACACAGAAATGTAAAAGATTGTATTACTGACACAACTTGGATGAATCATGGTAGCTATGCTGAATGGGAAAAAAAAAAAAAAAAAGACAAACAAAAACAAAAAAATATGTCCAAAAGGTAACATAGGATTCCATTTCTTTGACATTCTTGAAATGAAAATCATAACGGAGAAAAATGAATAGTTTCCAGGGGTTAGGGAAGAGTGAAGGGAAGAAGGTGGGAGTAAATGTAAAAGAATCATAGCAGTGATCCTTTCATGATGGAAATGTTCTGTGTTTTGACTGTGATGGTAGCACCTGAGCCTGCACATGCAATAAGGCTACACAGAGTTACACACACACACACACACACACACACACACACAAGACTGCACGTAAAACTAATAAAACCTCAAAGTTGAAGGAATATATCTACGTCAGCTTTCTGGCTGGGCTGTTGTAGTGTATCTGTGCAAGGTGTCACCAGAGGAGGGGGCAATGGGTCAAGAGTATACAGGATTTCTCGGCATTATTTTTTTTTAATTTTAAATATTTTTAGTTATTTATTTGACAGACAGAGATCACAAGTAGGCAGAGAGGCAGGCAGAGAGAGAGAGAGAGATGAAGAAGCAGGCTCTCTGCTCAGAGCCCGATACAGGACTCGATCCCAGGATCAGGACCTGAGCCGAAGGCAGAAGCTTTAACCCACTGAGCCACCCAGGCGCCCCTCTCGGCATTATTTCTTACACCTAAAATAATTCTACTATAATTTCAAAATATAAGAGTTGACATAAAATATAAAAGAAGCTTCAAAACATATCAAAGGGTCTTGAAGAAACTGTAAGGATGACATGTAATATTTTGGACCTCAAAGAAGCAAAATGGTTCAAGTGTTCCTGAACAATAGTTTGCACTTTGCAGAAGGGCAATGCAAGGACCAAAGCCATCTCAAGTTCATCGAGAGGCCTGGGGGCAAAAGACCCTTGTCTTTGAGTCTCCATACTTTCCAAAGACAAGTTGTCAGGCATGTCTAGTGGGTGGTTCTCCCTTCAAGACTCTGAGCCCACATGTATCAGACTGTCTGGATCAACCCTACTCATCTTGCTACAGACCGGATTGACAAACTTCATTTTTGTGTTAATCCGCTATATTTTCTAACTACCGGCCATATTAGGTTTTCTGTCCTTTGCTATCCCCAAGCAGGGATGGGTGGACAGGTTTCCTGCTGTGAAATAGAGCCTGTTTTTCCCAATTGTTAAGCAGCTCTCTTTCACGTTCCCATACAGACCAGCAATGACTCATTGCCTTCCCCTCTTATTGCAGAAATGGGGCCTGGGAGATTTGTACATACATCCCAAATGTTACACATTAGAATTGATTACACCAACACAACTATTAAGCTTTAAAAGGTATAATGTTTTAAGCCTGCTCAACTAAAATACTATAGTCTATGCACAATCAAACCTCTCTGAGGGGATTAGGCAGAAACCATTTTAATTTATCCGTCTTGGAGTGTGATACGAACAGGGCAGCAGAGAACCTGCTGAGTGAGCACTTGTTTATCCATCAGCAGAAGAGTCTCCTTGCTTTGGAAAAATAACCCTGTGCTTCGCTCACCCCATCCACTTAACAAATGGGAGGCCCTCCTCTACGCATGCTCCCAATTGACTCTTGCTGACATGTACTTAAGGTTTTCGAGAACTTATGCTTTTGATTCATGTGTCTTCTTCCTTTGTCGGAACAGAACTTCCTCTAGGCAAGAGGCCTCCTACTACAGCTCCATCTACTCCTAGCAGGCTTCTGTGTCAAACCCTAAATCAGCGTATCAGTACTAAGTTATTTCTGTGAATATGAATACTTGGTATCATTTTTTATTGGATGTGGAAAACTTTTTGAAAGTGTATTGTAAAAAATGACCTGTAATTGAATAGGAACGGCACTCTGATCTGTACTTTAATAAGGCCTTTTTTTTTTTTTTTTTTTTTTTTTTTTTTTAGTGCCATTGGCAAAAACATGTGCTGGAAATGTGGCTATGCCTTCTAAATTAATGTTAGTCTTCTGGATTCCTGCAGTGATTGAGGCAAAATTCTGAGACAAGGCAATCAGGTGCTCAAGAACCTTTAAGGAGGATTTGACATACCACATGTAGAGTCTGCCCGTCTTTCTTGAAAGCTGTCTCTTAGACAGAGGGAAGAGGTGAAGACACTCAGAAAGTAAGGAAAATGTTATATGAAAATCTTCAGGATCTGCTGCACTGTTAAAATATTTGTAGAGCTATTTGAATGGGATAGTAAAATTTATTTGTGATATAAGGGTCTTCTAAGGAGTATGGCAGAGATTTGAGTCTTAACACTTGTACTGGGATTTTTGCTAAGTGAGGTGACATTGGACTTGAATATTTACTATTCTCTGTGTCGTTTTGCTCCTTTTAAGCATTTAACTGTACTGTACCGTAGGTATCCTTAGCACTTGTCTCTATAAAGAAAATCTTATGTCTTACCCTCTGTGGAAGGTGACACCTGCCTCATTTCGTCTTGGTAGAGTATAGTTTTGGTTTTCTTGTGTGTCTAGGTATAATCACCCTTTCCAACTCTGCAGTATTCCTCATGGCTGGCTTACATTATGACTTAGCGTTCTCCAACAGTGATCTGCTCCCTGAAACATCTACAGTAATGCTCCTTCTGGTTAAACATTGTAAGGTTTACATTATAAGTTTAGTATATGTGCTGCCAAAGCGAGCACACATTATAAGTTTAAACACTGTAAATCACTAATACTATCCCAGTACAGATGTCATAGAATATATATTAATAAACTATGGACTGGTCTGTAATCAGACTTGGAGGTTTTCTTACAACACAGTCACTCCCTTCTATTTGTATGTTTTCCATACCTGCTTTTACACTATAAGGACAGAGTTAAATAGCTATGACAGACACCATGTGGCTCACAATAGCTACTGCCTCACCCTTTGCAGAAAGTTTTCCAATCCCTGTTATGGAGAGTGGTGGCTCTCCAAGCTCTCAAGACATCATCATCAGGTTGAATTAAATGAGCAGAACTGTTGCTAGTACAGCTAAGTTCTGCTGAGATGAAAGAAAGATATTTAGTTTAGTTTAGTTTAGTTTAGCTTTTTTTTTTTTTTTAAAGATTTAATTTATTTATTTGACAGAGAGAGATCACAGTAGACAAAGAGGCAGGCAGAGAGAGAGAGAGGGAAGCAGGCTCCCTGCCGAGCAGAGAAACCGACGCGGAACTCGATCCCAGGACCCTGAGATCATGACCTGAGCCGAAGGCAGTGGCTTAACCCACTGAGCCACCCAGGCGCCCAAGTTTAGTTTAGCTTTAAAACTTAAGAGTGGAAAATGAAAAAACTTGAGGGTAGAAATACTGGAGGAACTCTGCATTGTTGTTACAACTCAAAAATATCATACGGATCTTCTGTTTCTCATTCCATCTCTCTGCTCTGTCAGTGCTAAGCTCGTGGCCTGGCTCTTATGTCCATCACTCATCAAGCTAAGATAGTAGGTGAATTTGAGATAACACATTGTCATATAGCCAGATTTAGGATCATAACAAAGACGTATTTCTCTTCATTCTTTTTTTTTTATGATAGGATAAACCTTTCTTGGAAACCCATCAGTAATCTTTCTCTCAAGTCCCAGTGGTTAAGTTTCAACTTCCCTCGTTTTCTTCTTCCTTGAATATTAAGAAGAAAGTTCCAACATGAGAAAGATGTGAAGCATTTTCAAATTATAAATGGTTTTGTTTTGGGGGGTGGGGGAGAAATGAGAGGAAATGAAAAGATAACAGTGCCTCCAGTGTTGTGTACGATGGATCATATATGAATTTCCACATTTTCATCTGACAAAAGTCATCATATCACAGAGGAGAGGAATATCCTGACCATGGCTTCTAGAAGTGCAGACGGGACTCTTCATAGGTATTCACAGAACTTCTGAACAGGAATCCTAAGGTGGGATGTTATGGCTGGTTCTCTACGTCCGTGTTTGAAACTATGGTGAATTTTAGAAAAGTGTTTCAAAAAAAAATTTATATATATATATATATAAATTTATATATAAATTTTTTTTGAATTTATATATATATATAAATATATATATATATAATCTTTGCATTCCAAAATATTCCTCAGCCTAAACACCAGCCCTAGAGTCTCTCATGTAAAGATATCTTGAAGGATATTGATTATTCTATCAGTATAATTTTATATCAGGACTATAGATTCCCAGAAGTATTCACACTGAATGGGATTTTCCACCTTTTTAATGATTCCGAATAGACGTCCAAATCTAGCAGGTGTCTTTGAACAATTATTTCTGTCCGGATAAGCATGTGTAAATGCCATATTCATTTCAGGCTTGTTCTTCACTGGACCTCTACTTGCCAGGGACAACAGGAAAATGTGCTTAATGGTTGTCAAATGACAATAAATGAAGTTGGTCCCTCTTCAAATGGTCATTTACAAATCCTCTAGTACACCTGTATTTTTGAGCTGTAAAAATTATTTTAATATTTTAATTTTAGAAGACTATTCAGAAGTCTAAGAACAAATAATCCTTAAAGACATAGAGAAAAGACTCCTGGAATGAATTTATGCATATTATAGTTTAGCTTATAATACTTTATATTGGGCTTGTGGATCAAAAATAAAGCAAAAGAATATGATCAATTTGCTTTTGAAAGTCATTAAAAAAGCTCAATTGATAAAAAGCTGCTGATGACATTTGCTTTAAATATATCTAAACTAAGCATTGCAAGTAATTATATGTAACTTATATAGGATGAATTTTCTAGGAGGAAAACATAAATATGGGTGATTATGTATCATAAATACATATGCATATGCATACACACATAAAAAACTTCTGTAGTATATATTGTAATGCTTTTAAAATATATAATTTTGATTACTTTTCAAAGAAGGCTATTTTATTTCAATAAGACCTAGAATTGAGAGGAATTGACATGTGTAATTTTTTTAAGATTCTTTTGCAAGTTTTGATATTAGTTAGGATTATATTGATCAAATAAATGAAAGATAATTTCTTTCTCCAAATCCTGGGACAGTTCGAAAAATAGTGTTATTATTTACCTTGATGCTTGGTCAAATTCCCCTATGAAATCATCTGGGTTGGTGTTTTCTTTGAGGGATATTTTAAATTATGGATCTAGTTTCTCTAATAGTTATGACTTCATATTTTCTATTTCTTCTATTAAATTTGGAAATTTGTGTATCCTAGGGAATTTCCTCTTTTATATAAGTTGTTAAAATTTATTGAGATAACATTTGTACATGTATTTCTTTGTTGTATTTTTAATGACTCTAGAACCAGCATCTGTGTCCCTTTTTCATGTCTGTTACTGGCACTGTGTCCTTTTTCGTTCTTTTTCTAGTTTCTTGATCATTATACCTACAGATTTACCAATTTGTTTGGGCTTTTAAAAGAATCAGCTTCGCCTTTATAATGTACTGCTTTTTGTTTTCTACTTTAGTATTTTTATTTCATTATCTGTTTACTTCTTTTTGTATTTTTTCTAATGTCTTTAAGGGGAGAATTAGACCATGAATTTTAAATATGGTCTTTTCTCACATATGCATATAAGGCTGTAAATGTCTCTCTGTGCACTACTTTAGCTTCATTTCGCATATTTGCTTACAGCTTTATTAACATATAATCAATATAAAATAAACTGCATGCATGTAAAGTATATACTTGAATAAATGTTCACATAGTATACACTCATGAAACCAGCACGACAATCAAGATAACGAACCTAGCCATCACTCTCCAAGGTTTCCTGATGCTGTTTTGAAATCAGTATTCTCAATTGGGGATGCTGCCTGTCACCAGGCAACCACAGATCTGTTTCTGCAGCTGTAGTTCAGTTTGCACATTCCAGAATTGTAGACATGTGGGATTGTGCGATATATACTCTTTTTGACTGGCATATTTCAATCCGTGAACTTATCTTGAGATTCAACTATGTCAGTGTAGGTTTCACTAATTGACTCGTTTTTATTGCTGAGTAGCATTCTATTGTATTGATATGCTACAGTTTATATCCATTCACCTGCTGATGCACATTTAGGTTGTTACCAGGTTGGGGGGCTGTTATAAATAAAGCTGCTGTGAAAATTAGGATACAAGTAGTTTTATGAAAGTATGGCCATATATATTTTTCTTGGGGAATTACCTAGGAATGAACGGACGAAACTTTTGCCAAACTCACTTGTACGTTTTAGTAACTTTTTTGTATAATCTAACTGTCAAGAATCTTTTACTGTCAGCGGTGCAGATGATAACTCTTTTAGGCTTTTTAGACAATGTAACATCTTTGTCTCTTTCCCTACCCCCTCATTTTTGTCCTGTTTAGAATCTTTAATACAATATTGAGTACGAGTGGTAGCAGTAGGCATTCTTGTCTTGTTCTTGGTCTTAGGGACAAAATATTGATTATTTTTCATAGTGTCTTTTATCAGATTGAAGATGTTCCTTCTAAAAGCAAATTTAAAAGATGGAGTGATTATAAATGTTATATTTTTCCAATACCATAATACATTGAATTTCACAGCGCTCTTGATCATTGATTACTGATTAATTTATGATTGATTAATGGCCACTTGATGGGAAAATTACATGGCCACAAAATAAAAGTCATTTCATGTATATTTGAGGAGTTCAGTTTCACAGATAGTAGGTCACCATTTACATGAGAGAAAATATAAGTAAGACCACGTTTTCCCGGACTAAATTTTATATATTTTATTCAAAGGCTTGAGATAGGACCTTTCATTCACCTCATAAGACTTTTTTTCACCACAACATTCCTTTAGTATCATGAGTTCTATAACCACAATAAGATAAATAAAATAAACAAAATGTTGCCAGTTTTACAATGCATATAAATTCTACCCCAATTTAAATGATATGGTTGATAAATGTAAGTATGTTTTATCAAATGTTCTGCCAGGTACAATCAGATCATGTTCCATCCTAGTTAGTTAGTGCATTGTGAAAATACATAAGATTTGTGTTAATCACTATCATTTGCCTAGGTTAATAATGTTTTGTTCTCTCATTCCACCATACTGAAATGTTAGAGACTTTCATGCCTCTTTGCTATTTCTTTTGCTGCTAATATCTTTATTCTCCATAGTAGAGGGTGAAGTCAGACTCATTTTTTAAGACATAGATCATATAAGATGACCCTAGCGATGTCTACCCATCTGCCCCAGACACAGTAAATTGCTCCCTTTTCCACATTCTAGAGTTACCTCTATTAGGGGGCTTATTACACTGAATTATGACATGTTTATATGCCTACTTGCCTCAGCTAAATCACATTTCCTTTTTTGCAATGATGCCTAAAAACAGAGACTGTGTTCTTCATGCCCAGAATAGGGCTTATGAAAATCCGCGGTGATGTTTTTCGGCAGTGACTTTTAACTGAAAGAATGGATGACTGGTGAATTTTGTCATAGGATGTGTCAAATTTCTTGACTTTTCAGAGAAATTAGACATCTGAATTTTATAAGAAATTCTCCTTGCTCCTCCCCAGCAACTTTAGTTGAGGAAACTCTAAAGAGGAAATAAAATCTATAACCACTCTGCAAAGCTGTCAGTGACCTTGAACAGGACACAGAGATAAGAGATAGGAATCTGAAAATCAGTGGGACTAAACTGAGAATTGACAGAGAGCTGGCAAGAAGGCTTTGGCCTTCGACCAAGAACAGACCACAGCTCTGAATTAAGGGCTGTCGAAGAAATAAGAGTTTACTACTCAGGTGAGCTTGGGGCAGGAAGAGAAGCTTGGGGGGCGAGGTGTTTGTGTGGGTGGGAGAGAGGAAAATAGACATTGTCAGCTTTTTGCTTCTGCGTCTGTACTTCACGAACTTAAACATGGCATTGTTCACATCAGTCAGAGGACTGAACTTCAAAAAACTCGGTGTTAAATTTTTTGAACCCTGTGGCAAGAAGGGGTTATCTCTTTATTTTATTGTGGTAGTCATATGACGAGGAAGATAAGTTTTCACTGGAAAACAAATTCAGTTGTGAGTACCCAGTAACTCAAAAAAAAAAAAAAAAAGCCACTTTGGTTTGAAATGAAATAATTCAATCACAAACAGTTCCTGTTCCTTGACAGGTCAATTTGATTTGCCCCTCAGCCTGACAGTAGGGCTGTGAATGAAGAGGACACATTTCCAGCAGAGTACCTGAAGCGCTAAAACATCCTACACTTCATAACACTAAAAGGAGATTTGACCAACCGGGAAAGATGCCCTATTGGCAACTTTACAAAGTTCTTGGGAGAAAAAGCAAACCTATATGTTTGTTCTTTGAATACTTTATGCAAATGTGTTGATGTATATGCACATCTTGGTGGGAAAATAAATGCAAAAAGATGGAAGTTCCAAGGAATGAATATGTTGAATTGCTAAAAGCAACATATTGCAACTTATGTTCTGAGAGCTCTTTGCTCACCATGAAATCCCCAAGCTGAATGTATTCCGAAGAAATGCAATAAGGTATGGAATAGTTCCAGGTTCAGATGTGAACACAGATACAAACACAGTGAATGCCGGAATGTGTATTTGATGCTGTTGTGCAATGTTGAGAAAATAAATTGGATGTTGTTCATGTTGCTAATGCAAAAACAGAATGAATGCTAAAATGAAGTTATCTGCTGATTTTGGAATCTCATTTATCCCCTGCTGATTCATATCATCTGTTTTGGTTATACACATGATGCAAACATTCGTTTTGCGAAATCCCACTCCTAAGTCTTCAACAACTTTACTCCAGCTTTCGAAAATTAGCACAAGTTCAAATACCAAGAGAATAAAGTAATTGATTTCAAGCTGGTTATAAATGTATTTTCTGGGCTTGGTGCTCTGTGGAAATAAAAATTTTTGGTAAAAAAAATTTTTTTTAGAAGAGAAAGATGCTTCCTACACATAGTAGGCATACCAAAATATTTTTAGAGGAAAAAAACCACAACTTTATTACTTTCCTAAAGAAGCTTAAAATGAAATTGGAAGAGACAAAGGCGATGTACTTTTTGTACCACTAATTACAAAACTATACTAAATAATAATCACAACATAAAGCAGTACACATTTAGGTGTCAAGGTTGGCAATAACCAATTGCTATAGAGATTTTAAAAAGGGGGCATGTCATGGATTGGACTTTATGGTGAATGTTCTTAGAGGATTTTTATGGTCAAGCACTGAATGAGAACATAAGAAGAAAACATGACTAAGCTGTATACATGAGGAAAGTCACTTCTGATCGTAGTTTTGGGGTTTAGTATTTAAATACAGAATTCTAGGCTGTGGAGAAATTCTAGAGTTCAGATTAAAGTTGGCTGCTTGAGGATATTTACACTCTCCTTTTGCCTACTATATCCAATTAGACAGTTGAAACCTAGCCAGCTTGTTTTATTCTTGAATTTTACAATAAATTGATCCTTTAATAGCATTAAATAAATCTTTTCTTGTAAAAAATAGATTTGCTTTACAATTAGGTTGGGAGAATTCATGCTGTGGTGATGGTTGACTTAGATAAACTCTAAATTTATGGTATTTTTGAGTCTGCAAATTTAGTTATTTAACATATTTATTTTTTTTAATTGACTTGAATAATTCACTGAGTTTTGCAAGTCAAAAAAAAAAAAAAAAAAAAAAACTTTCTGGTGAGCCAGAGGTTGGTAAATGGAGCTTAGTGTGACAAAAAGTTCTCAGAATTGATTGACAATTTGAAGAAGCCAGATACAGTTTTTTTAGGAAATCACATTTGATTAGTTTGTGCCTATTGTTTATACTTCAAGACATAATATCTATAAAGACCATCTCTGTGATGATTGAGTGTTGGTCAGGCAATCATCCATATAATGCTTAACTTCCAGGTAACTTTCCAATCTCTGAATATATTCTCACAAATAAACAAAACACTAGCACACTGAACTGATGAAAAGAAACCTTCCTTTTCCTACTCTAAACACTAATTCTGAATATGGTGAAGGGATCCCAAGTGGGCACAGGGGTCTGAATGAGATTAGAATTGCAACATTAAACCTGACATATATTTAAGAAGTGAGATCTTTACACTCCTAAGTGTCCTGAGACAAAGCCTAAGGCCATGTAAGGAATGGATAGGAACTGAGTTCCCTGAATCATGGTAGAGACACAAAGGTCTATATGCCTCCTTTTTTTGTTTTGTTTTGTTTTTTTTTTCACTCATTCAACAAAGAGTGATTTAGGGTTCACTATATGCTAGGCACTGGTAAAATAGCAGTGGAATAAAAAAAAAAGGAAAGGGACGCCTGGGGGGCTTGGGTTATGATTCTAGGGTCCTAGGATCGAGCCCCACATGAGGCTCCTTGCTCGGCAGGGAGCCTGCTTCTCTTTCTGCCTCTGCTTGCTTGTGTGCTCTTTCTGTCTCTCTCTGTCTCTCTCTGATAAATAAATAAAATCTTAAAAAAAAAAAAAAGGAAGGAAAGAAAGGAAGCAAAACTCTCTGTCCTTTTGTGGAAGGAAGGGGAGATACAAAGTAAACAGTATACATTAGAGAAAAATTAACAAGTAAGAGATATAAGGAATGCGGTATTTCTTTAAGTCTAAATGAAGTTTTTTGAAAAGTATTTACTAAAAAAATCTTGAAGTAAAGGATAGAAAGAGGTGAGTCAAGGCCTCAGAGACATGTGTACACCCAGACAGAAGAAACCATAGCTACAAAAGCTCTCAATCAAGAGCCTTGCAGGAGAATTCAAGAACAATAAGGTGACCACTGTGGTTGCAACAGAGCAAGAAAATATAAGTAAATTATATTATAAAATTGAGTGTAAATGAGCATCCAAGTTATGTGGATATGTTCAAGGGAGGTAGAGGTGAAAATGAGAAATTTAATTCTCAGGCTATGGTAATCTTCCAGGCAAAAGATGATGGTGGATTGGACCAGACTGGTAACAATAGAAGTTATGAAATTATCTTGGCTACTGTTCTAAGATGAAGTCACTAGGGTTTGTTGACAAATTGTATATGTGTAAGATAGTTAGAAAAAAGTAAAAAAATGATGCCAATATTTTTGTTTTGATACTGGAGGGATGAAGTCCTTAGCTAAAATGAGGAAGATTGTAGAAAATGCTATTTTTGTCAGAAAAATCAGAACTCAGTCAAAAGATATGCTAAGGTTAAGATGGCTATTAGAAAACTAAGTAGCTGTCAAGTAGACAGATAGATATATGAGTCTGGATCTGATGAGAGATGTCTGAGTTAAAGATGTAAATTGGTAAATCATCAGTGTATAGATAATATTTAAAGCCACCAGACAGAATGAAATCATCAAGGAAATAAGTATAGATAGATTCATGGTTATTAAATCATGTTCTTGAAAGACTGTATCTCCTGGCCCAAGGTAAGTTGACAACTGGATGCCCAGGGCTGTAAGTAGGAAAAGATTCATGTAATTATAACTAGAAAACCAAACCTTCTCCAGGTGAGAGGGTGGGATCTGAATCCAGCCTACTCACCTTAGCACAGGGCTTACCTTAATAAATTCATAAGAAATTCCACACACTTTAATGTAATCTGTGAGTCTTGAGGGAGAGAAGCAAAGCTCTGCAGCATAAAATGCTTCTTGATGTCAGACTTACAAGTCTCCATAAAACAAACATTCCCACTAAAGACAACCCAGTTGTCAGTATTTACAAACCGCAATAAGATACCAGCAAGTACTTAAAAAGAAAGGCAAAATGTACACACGAAGAGCATGTTATGAAAATAAATGCCATCTTTGAAAAGCCGAAAAAAACCGATTACAAATGGTAGATGTATTAAAGTGAATTACACATACATGAAGCGAGACATATAGTGCATTAGAGTTGAGGAGGCTATCCATAATGCATCTCAGAAAGATAAAGAGAATGAATATATGAGGAAGAAATTAAGAGATGGAGAGAATGGAATAAAAAGGGCTAAGTTAAATTTAATGAATACTAAAGGACAGAATGAGGAAAATGAAGTAATAAAAGGATAATGGCAGGCAATTTTCCAGAACTGAAGAAAGTTATAAGTCTTCAACTTGAAATGAGAATCCTACTGTCTTAGGAAGTACAAATAAAAATAAATCCTCTTTGTTCAGACCTGTGGTGTGGATAGGATGGGCAAGTGTCTCAGTCTTTGCACTGGCAGGATACTCCATAGCCACTGAAGAGATCATGATAAACAGCACAAGAAAACCCATGTGGGTGCTGACCTAAAGCCCAACCCTTTTAGAGGTACTTCCCATGCAATGGGAATTGTCCTGGAAAAAAAGTAGGAATTGAAGCCAGACAGCCAAATTGTGCCTTCAGGAAGTATGTCAGGGTTCAGCTGATCAAAAATGTCCAAAAAAACCACATAGCCTTTGTACATAATGACGATGGTTTGAATTTTATTGAGGAAAATAATGAAGTTCTGGTTGCTGGATTTGGATGCAAAGGTCATGCTGTCAGTGATGTTACCTGGGGTTTGCTTTAAGGTTGTCAAAGGAGCCAGTACCTTTCTTTTGGCCTTATACAAAGACAGGAAGCAAAGACCAAGATCATAGGTTTTGATGGTGAAATATGACAGTAATAAATTTTCATTTAAAAAAAAAAGTAAAACCACACCTAAATTCACATCTAAACTCTACAGGTGGACTGACCTTAGACCTTCTCAAAAGCAACAATATATGTAAGAAGATAATAAAATAATATATTCAGGAAACTGAGAGAAAATCATTGTCAATCTAGAATTATATAGGTAGTTACACTATCATTCAGGAGTGAAAGGGAAATAAACACATTTGCAGGCAAAGACAGAACCAGTTTTACCATACATAGACCTTCCCTTAAGGTCTAATAGAGATTCAGTTTTAGATTTTTGCATTTGTGTTTTCCTTTTTGGCACAAAGACTTTAAATCTAAATAGGGATTGCCCTATTGAGAAGAGGGGGTGAGAGAGAAGGAAACAAAACTGTTTATATTTTTATATATTTTGGATGTATTTGGCTTCAGGAAACAAATCTTAAATGGTTTAAATTGTTATAAAAATGACTAATAGAAATCAAGAGGTAAAATAGACTCTTGGTTAGTAAATCAGTGGGTAACTGGATATTAACAAGGGTCCAATATTTTGCCGTAACTTCAGTAACAACTTGAATTTACCAGCTAAATTTGGAACCATAAATTTATGGCAGTGTAGCAGTTGGAACTGTAGCAGTTCTATGAATGATATACAGGAATAACCAGTCTCAGAGGAATACATTGGTTTATTCTGTTCTTGCTTATTGGGGAGAAAAAACAACAACAAAACATAGTGAGGATAAATTTTCCAAAAGCCCCAGGTAGACTTCCCTCATGATCCATTGACCAAGATTAGAGCACATTCCCATTACCAAACCCGGAGGAGAGAAAGAAGCTGTTATAATTTACATAGACCTATTCACTGGGGGAAGATTTGATGTTGAGGAATTAATCACAAGGAAGAAAAAGGGATCACAAGGAAGAAACGGGTAGGAAGTGTAGAAATCTAAGGCCTCATCTTCCTCCAGAGGAGGATGAACAGATTGACACATTTATCTGTATTTAATTTAGATATAATGAGATAAATAATAACCCCAGAAAGCTGGTGAATAATCTTAAGAACACGAATAACATACAAAAACTCATCAAAAGCAGAGCACATAAAAGAAAGATAAAATTATCAGGGAAGATTTTATAATCACAAGCCCTCAAGTAAAGAACATAGTTTCAAAGTACAGAGTGAACTCATAGGGGCATCACAGACCCATTACTGAAAATCCATGCCCATTTAGATTGTTCTCAAACAAATACAATAATTATTCTACTAAATGCCTTTAATCCTCTCTGAGACTTGGTACAAGAGCCAAGGGAGCCAAATATTTGTAAATTCAATATAATAGGCGTGGCTAGTCTTCTGACTGCAAATATTTCCTAAACATTAATGTTGTCCACAGTATATGTGGACAGTATACAAAGTACAAAGTCAATGGCATATCATGTATATTTTTCTCACTTTGTCAGGGCAAATTCTAGGTAGGACTATCACAGAAGTTCCATGCCCAGTAAAGAAAATAATCAGGACCCACCTGCCTAAAAATATTCTCCACCTGTCCTTGTGCTGTATAGCCAACTCACTTCTGTTAAGGACCTAGAGTTGGCATGGCAGGGAGGAGGGAGGTGGTGTATCTAACCTGTAACTAGCAGGCAGTCACACCACACAAACTTCTGCAGCAAACCTATAATCTTAAACAGGCATACCTCAAACATAACCCCTCTTCGTTCTCTACAGGATGTCAATTCACTGCTTATTTGTTATTTAATGGTTATATATTTTGTATACAACGTCTCTATATTTGGAGAAAGGGATAACCATGACTGGTTTTGCAGGAATTGACCAAAGTTGACTGGTGTATCTACACTACATGCTAGATTGTCCACTGGCAGTGTTGTCAGTCACTAGGAGAAATCATTTGGGAACTAAAATGGCTTATTAGGTAAGACCTTTAAGTGAGAGGGTTGAGGTTTCTAGGAAAAATCAAATCAGGATAAAGACTTTCAGGATTTGTATTTAGATATAAAAGAACTGACCGGTAGATTAGCATGTGAGATCAGGAGTAAATGATGGAGAGAAAGCCTAGTATGTGAAAAGAACATGAATATTGCCGTCAAACCCACTTGGAATGGAATTCTGGCTCTGCCATTTATCAGCTTTTTGACTTTCAGCAAGGTATATTTAACTGTTTTAAAAACATTTCTTCATCTGTAAAATCAGGGCTTTTTTTTTGAAGAGTAGAAAATTATTTTTAAAGTATCTTTTAGATAATACTTAACACTTGTTGAGTAGAGCTTTTATTTTATTTTTTTTTTTAATATTTTATTTATTTATTTGACAGACAGAGATCACAAGTAGGCAGAGAGGCAGGCAGAGAGAGAGGAGGAAGCAGGCTCCCTGCTGAGCAGAGAGACTGATGCAGGGCTTGATCCCAGGACCCTGGGATCATGACCTGAGCCAAAAGCAGAGGCTTTAACCCACTGAGCTACCAAGGCACCCTATGAGTGCAGCTTTTAATAAACAGATGTCACTTAATATTGGATTCTTTTCATATCGCTAACGTAATTTTTTCAGAATTATAAACCCATAAAACAAAAAGACAAGAAAACTTTAAGCTGAAATAACGGTCAAATCCTGCTTTCCTACCTTTGAGATGTTTAATCAGGCATTCTGACTTTATTTTGCCATTTATAAAGTATGTAATTAGAGTAGGTGATTCATAATATCTCTTTCAATTCTAAATTTATGAGGACTAGTTTTAGGCATAGGTGAAATAGAAGCTCACTCAAATGAGACCAGTGATGATCAAAGTGCCAAAAATTCCTCCATAAAGAGGAATCTTTGTATTGACCACAGCCCTATCTTGGCTTCTTTTAATATACAAACCTATGTAAGAAATTGTGCACTTTGGGCTTTCATCCTAAATTGTGAAAGACTCTGTCATCTCCTTCTCTCCTGGTAGCCTCAAGTGCACAAGACATATCGCAGGACTAGAGGGAATTAAAGGGACACAGACGCAACAGAGGATGTCAAAGGCTCTCCGATGCATTGATGTTTTGCTAAGGGCCAGCTTAAATGGTAAAATAGAAAACCCAATCAGTCCTCAGGGGAAACAGATTTGCAAATGGGATTTGAATAACAACTGGGTGTTACAGCACCAGAAACCCACCCATTAATTTGTGGATCTCAGATTTCTGTGCACACAACAGTTAAATTCATTTCCAACCTTGTTACCAAGACTTTTGCAAAAACAAATAATTGATGTCTCTGACATGTTACAGCATGGAAGCAGGAAGTCTAATTAAATAAACTTGTTCAATAGCAAGTATATCTATTAGTCAGTGATACAAGTGTCAGCAGGTTGATGAATGTATAAATTTTTCATAAAGTATTTGTACATCTCCCTGACAGTCATTTGTCCCTAGATAACATAGTTATCCGTGCTTGGGTATGAGATTAAGGCATTTCAGAAAAAAAATCTTCTGTTTTTATTGTGAAATACAACACATACTGAAGAGGCATAAAACATAAAGATACAACTTAATAAGTTATTAGGAAGCAAACATAAGTAGGTCAAGAAATGCAAAGTTGCCATCACTCCAGAAACCCCCACATGATGAGTTCCCAATAACAAATATTTCTGGCCACTCCCCCTTTACTTAAAAGTAAAGTTAAAGATGATTTTGATGTCCGTGGTAATTTGCATCCTTGTTTTCTCATACAGTTCTATATTGTTGGTATGCACCTCTAAAGTCGCCACGTTACTTTTGCCTGGTTTATTAGAGCCGTTGGTGTTGCTATGTTACTGTGTTGGTGTTATGTCACTAACGCTTGTTCACTTCTGTTTTACAGTATTCTCTTGCATGACTCTACCCCAGTCAGTGCATTCAGTCTTCTTTTGTGACCAATTGAGTCGTCTGGGTTATTTCAAACAGTACTCTTAGGAATATTTTTTACATGACCACTGGTATCATGTACACACATTTTGGGGGAATGCACATAGGAATGATATAGCCTTTTTACTGTTTATCATTGTTATATGTATATGTTTAACAGAATAATCCAAAGAGTTTTCCAAAGTGGTCGTGAAACTTAAATTCCCATAAATAGCATATAAGATATAAGCATATATATCTTATAAACATATAGCATATAATATATATAAGATATATTAACTGTTAACACTTGCCAACATTTGATATTTCAGTCTTTTTGTTTTTCGCTTTTTTATTTAAATTCAATTAGCCAACGTGTAGTACATCATTAGTTTCCAGATGTAGTGTTCAGTAATTTATCAGTTGCATATAACATCCAGTGCTCATCAGTCTTTTTCATTTTAGTCTTTCTGGTGGGTACTGATTTTCATTTTTATGATTAGTAGTGAGGCTTATCACCTTTTCATGTACTTTTTGGCCTTTCATTTATCTTTTTTGTTGTGAAGGACTTGTTACCTACCTATTTTTAAGATAGGATTGGGTATCTCTTTCTTATTGATTGATAGAAGGTTCTTTCTCTCTCTCTCTCCTTCTTATTTGTCTCTAACATATATTTTTTATGTATCATTTAAATATGATATGATCCTTTTGTTGGTTTTATGTTAGCATGATCTTCTCCTACTCTTTAGCCTGCCTTTAATTTTCTCACCAGTGTCCTTTGAGGAAGAGATGTCCTTAATTATCTTTAGTGTTTTTTATAACTTGCTTGGAAATATTTTTCTTTTTACCTTCTGGAAGCATTTTTTTTTTTAAATTTTGGGCTGTTTACATTGAATTCTACAATTAACTTGGAATTAATTTTTGTTTACATTGTAAGGTAGAGATTAAATTTCATTGTCTTCCACATAGAAAATCAATTTTCCCAACATCATTACTACAATGACTTTGATTTCTTTCTCTGCTCCCCGGAGTTTCACCTTTCTCACCATTCAATTATCCTTGTTAGTACGGGTGTCTTTCTGGCCAAATGGTATATTAGAATATCCTTGCATTAATCATACTCTAGTTAGTTACCTGCTGATACAGTCTGACTTGATTTCACGGGCATAAGTCCTTCTACTTTATTTCCTATCTTTAAGAGTTTCTTAGCTCTTCTTGGTTCTTGCATTTCCATGTGCCTATTAATACCAGATTTCATGTTGCATAAAATAGAGTTTGGGATTTTGTGTGAGATGCCAATTAATCTGAAAATCAGTTTGAGAGCATTAACATCTTTACAATGTTGTACCTTTTAACTCATCTACATGATGGATCTTTCAATGTATTTGTCTCTATATCAATAATTTCTGGTTTTCTCCTTAGGTTTCATATATAAATACACATGTATATGAAAAAAATATAGGTATTCCTATATACTTAGTTATAAATCTTACTTTTTGAGAAAAAAATGTTTGGTTGTTAATGAATAGGAAAAAAAAGGATTTTTTTATGTTGACCATATAAACAACTTTGTTGAACTTCTTAAATTAATTCTTTTTTTTTTTTTTTAAGATTTTATTTGTTTATTTGACAGACAGAGATCACAGTAGACAGAGAGGCAGGCAGAGAGAGAGAGGGAAGCAGGCTCCCCGCTGAGCAGAAAGCCCGATGCGGGACTCGATCCCAGGACCCTGAGATCATGACCTGAGCCGAAGGCAGCGGCTTAACCCACTGAGCCACCCAGGTGCCCCCTTAAATTAATTCTAATAATTTGTAGAGTCTTTTGAAGTTTTAGTCCACAGCCATATTATTTATAAAATGACAGCTTTATTTACACTTTTCCAATATTTTTTTTATTTCTTTATTTTGGAATACTCAGCTAGATAGGGTCCTCCTGTACACACAGGAATGTGCCATTTTGAATATCAGGAGAAAAGTTTTTAATATATCACCAGCTAGTATGAAACTTGTTTTTTTGATACTTTTTAGCAGTTAAAGAAGTTAGGATAAGATATTTTATAGATCGATGTTGAATTTTATTAAATACATTTCCCTAACTGTTGTTATGATAATAGATATTTTCTCCTTTAATCTGTGAAATGTGAGTTTTGATTGCATTTTAAATATTAAATCATCCTTGCATTTATGGAATAAACACAACTTGTTCATTATTTATTTTCTTTCTTTATTTTTGTAATCAGTCTGTTAATATTTTGTTTAGGATTTTTACCTCTTTGTTTATGTGAGAAATTGGCCTCTAATTTTTTTCTTAATGTTCTTGTCAGGTTTAATATTAGTGCTTTGACAAGTCCATAAAATAAGCTACAGACTCTTCACTCTTTTCTCTATTTTTCTCATTGATTCTGTGAAAGCTAGACTTTATTTCTTTCTCAAATGTTTAGTGGAATTTGCTGATAAATCTCTTTAGTTCTATACTTTAAATTATGAAAATTTTTCTATTATTGATTCAATTTAATAGTTACCAACTTTCTATTTCTTCTTAGATCAGATTTATAACTCATACTTTTCTAAAACTATGCCCATTCACCTGTATTTTCTAATTATTATATTTATGTGCTAGATATATAATCATGACTGATAACTGCTTATTTGTATTTTTGATTCAGATATTTGAGAAGGAGATTAATTTTTTCAGTGTTTTCAAATAATAAATTTTTGGCATTGATGATAAATGGATGGACAGATAGGAAAAATACTATTTATTCTTACTTTTATTATTTTTTCCATTCTATCTTGTTAGGTATATTTTGGTTTTCTTTTTCAAGCTTTGTAGATGCTTGACTTTTTATATTTTAGTTTAATTTCCATGTAAACAGTTAAGGTGATAGATGTTCATTTAAGTACCACTTTGGTGACCTCACACAAGTTTTGTTATGCAGTGTTTTCAGGTGTCATAATTTCAAGATATTTCCTAAGTTTAATTGTCTTTTCTTTATTGTCTCATGAATTATTTAAAGGCATATTCCTTAATTTTAAATATAAGTTTTTATCAATAGAAACTTTTGATTTTTATTTCTAGCTTGTATGCCTCATAGCCAGTTGGTCACACAAAATTTGTTAAGAATATTTGCATAGTCAGTATATAATCATTTTTGTAAACTTCATGGGTGCTACAAAAGGATTTTTAATGTATTTGCTGAGAGCTCTGTTCTAGATATGTGACCAATCATAAACATCCTATCTTCTACATTGTCATTTCACCATTTTTTGTCTTCTTGATAAATATGATTCTGAGGTATATGTTCCAATCTCTCGGTATGATTGTGAATTTGATTGTTTCTGTAATATTTTTTATCAATTTTGTTTGAATTTTTGAGGCCATGATATCTGACACAAATTTAGACTCTCTTTTCCTGTTGAAGGAATGCTTTCATTACAGTTTTTCCTCTTAACGTTTAACTAATATTAATATAATTGTGCCATATTTCTTTTATGTGATGTTTGTATTGTATATTTTTCCTACACTTTTGATATTGGCATATTTCAATTGTGTGTCTTATAAACATAGAGGTTTTTTGTAACAGTACTTGTCATCTAAGTAGCTTAGTAGATTCATTTACATTTAATATGCTTGCCGATTAAATCCTGGCTTAAATATATCATCCTGTTAAAGACCACTGAAAAGAAAAGATGGACAAGTTATTTTTTTCTGAAAATTACAAAATCCTGAAGACCTAATTAAATAGTGAGAATTTTTCAGGCCAAGATCTCAGAGAATATTGAAATCCAGAAGATTGGTGTTGGCATTTGAGACTGTCCTGCTTTAAGGCTCTTTCCCCATTCACTAGTCTCTCTCTTTAAGAATCACAAGTAACTGAGAAATTTCATGACATACTGTTTGTATTTGAACATCAAGAGAATTGCCCAAATAGTGATTTTAATCTGATTTTGCTAGAATCACAGACTTCATTAAGTTAATCACTGTTAAGAGAACCCTGAAAGCAGAGCGCAGTTTTAGGATATTATAGAAAAATCAGGTTATTAACTACTGGACAAAGGGAGGAACTACTTTTCCTGACACAGTAATAACCCTAAAAGACAGGGTGCCTGGGCGGCTCAGTCGGTTAAGTGGTTGCCTTTGTCTTAGGTCATGATCCCAGGATCCTAGGATTGAGCCCTGTGTCAGATTCCCTGCTCAGTGGAGAGCCTGCTTCTCCTTCTCCTTCTGCCCCCCCCCACTCCCCACTCATGTTCGCTCTCTCTCTCTCTCTCACTTGTGCTCACTTGCTCTCACTCTCACTCTATCCCAAATAAATAAATAAAATCTTTAAAAAAGAATAAAATATATAGGATCACTATGGGTTTTGGTCTTCCATATTCTAAAATTTGATCTATGAAAAGACAAAGATTTTCAAGAACACACAGTGTCATAAATATATCTATGGCCTGTCCTCTAGATTTTAGAAAATTCCATATAACTGATGCATGTATGCCTACAAAATGAAGCAGCCAATACCTAGTTTGCAGTGCTTTATTTTCCCATACTTTTTTTTTTTTTTTCCCTAGGAAAGATGTTGGAAAAGTTAGCAGAGGATACCAAAGTTGAGAAGAGAATAGGTGACCTAGGAAATAGCAAAACCAAAGAAAAACAATGGGAAGATGAAAGGAGAAAAAGTAAAGGAGGAGTATGGAGAGATAAAGGAACCTAAAAGGAATAATATGCCTCAACCTTTACCATCAAAAATTTATTCATATATTCTCAAGCTTAAAGGGCAAACATTAAAATTTATCATAATGAAAGCATGATTATTAGGAGACTTCATGATGCCCCCTGTGAATGTCTCCCACCTCCCAGTTGTGTTGTCCTTACCAAGGTACCTGCCATGTGAGTAGGGTTGTAATTTAACAAAATCTGCTTTAGATGGAACCTGTACTAAACACAACCCAGGATACAAGAACCAGAGGGACTAGTCAAGCAGAAACTCAAAGCAGGAGGTTAAGTTTTAATACTGGAAAGACAAGACCAAACATAATTTTGCCTGAGCCAAGATTGAGGTTATAGAAGGAGGAGTTTATTCATATATTCATGGGATCAGACAGGAATGGTTTGGGATGGAGGAAGGTGACTCACAAGGTGATTGTTTCAAATATCACTGAGTTTTTGCTGCCTGCATTATCGGTGGCAAAAGTAAAAACCAAAGGGTACTTAAGGCTTCTGTTGTTAAAGACATTTAATATGATTGCTTCCTCTAAAGCATTTATTTTTTTTCTAACATGCTATTTTAGCACTACTCTAATTGCTAAAATTAGAAACTTGGCCTTCTAAATGTCAAACCATGTGAAAACATATGGAATGAAGTAAGTCTGGAAGGGACAAGATAATGGAAAAGATATATGCAACAACCTTACTCTCCTCTCTAAAACCATGTTTTTGCTTTAATCCTCTTTCTAAAATGCCTGAATATATACTTCTACCTCTTGGCCTCAACTCTTCTGTGCTCAGAGAAATTTCTTTTATAGGAACAGCTTAAGATCAATGAAGTCATATATATCGGTTTCAGGCTGCCACAAATTGTCTTTTTTTAATGAAATCTTTCATTTTTATTCAAATGAAATCTGTCATATACCACCTTGCGTATGTCGTCCCTTTACACCAGGTTTCTTCTGTGAGTATTATTATTTTAATACAATTATTAATTTTAATGCAATTTATACCGATGGGTTGTTAATACATGCTGATTGATTGGTTAGCATGATAGTTCTAGCTTTGATGACTCCGTTAATGGTGATAATGACAAAAGCTGAAATGATGACTACCTAAATGGAGGAAATTTTTGAATATACAAATCTGAAGATGGCACTGCAGTTATAATTTTTACTACGCAGTGACTTATTAAAGGTCAACTCAAGATAAAACCAACTGGAAGTTAACCCTCCTCTTGTTCCTTTGTGGTCATAATTGATACAGTGGAAGGTCTGTGATATTTAGGAGAAGAAGAGATAAGGATTATATGAAGTCTGTTACAATAAAGTTAGGTTATTTTTTCCTTTGGGTACTACAAAATGTTGTTCTTTTATAGAATTGAAGCTCTCTGGCTTTTCTATAAGTGTCCTGGGAAGCCTGTATTCCCAAAACAGACTCAGTAGTTTCCATATCAATGTGAAAATTTTTTTTTCACACTCTTGTAATTTTCTTCTCAACCATTCCCACATGCACCAACACTGTCTCCACTCCTTCCCTTAGGAGATTGTATTCTTTCAGAGAATTGCTTGGCCAATGAATGCATATTATCTCTCATTTTGAAAAATGCCAATAAAAAAGCAAATTATATTTGTTCTCTAAGATGTTTGCTACAAACCATGACTGATTAGTGTTATATGTGACATCCACAAGAACAGTAATCAAGGTTATGTTAGCATTGATTTTTACAGAGGTGAAGTCTCTTTGATGTATTACTCCATCAACACCTGCAATGACAAAATTTGCACATGAAATTAATCCCAATTAATTATACTGTTTGTAGATAGCACTGGCTCTTTTATGTTACAAAATAAATATTAATTTAGTGACTTTTTTTCACCTTGTGAGGCTTATTTAGTTAAGGGAGGGAGCCTCTATTGATCAGTATCCTGAAATATAAAATAAAGGTTAGACAATTGAAGGGGCCTGGAAAACTAATCCAGTCAGTTGGGAGCAACTCAAGTCTTAAGGCATTGTAGCACTATTTTATTTTCATTTTTACTACTTTAGCTTTGAATTCAGGTTTCTGAGTTAAAAATACTCAATCCTAGATGACCTATATTGAATATTGACTTTTACCCACACATGAATTTATTATACTTCTTCACATACCTATTGGCTTGGGCACTGTGTTTAATGGCCTTTTTCAGCTTATTCTATAATGGAAAAAAGAAAAATTCTTGAACCCCATGATGGCAAACAGGGCTGAGTAGTGGCATTTGTTGAGGGCCTTTTCTGTGGTTTCTTTAGCTTTTTTCAAAAACTTCTGTGAAAACTGGGCCCATGAAATAGGATGGCTCCTTATGTTCTCACAATGATGGAAGAGATTTTCAAAATCATTTTTCTAAGACAACTGAAGTTTATTCTTTAATTCTTAATATTTTTAAAATATATGTAGGCATTAAAATGAAACATCCTTGCATTGCACACATCTCTAATCATACTATTGGTGGAGGCTAGGGGAGATAGGTTTCATATATGTCACAATTATATGTGTAAACATTATATTGTGCTTTAAAATAGGAGGTCATTCTGAAACCATTGTCTATATGCTGAATAACCTCAGCAATCTTCATCTTTTCTCACTTTCATTGGCTTTTCACAGTTCATAGCTCCTATTTACAGATTCTGATGTATTGACTAGATTCACATTCAATTGCTGCTAGAGAAAGGATCTTCCATACTTTACAAAGACTTATCAATTTGCATAGTTACATTTCCGTGCATTTGGAGATACTATAACTTTTAGACATGTGGTTAAATTCTAGATAACTGAGTTGATTGGGAGACACCCTTCCTTCAGATTAATTCACTATTTTTATAATCTAATAACCATTGCCCCCTAATTTATCTAATTGAAACTTTTAGGAGATATGATTTGACCTATAACATTGACATTGAAACTGTTAAGCAATGAACTGAGTAATTATAGTAAATTTTGATTTTTTTACTTTATCAATTCCTCTCAATAGGCAATAATTTATTGTTTTATCTAAGATAATTATACTTACTCCATTTTTAAAAGGATCTTGAAGAAAATACATCTTTACATTTGGGCAATTGTTAAATCGCTGGCTATGATGACTTATCTGTTTAGTGATGTAATATTATGAAGGAATATGTGGCACGTATGCAGAGATTAGGCTCTGAAATCAGATACTCTATTTATATTCAGCTCTTGCATTACTGATTACAAGACTTTTAGTCTAGTTATATATAATAACTACCTTTATCTCTCTCTTATACTTTTAAACTATTCCCCAGAGCTCCCCAGAGCTCAGTAAATAATTTCTGTCATTGTACTTATCACCAGAACTCAAGGTGTTAAATAGGTTGTCACCAAAGGTTAGATGACATATTTAATTATCTCTAATTTTCATAATGACCCTGCAAGGTGAACAGATTATACCACCTTTATTGTAGAATAGGTCCCTTGTTTGAAGCAATTTCATGCAGGGCGTACTCTTGGTAAATCGTTCTAAAAGACCTTGACAGTAGTGCCAGCGTAGACATTGCCTACAAGGAAAGCAAAACCATACCTGGAGGAGAGAAAAATTATAGTAGGAACACACTTTTATCCCAGAGGAGTCTGAGGTAACCAGCTTGCTAGGTGGTTTACTGATCTTTTCAAGGGAGGGGCTATGGCCATTTCTCAGTCTGTCTTCACTGCTAACGAGAGAACATTCATAGCAAAAGTAGTCAGATCAGCTTGCTGTGAATGGACCCAATTGGAGGCTGATTTAGAATCTCCATTTTTGAAATCATTGCTTGTCTGTTGATGTTCACCTGGTGTTTAAGAGTCTACTCCATTGTGGATGCTTTCTCATGGGCACTGAAGTGAAGGGACAATATTAGCATATCATGTGCTCAGCCAAATAAATTTATCCACACACCTCTTCCCAAGATCTCATTGCCTCTGGTCTTCCTATTTTACGTCTTCCAGACCCTGACTGAGAGGTTAAACCATATGCCACTGCCCAGGAGTTTCTTTATATCCTTTCTTCAGTTCTATTTCCCTCCACATAGAGTGTCCAAGCAATTTTAATTTTTGAATTTCTGCCCATTGGAAGGATTTCTCTCACCATTGTCCCTTGGGACTGCCACCATGTGTGACGGTGGTGCAGTATGCATCAACATACCAAACTGATTCCCTCCTTATCTAGGCCTGGGTTTTTTTTCTTCTCCATCAGTTGGTTTGGGGAAAACTCTCAAGAGGTTCTAAGTTTGAGTTGATGGAGAGATGGCAAGTGCAACAGAGAGTCTGGACTAAGGGTTTTTGCCCTCTGGAGACATTTTTATTATGTATTTGCTGCAAATCCTAGTCAACTTCATGGTAGGTGGGTATGGCAGTACTCAGCTCATAGAGAGAGCTCCTGGCACAAGGCTTTGAGGCCAGGCATCAGACACCAGCCTCCACTAAGACTCATTCACATACCTGGAACAGCTTTTCAATGTCTCATGGAATTCTCTGCCATGGAAGATAGGAGCTGTGGCTTCAGCCAGTATTAGAGGTGGATGTGATTCAAGGCTTCAAAAGCATCTCATTGAAGGAATTTCCATTCTTGTTTGGGTAATGATATAAGAATATTTTTAGTATTTATAAAACAATTATCTATAAGCAATTAGAATATTTGCTAAGACACTTCTGTACCAAACACTCTCCTAGGTGCTGTGAAACACAGAAAGGCATAATCCATAAAGTTAAGCACTTTGGACAAAAGCAAAGCCAAAATCAAAACAGAGATAAAGGACTCAAGAAAGGCCATATTAGGCAGTAAAAATCTGTGTGATACCAGAAGTGAGACAATGAGCTTCTCACTCACAAGTGAGAAGTGAGCTTCCTTCCCAATCCTAAAGTCTTCCTAGAGTTGGGAGATTAGGATAGTTAACATAAAATATTGCTGGCTTTTACTTTTTGTGTTTTGTGGTCATTTATTACCTTCATATAATACCCAAATTTCTGTAGGCATAATAATCATTTGGTTAAGATTAGAGTAATTTTTAATATTTATTAAGATATGTATTTACAAATATTCTATGGCATTTGTCACTGCTTCTTTGTTATACATTTTTAGGTATAGTAATTTGTGAATATTTGAAAATGCAGGTAAATATTTGTTGAACAGATAATTTTGGACAAAGCGTTTGATTAGGTATTATGAAGACCAAAAAAGTGAGGCATTAGATACTGTGTACTGCCAGCATTTACAGTCTAAATGAGTACTTCAGCTGTGCATATAACATGTTCACATGTGCACACCTGCACACATATGCACATTTACTCAAGCACAATAAAAATTGGGTTTGAAATAATGAATACTAAAATATAAAAGAAGCAACCAATAAAATCTCTAACATTGGCTATGGAGTAGAATAGTAGCAGTGAGGGTTAAAATCTGTGAGGAAAGTGGGGTTTTTGAACAGTGGGTACGTTGAGTGATAGCACTTGACTTGAGGCTTAGAAATAGTAAGACCAGGGGCCCCTGGGTGGCTCAGTCAGTTAAGAATCTAACTCCTGATTTTGGCTCAAGTCATGATCTCAGGATCTTGAGATCGGCCCCTTGGTACACTGCACTTGGTATAGAGTCTGCTTAAGATTCTCTCTTTCTCCCTCCCTCAGCCCCTCCCCCCTCCCTCTCTCAAAAAAATTAGTATGACTGTAGTTAGAGAAAGAGAATGGATAAAATACATAAGCCCAAGAATAGTGTAATTAGAAAAGGTGTGAGTTTAGAGGATTAAAGTATATCGATTTAGAAGAAAAGGGCTATTTGGAACCACAATGATGAGTTAATGCTGGATTATGAAGGGAAGTGATTACCAGGATGAGAAGTTAAGATTATATTTATTAGTCAAAAAGGAAAAGAATAGAAGTTTAATGCATTATAATCCTGTGCATAAGACCTAGACTGTTTTCCCTTTTTATGTTATTGTGTTATATAGTAAATATATATACATAAATTCTGCTGACCCATAAATAAGGGCTATGAACCTGATTAAAGAAAGAAAGAAAATTGATAACACGTTTGCCTTTATTCTTTTGTTTCTGATCTCAGTACAAATAATGTAATACTGTTTGAGAAATCTAATGTATATACTGTTTGCTGATGGCCCTTAGCCACATGGCAAAGTTTAACCACAATTCCTAGGGACCTTATAAAATTCATAGGTCTGTAGTGCACATATTTACTATGGATGCCTTTTACACACCCAAATATGACAGTACCTAATATAATGCTTCCCTGTTGCTATATATTAGTATGTTCAAAGAATCCAGTCCTCTCTATTTGCATATGAATGTGCAATAATTCTATGAATGTGCATGTGGGATTTAATTGTTTTTTAAACAATATACTCTTATCTTTCTGGAAGTAATTCAGGCCATCAAAGGGTTGTCAGTGATGAGCTCACTAATTACTTTCCAATACTTAGCCTTGTATTTCCCTTTATTACTGGTGCTCTGTTCCCTCTAGTTTTACATTGCTATCAGAAGGTTCATTTAGAATCCAGTCAATCTTCCAATGCCAAATCTGCACTTCAAATTTTTTATTCAACAAGGACACAATGGGAGTATCTGTGGCTTCCAAGGAGATATTCATAAACTTTTTCCTGCATTGTCTTTGCAAAATTTCAGGGAAGATATCATTCAAAAAAGAACAGATTATAGCTGCAGAATGTTTGGAACAAAAATTGTCATTCTAGACTAGAAGACAAATAACGTAACTTAAGTCAGCCTATGAGATTTTTATTTTTCAATGACATGGATGCTGGTTTGGTTTTATTTACCTCCTCTCTTGTTTTCTAGGCCTTTGAAGGTAGCCAGTAGATCAAAAGGAATCTAGTAGGATGATTATGAGATCATGTCTAGTAGAATCTTTCAGCACCAACTATAAAACTGATGTGTTTCTGTTTGCTTTTTGAACTGTGCTCTGTTGGAAAGTATATAAAAGCATTATTAGCAAAGAAGATTCTCTGAAAGTAGCATTATCCCTTTCAGCAGACTGGAATTATAGTCTTTGGATATGTTTACATCATGCCAATCATAGATATTCCTAAACATCTGGACTTTAGGCATCAAATCAATAAAACATCTGGATAACTGATTATCACTGTAATTGCTTTTATAATAGTGTAGATACTACATATATTTAATTCTTCCCCCAAATGACATAAAGGTAGAATGTTTGGTAATAGACTCAGATCCAGTTTTAGGTTTTATGGCTTGCTTCCATGATGAGGTGCTCAGATAAGGTCTTCCACATGTTTAACTGTGCAATGTATCCTTACACACATTTTTATAATTACTGATGAGTAAATGTAAAATCTCAGCAAAACTTTTCCAGTAGTGAAAGACTTGGCAGGTTAGGTAGGAACAATTAGGGCAGCCAAAGGCAGATTAAGACTGTACTGACAGTTCATTTGAAAAATGATTATAGGCAAATGCCAGTAAACCTGTTGGATATTCACAGTTTTGATGAGGGTTCAGGGTTTGTGTGATATTGAAAATGAAACACTCGAACCATGTGTGAGTCCAAGAAAAGAGAATGCCCAGTGAGAAGGAATATAATCACAATCTTATTTTGAGGCATGCATATTAAGTGGTTAAGGTAGAACAATCATCTGGGCTGGTGAGACATGAGGCATTCAAAGCATATTGGGATTTAAGCCAGAGTGGCTTGGAAAATGTCAGAAATTCTTAAATTGTTGAATTCAAAGATAAAGTCATGTGGACTATATTCACTGTATCTGAAATTTAACAGAAGCCATTCTCTACGGTGTGACTATTTCTATAAAGCTATTTAGAGCAGGAATTCCTTAAACTGAGATAATTAGAAAGGTTTTCTAACCTATCAATGTAGTGTGGGTCTTCTGTGCAAAATGTCCTTGTGTACTAAGAAGCCAAACAATTAGAGCAGAATAAGAAATTTCTTTGAGCAAATGAGCATTTTAAGTACTTGGCTTAAGCAAACTAAAAGGACATTATATTATAATAACTTATAATAACTTAATGTATACCATAACTGAGTGAACTGTGTTATGAGATTTGGTATTCTTTTTTTTAAAGACTTTATTTATTTACTTGACAGAGAGAGAGGAAGAGGAGAGAGATCACAAGTAAGCAGAGCAGCAGGCAGAGAGAGGGGGGGAAGCAAGCTCCGCGCTGAGCAGAGAGCCCAATGAGGGGCTCAATCCCAGGATCCTGAGATCATGACTCGAGCTGAAGGCAGAGGCTTAACCCACTGAGCCACCCAGGTGCCCCTGAGATTTTGTATTCTAACTCAGATTCCAGGAAGACAAAATATGTCTTATGATAAATATAGAACTATCTATACCAAAGTATGAGTGTGTTGGAATCATATGAATAA
The DNA here is from genome assembly GCF_964662115.1 of Mustela nivalis. Classification (NCBI taxonomy): domain Eukaryota; kingdom Metazoa; phylum Chordata; class Mammalia; order Carnivora; family Mustelidae; genus Mustela; species Mustela nivalis. The sequence goes on from NC_139033.1 coordinate 51,295,070, forward strand.
AGGAATCATTTCATAAGTAGGGTCCCCCCCCCCCAATTCTCTATACCTTTGGGATATTTAGTTAGATCCCAGGGCATTATCCAAGTAAGTTGCTAACCATGAAAACAGTGCTCATCTAATCATTTGTCTCCATGATAGGGGAATAGTTTCCTCCAGAATTATGAGAGCATTGCCTGAGTGAACCAAGCACAACTAGGTACTGACTGAGGTGGGATGGCAGAGGAAGCTCACAGGTTCAAGGATGAGTTGGGAGGGAAATCTAAAGCAAATAAAGAAGAACCAACTCAAATTTTTCATCATCCAAATAAGTTTTTCCTTATATATCCAGCCGATAATGACCTTATGGCTTCATGACAAGTGTAGTTTTTATCATGCATATATAGTCCTGTACTGTCTGATGAAAAATATTGCATTGTTTTATAATTTTATTATGTATTCAATGTAACTACGTAGTGATGAAGATGTCTTCCTGTGCAAATTATTGAGCCCAGTGAATTATTTTCTATAGTCACAACTTTAAAAGCTTATTCTCCAGCAATCAAAGCCAACCGGAAGTCAGGGATTATGTGTTTAAATGTTGAAGTCCCATCAGGATATTGTTCAGAACAAACGTTAGGTGCTTAACACTTGAGCTACCATGATGACTGAAGAATTTCTGAAACCTGGTGTTGTGAGAGGTGATATTGAGAAGTCATTAATATTCATTAAATCTGTGCTCTTTCTGGTTATTATAGAATTCATTTTTCATAAAATGTAGAAAAAATAATATCTTCTATGAAAGAAATAAAGAACTTGTCTTTGAATAGTTGCATGGTATGCTACAAAGAGCAGTAGAACTCATGCCAGGGGCATATTCAGCAAGTCATTGAGCCTCAGTTTCCTTTTGTATAAATGGAAGAAAATAATGTTTTCTGTTTGTTGTGGGAATAAGATGAAATAAATGCTTATTATGGGAATAAAAATGGAAAGGATGGAAGATATTCATAAGCAGTTGTTGGTAAAAATACAAATACTGTTATAGCTGTAAAAAAAAATCTTGTTTGACCCATTAGATAGATAGAATAATGTAAAGTTACAAGATAAAGTGATTTTGGGGCAAGATGCTCTGATCTAAAATAAATCAGTATATGCCAAATTTGCATGCATAGGGATAGCCTGGCACACATGCAGTAGGTCAAGTACAGCATTTGTGAGGAGGTCAAACAAAAAAAGTTTTTAGAAGTTGCAATTATAAGCCCACATGAAAATAAAAATATCTTCAGTTTTCTCATTTATTTTTATTAGTTGGGTAGAAAGAGAAATGTGTAGATCTGACAACTATAACAGTTTATGAACCATAAAGTTAGGTAATAGAAGTTGTTGATTAAAAAATACATGTTTTTTTGAAAAGTATTAAAAATAATAAGACACCCTGTTGTTTTAAAGGTTTGGGCACATAATTCTCTTGTTTTGACATTTATACCATCACTGAAATGCCTTGATTAAACATTTAACCATCGTTTGAAATTTGCTTGTCCTTAAATTTTATCTCACAATTTGATTCAACCTCTTGCTTCACTGATTTAATAAAAAATACTGTTAACTCTTTGCAAATTATTAAATTGTAGGACTTTTTTGTAGATTGTGACTATATCAGATGGGCATAGAATGGCAGTTATGGGAGAAAAGTAGTACTTGTAAGCTCCTTTTCTCACTTTTCCTGGCATGGGTCATTTTGCTATGTTGACGTCTACTAAAGAAAAAGGCCATTGATTGGTTCTTGGTCCAAGAAGGATAGTAGGTATGGGGTCTTTACTCTCATATACACACTAGCTCATGGAAGGGCAGAGGCACAATCTTAACAATCTAAGTAAATGTGTGTGAATGTATTGCTTACAATGAAACACATAAAAAGTGAAAAATCCTGTAAATATTTCCTAAATTCCGATTGTGAAAGTGTTAGCCTTTTTAAAAGCATTACTTATTTTTGAAGACCAATATGCATTTTTCATAATAGTGTTCTAGTGTGAGGGTGACATAGGTACGTATTGCCTGAGCATGTGGATTTTAAGTAATGTAGCCTTGAGTTTTTGTCCCAAATCTGCCATTTTCTTAATGACCTAGAATGCATTACTTAGATCTCTGTGCCTCAATATCCCTAAATGGAAATAGTATTACTATACCTATGCTATACCTATATTACTATACCTATTACTATACCTATAGTAATAGTATTACTATACCTAAAAAGTTGTCTAGAAGGTGTCTGTCGAAATGTTACCGATTGTGTTAATCATGCTATGATAACGAAACACTATAGACTAGATAACCTAAACAGAAATGTATTTTATTAGTTCTAGAGGCTAGAAGTCCAGTTAAGGTGTCAGAAGGGTTGCTTTTTGATGAGACTTCTTTTTGGTGAGACTTGTGTATGGCTGTCTTCTGGCTTTGTCCTCATATGGCCTTTCCTAAGGGTACATGCATGCACACAAAGGAGGGAGCTCTAGTGTCTTCCCCTTCTAAATCTTTTTTTTTTTTTTAAGATTTTATTTATTTATTTGACAGAGATCACAAGTAGGCAGAGAGACAGGCAGAGAGAGAGAGAGAGAGAGAGAGAGAAGCAGGCTTCCTGCTGAGCAGAGAGCCCAATGTGGGGCTCGATCCCAGAACCCTGGGATCATGACCTGAGCCCTTCTTCTAAGGGCACCAGTCCTGTGGAATTTGGGCCCCACTCTTATGACTTCACTTAATGTTAGTTACCTCCTTAAGGCTCTATCTCCAAGCACATTTTATGGGTTACTTTATGGGTTAGGACTGCAACATATACACTTTGTAAGGACACATCTCAATCCATAACACTGGTCTTACTTTCCATAGCATTTGCTTAGATATGCAGGATGCCCTCTGTATTGAAGCACTGGTCTGTTCTTGCCCTCTTCTGTCGTGTCATACTTGAAACATGGCTTATGACTCAATGGGTCTCAGATTTGATTAGCAGCTCATAATTAATTAGTTTATAGAGATCCCTAATTATATTACTCATTATGTTCATGGCTACTTGGTGCGGACCTAGATTAATACCTACTAACCTAATAATCTTACTGGAGGGGTACATGTGAAGAAGTTATGTGGGACCTGGAAGGGAGTCAGAAAATAAAACATAGAGGAGAAAAGGTTAATTCTTCTGATTTGAGGCACTTTAAAGTATCCCAAGTAGGTCACCAGTGTGGATTTTCTGAGGGAAAGAGCAGTAGTTCCTTCAATGTAGCTTTAGAATTGCCAAGGCATATATGAACTATGATTTGTATTTCCACCAGAGAAGGTGGCATTCAAGGAGCCATGGGGCAGGGGACATGGGGTATAAGGCTAGTGCTCATAATTCCTTAGGAAGAGTATGAAACACTGTACCCCTGTTTCCAAAAGCTCTCAGCCAGATACTGATCGAGGCTGAAATGTTTGGGAAGTTGGGTTTTTCTCAGAGCAATTGGAAAAGACTTCCCCATGGCTTGGTATCAGTGCCCTGCTGTGGAACCTCAGATGCCCCCTCACACCTCCTTCAGGCTCCCACTTCTAACTGTACAGGTAGAAATCCGCAGTTAAGTAACTGACTTTATACCCAAAGGTCCATCTACCCTTGCATACCCAATCTCTCTCCCTGCATTTCTTGTCCACTCCCCATGTTAACTCCCCTCTTAACACATAATTCCTGAAATTCTAAATCTTTCAAAAAGTTTGTAAATGTAAACGTAAATGATCTCACACAAAATTGATACTAAGACTTTCACTCCCTGCCATGTCCCACAAAGATACAGAATCTCAATGATTCAGTTGCTTTTTTGTGGAGTAGAGCAAAAATGAGGCTGAGGGTTGTGAGGTCATCACACCAGACCACAAACCCTGGATATTTCAGTATGTATGTTAACATTAGAATAATCACTTTCTTTCTGTTTAATTATATGCCATATTATACACAAACAAAACAAAACAAATGAATCTAAAGGGAATGAGCTGAAGCCCAAGAGACAGTCTTTTTTTTTTTTTTTTTCCTTTTTTCCCTGTGCCAGTTACTAGCTGTGTGATTTTGGTTGAATTAGTAATCTAGCCAAATCTCAGTTAATTTATCACAGTAATATGAGACTAAGAGTGGGATCTCCTTCATGCAATTAACTAAAGATCTAATACATGCTCAGTACTCTGCAAAAAGTGTTTATATAAACAGATATATAACTACTGCAGCTCCCAATTTGGGTTTCAGCTCTACATGATTCTTTATCTTTCCATTTATCTCTTTCCCCCAGCAGGCTAAGCATAACCCTGCTCAATAACTATGAATCAAAAGGTGAAGTGAAAGGAACTTCTGTGAACTAAATACTGTTCTAGGCCCTGAGCAGTACAAGCATGAGCAGGAGAAAGTGCTGCTTATCTGAAGCTCTTTTTTTTTTTTTTTTTTTTTTAATGGAACAAATAGTGTATAGGTATGCAATATAATTTGAAATAGCGGCAAGTTTTTGGTGAGAAAATAGATTGACAGAGCGTGCTCAGTGGTAGAAAGATAGGGGTACTTTAGACAAAAGAGTCAGAGAAAGACTGTTTATAGAGGCGATATTTGAACAGAGGAAGTTCTCAATAAATTAAGAATTAAACCAAGTGAGGATATGGGGGAAGAATATTCCATGGAAGAGAGAACAAGTGGAAAAACTACATGGGCTGCTCAAAACATAGGGAGTACAACCTGCCTCAGGGTACAGAGTAAAGAAGATACGGAGCCAAAGTCAGAACCATAGGCAAGAGTAAGACTGTGTTGCCTATAGACTTTGGAAGAGCATTAGCTAGTACAGGCTAAGCTGCAGTAATGAGGAAGTCCCCAAATACAGCATCTCTGACATAGTAGTATATCATGTTTAGAGATGAAGAGTTTCTAGGATTTTTAGCTCTGTTCATGGGTTTTCCAATTTTTGTCACTTGCTGTCCTGCCATTAGATGATATCCTAATCCATTACCTGTGTTTTAGCATATGAGAAGAAAACAAACACATATACTGTTGAAAGGTATGACTCCCAAGTTGTATACATTGGTAACATACAAGCCCACAAAAGAAGCTGGGGAATGCAGCCATTGCCCAGCTAAATTTCCAAATCCAAGAGAGAAGGAGAGTGGTTGATAGTGGAAGTCAATCACTAGTCATGGCCACAGCAAGGAATATAGATTTTATTCTGTGATGGGAAGCCACTGAAAATTAGGGAGTGGAACAATGAGGCTATTTAATTCACACATTTAGAAGATTGTTTATAAAACATACTTCTAGAATATAGAAGGGCAAAACAGGGAAAACGAGATGATTGCAACAACCTAGGTGAGAGATGAAGGTAATTTGGATCAAGATTATTGTAGGTAGAAGTTTTAAAATCCATATATACTAAAGGTAAAGCCAGAGATATTGCTAATGGTTCAAATGGTAAAGGGGGAGGGAGATGGTAATGAAAGACCCCTCATAAGATGTTATACTAAGACTTGGTTCTTCCACTGTATTTGAGAAATGGATTGGGAAATACACATACTTATAAACCCATTGTAAAATATGCATGCTTCATGGGTTTGTGTGTGCGCATGTGTATATTTCTGTTTAACAGAAAAGATCAATAAATGTACCAAAATTTATGGTACTGCCAGTTTGGTTATTCTGTGATCTCAAAATGTACTCTTCTTTCTCAATTCCAGAATATTAATAAGCACCATACCTCTTTTCTGAATAGCAGGCAGGGGGGAAAAAAGTGACTAGTGAAAGCCCAGAAAGAAAGCAAGCTCCTGGATCTATTTCTAGATTAAATATTGCCTGACCTTGGGTAACTCATTCAACTTTCAAGGACATAAATATCCTCATCTGTAGAGTGGGGATAATAATACTAGTCTTATCTACCTCAGAGGGTCATTGTGGATCCCAATGGGATAAGAGATGTGAAAAGACTCTGTTTAAAATGTTAACATCATGGTGAATAATTTATATCACATTTTAAATTTCAGTCTGATTCCTCCCATGGTACCACTTGGTAAAAGCAACCACTTTCATGCTTGTTCTCTCCAGTTCCCATGGCAGTTTGGCTTCTCAAAGCAGGTCAAGCATACTCCAGAATAAACTTGCAAAGTTAGAATCTGTACTTTTGGGATAATTCAGTTGTTGTTGTTGTTGTTAGAACCTAATTTGTTATTTGTAATGATTAGATTAAGCAACCTTATTATAAAGACTGATAGTTACAGTGTTTTGGATAGCCAACACCACAATCATTTTAAATATTATGAAAAAATTATCAGAAATGCTTCAGCAAGTTCCTTTAAGCAGTCAGTATGTCTGAATTTTTAAATATCTTTTATATGTAAGGCAGTTTGTGTGAGCCTTTTTAATAAATCTATGACTGTATTTTGGATTTAGTACTAACAAAATAAGCTAGATTTGGTAATGTGCAGGACTACCATTTGGAAATCTGAGATAAATCTTAATATTCACTTCCTTCCCAGAACTCTCAGTGGAGAGCAATGCATGCTTTTTGTTGTACCAACAAATTTTGACCATCAGTTTTCCTCAAACAAACTCTTAGGACTATAACATTGTGTGCCTAAAGGCAAATGCAAACCTATATTATAAACAGTATTTCTTCCTAGTGCATTACATTTTATAGACAGATCTCTGGAAAATAGGTTAAATATTTGAAACTATATGCTTATATTAAAATAAAAAAAGTATCATTGATTTCAGTGTAAAATTTGATGACTAAGAAAAAGTAAAAGACAGGAATTTAAAAAAAAAAATATTGCATTAATGGCTAAGCCCTTGACTTCAAATTTTTGAGCTTACTCTCTTTTCCCATTAGGGAAATATCAGTAAAAATATCCAAGATGAACAGCTATAGAGTTCTAATCAGATCCAGCTGATTGATACACACAAATGAGGTAATTCTTGTGCCTTTATCAGAGCCCTAAAATCATGCTTGACAGAGTGGATAGAAAAGACATTTGCAATATGATTTTTTTTTCTTGGAAAACCCCTAGAATTATCTCCTAGAAGTAATAGTACATAAAGCATACTGAGAATGTCAAGTATTGATAAACTGATATACCTAGTATGTACAGCCTGATAAGATTAGGTTTGATCCTTATGTTAGACTAGCTTCTTTGGGGGACATTTATCGTCTGGCATAATTGGGAAGCATAAGAATGAAACTGACCAGAGGCCTTACAGAATCCAAAGGAAGCTAACAATGTTCTGGGGACTCACATTTTTAATCTTTCAACTTAGCCTTTATGGGTAGTCACACATTTTCATACCATACATGCTTTTCCTATATTTGATCAAAGAAAATGACTACTGGGCATACACAAATCATACTATTTAACTCGGTTACCGCCATAGAGAGAAAGTGTTTATTTTCCCATTTACTGTACATTGTCCAGAGAAGGAATCTGAATGGACCTACGTAAACCAATCAGTTTTACCACAGGGCTGTGCTGTCTGCATTTGCCTAGTTTGCATCATGTGCCCACAAAGAGAACCAGGAGCACTGTTTTATCAGAACCAGATGGATGATAGGATGAGAGAGCAGATGAATCAGGAAAATTCTGTAGATGGTTATTACTGTGAAGCTTTGGTTTATTTTGCTTATTTTTTTAAGTCAGAGGAGTAGCATTAAATAATTCCATATTATCTAAAGCAACTAGGACTAATGCCCAGGATATTAATCCCTCCTGTACTGATGCCATACTCAATGTCACTACATTATATGACAGGGAATCGCTTTCCTCATGGGCAGCATGATTCATTTTTGGATAACTTTTGCTCTTACAAAAATAATGGAAGCCCAAATCTACCTTCTAGTTCTTTGTTCTAGTTTTACTTTTGGGGACGACATGGGCTGGATTTACTCTTCTCATATCACCTCTCATGTTTATTGAATACTTTGTATCCTTTCCAAGTATTTAGTTTTCCACCTGGACACACTTCATTTGTGTGATCTTTTGTCTCAGGCACTTGCCATTCTGATATATATCTTATGGACACTTTTCTAAGAATGATGTACATGTGATTAAGGGCAAGGAAAAGGGAAAGGAGAGAAAAAGAGAGAGAAGTAGGAAGAGTAAGTATAGCTATGAGGTGACTGATTTTCCAATGAGTAAGCCAATTAGAGGGCAGATAGAAGAGATAGAAACTAATGGATGAACTTACTGTATTCACCCATCAGGATACATCTCCTACGAAGAATACAAAGCAAATTAGACACAACACCAGTCTTTTCTAATACAAAGAAGGGGGATGGTATTTAAACAAACAGGATTTAACAGATGGTACATTCCAGAAGAAAGATTACCTGTAATTCAGTCATCCCTCAAAGCCATTCCAAAATTTAAGGTAGCTGCTCATTTAAGCCTAATTGGGCACTATCTTGCTGCTCTTTTTCTTGTTAGATGTGTATTTATTCATTCTTTCATATTACTTCATAGCCTATATTGCTCTAGAAAATGGGAACATCCAGGCATATGTGGTTATATTCTTAGTCATAAGTAGGATGCTGACTACCTAGTTCTCTGCAGTGGATAATAGAGCACCTTAAATAGCATAGCTACCAAATATAGTAGATTAAGCTGAAAGTAACTGGGAAAGACTTGTACCTGTTCTGTTATCACACGTCTGGCCTATTTTGTTTTGTTTTGTTTTCTTACTGAATAAAAATGATAATATTGGGTAAGTTTAAAGTATATGGCATATTACTTTGATACACTTATATATTATAATATGGTTGCTGATGTAGTGATATTTATATTTTGTAATTATAGTACATATTATTGTCTATATTCATTATACTGTACATTAGATCCTTCTGGTTTATTTACTACTCATTAGCAGTACGTACCTTTAAACTGTTGCTCTTATCTACCACACCATTCCCCTGCTAACCACATTTTACTCTCTGGTTTTTACTGGTTTAATTTTTTTTTCTTTTAGATTTCATATATAAGTGATATCATACAATACTTGTCTTTCTCTGTCTGGCTTATCTCAGTATAATGTGCTCAATTTCTACCTATGTTGTCACAAATGAGAGGACATCTTCCTTCGTAGTGGTTAGGTAATACTCCATTGTGTATTTGTACCACATCTTTTTTTTTTTTTAACACAGTAGCCAATATTGTCTTCTCCCTAGAAAATACATGTATACTAATACAGAGATCATGAATTTCTAGATTTACATAAGAGGAGAAATGGAAGACATTGAAGACTGAAACTATGATATGAGCCAATACATGAAATTGAGAATGCTCAAGATGCATTCAGAAGACAAGTTTATCATACCACCTAATTATACAAAGGAACATAATGATCTTAGAGATACAAATAGGTAATAAAGAGGACTTTGTTTATTTTTTTGCCAATAAGTTTTTTACTTTATTTTATAGGTAGGGGGAAGCCATTGGCATTTTCTCTGGGTTTGGGGAAGTGGGGAGAACAGCAAAGTAAAACATGATTTGGAAATTTGCCATCCCTACCTTATATAATGTTCTGTACTGTTCACTGCTCATACAAGGTATTTCTTTTCTTTCCCCCCAAATAAATAAATAAATAAATAAATCAGTAGAAAGTGATGATGTTGATGAACACCATGATTAATTTTTAAAAATTGTTAATATGAATTTTATCTAGGGAAAAACTTTTCAGTGAGTTGGGGGGATAATGATGATAACTAGGAACGTGGTGACAAAGGTTTCCAGATGTAAACATGGCATATCAACAGTGGTAACCTCTGTGTACTCAACTTGCAGTGAGACCAGGGATTGCATACAAACTTGCAACCCAATTGACTCCTGGGCTTTGGAAGTTTCCCACCACATAGCTATCCAATAGAGATATAGAACTCAGAACAGACTGGTCATTTAAATAAGACTTTATTAATAAAATTAGATAAGCAGAGAACACATCCAGATCATAGATCAAGAGCAAAAGTACTGGATAGAAGAATTGGAAAAAAGGGGGAACTTGGGAAGAAGGTGAGCAAGAATCATGAGAATAGGACAAGGAAAGCAGTATATGAAGTAGGAAAAAAAAGGCAACATTGGTGTCTGAATACTTTACAGTAGATGTAATCAGGGGGGAAAGTGTCAAACATTTTTATGAGAAAAACTCTGTATATTTTGATGTGTCATCTTGGGTAATTTTATTCAATCAATCAGTAAATTACAGGGTTGAAAATTAAACTTAACATCTCTAGGATACAAAATACTATACTTTTAACCCATTATAATAAACTACTTCCAAACTACCTCAAAGCCATTTGGGACATCTTCCAATCTTTCTAACTCACAGGCTTTGATTTCTTTTTCTTTGACAAACCTCTTTCTCCAGACCAATCTGTTTGCAGGAAATGGTCAGGTCTCAGCTATACTGCTGTGAGGATATTTCTAATCTATTATGTTGTATTTCTATCTTCAACTTCTTCGCTTCCCAAATGGGACAGCTGATGTATAATGACTCAGTTCTCAAGTACTGTAAGCAGGTGCCAGTGGGATTTCTAGAAGGAAACAGAATTTTCTTGAAACTGGGACACACCAAAATCAACATACTTGCAACACACACAACAAATAGGTCAGACCTCTTTATCATGCATACCTTCTCTTCCACAATTAGCATGAATTACAAGGATTCATTCATTTTTTTTTTTTTTCAGGCAACATTATTTGAATGCCTACTCAAATTTAAGCATGATTTCAGGTTCTGAGGATTCAGTTAATGACAAAGAGAAGAAAGGGCTTTGCTTCCTTTCATAAAACTTTCACCTGGGGCGCCTGGGTGGCTCAGTGGGTTAAGCCGCTGCCTTCGGCTCAGGTCATGATCTCAGGGTCCTTAGATCGAGTCCCGCATTGGGCCCTCTGCTTAGCAGGGAGCCTGCTTCCTTCTCTCTCTCTCTCTCTCTCTCTGCCTGCCTCTCTGCCTCCTTTTGATCTCTCTGTCAAATAAATAAATAAAATCTTTAAAAAAAAAAAAACAACTTTCACCTAAGAGGGAAATAAATATTATATAGGTCAATAAATAGACAAAAATAGACAAGAAATAGACAAGAAAATAGACAAAAATGGGGGAAAACTTAGATAATGTTAACTCCTAGAGAGATAATGAATCATTGGTTCTAAGAGATGGAGAGATCTAATGTTCTAAAACCTAGGATACTTAGATTTCTAGGACTCCTAAATATGAACTTAGGTTCCATGAACTCCTTAATTGTGTAAAAAATTGAGGAGCTAGTAATATACACATGTTAGGGAGGAAAGAATTTATAGCATGCATCAGTGTCTCAAAAGAGTATGTAACCCACAAAACATTTAGAACACTTAGATTGACATGATAAGCCTTTCTGAAGAGGTGATGTTAAAGCTGAGACCTGACTGAAGAACCAAGCTTTGAGAGTTTGTGGGTCACAAGTACCAAGCAGAATAGAGAGCAAGATCCTGAGGCAGAAAATTCAGTGAGATGCAAGTGAATAAAGAGGAGAAGAGCAGTGAGTTTGAAAGAAATGTTCAAATACTCAAAGAAGGAGGCAAGAGATGGCTCTTACACCAAAGAATTTAGATTAAAAAAAATATATATATATATGTGCTGAGAAACCATTACAGGGATTTAAGAGGAGCTATAAGATATGATTTTAAAATATCATTCCTTGAAAAGAGGTTATAGGGAGGCAAGAAGAGTAGTGCAGAGCCCACCTAAGAGTGTCTTCTAAGTGTTCAAGGGAAAGGTGATGATGACTTTGACTAGTCAGAGTAATACTCTAAGTAGATGTATCCACAAAAGTATACAGATTCCAGGATATATTTGGCAAAAAAATCTAAGTGGGTTTTCTTTGGAAATTATTCTGTTTTGATAATGATATGTTTATGGTACCTATTTTGTCCAACATGTAGTCAATACACATTTTGGTTAAGGGCCAAATGATGGGATTTTTGAGTATTAAAATCAAAACTTGACCAAAGCCAAATACTAATATCACTCTAGGATACAAAAACAAATCTCAAATTGTATAAAAATTGCATTGTTTTAAAGGTTTGAATTTTTGTTACAAAGAATAATAATTTTTCAGTAGTAACAGCCTTGAGATGGCAATTATAAATGCCTGCTCACTTTCAGCTGATGTCACTGAAAGAGTAAGATTTTTTTTTGGTGCACAATATTTTTACCTTTTTAAATTTTTTCCCTAATTTTCTTTATATTCTAAATGATGATTGGACTGGAAATTATTTATTTTTATAGCTTTTTCACTTTGTTGATTTTTTGAAGAACTGAGATCAAAATCATGCCTTTCACTCAGCCTCTGTAAGATTTAAAATATTCCTAGGACTGTTTTTTTTGTTTGTTTGTTTGTTTGTTTTGGACTCCTAGCCCAATAAAGTAACTTTAATTTTATATACATTTTAATAGTCATATTATTAAATATTATGATTGTGAGTCTACTAAATATTTATGTAAACAATAGAATTGTGAACAAGTATTATTTTAATTATTCTGTTATATATTGCTATTTAATTTTTATAGTCATTTCTTAATTCAAAAGATGTAATACTTTTTTTAAAAATTAGGCAAAATTACTCTCATAATATTAATATTCAATAATTGCCTATTTATTTCAAATTATCTTAATTATTTTACATAAAATTGAGATTTCAAATCATTTTTATGAAAGATTTATAGTTGTATTAATAAATAGAAATGTTTAATTCAATTAATATTTTAAGCAAACAGATTTCACTAGAGTATTTAAGTTTATTTTAAAATACATACTTAAAAACTGACAATAAATTCAAATTACATTCAAATTAAATTACAAAGATGTAGTAATCAAAACAGTAGGTGCTTACAAAGAAAATAGATATATAGAAAAAAGGAACAGAATAGGAAGCCCAGAAACAAACCTATAGTTATATGCTCAATTAATCTTCAACAAAGGATGTAAAAATACTCACTTGGGGGCACCTGGGTGGCTCAGTGGGTTAAGACACTGCCTTCAGCTCAGGTCATGATCTCAGGGGCCTGGGATCGAGTCCCACATAGGACTGCTCTGCTCTGCTCTGCAGGGAGCCTGCTTCCCCCTCTCTCTGCCTGCCTCTCTGCCTACTTGTGATCTCTCTCTGTCAAATAAATAAATAAAATCTTAAAAAAAAAAAAAAGAAAGAATACTCACTTGGAAAAAGGCAGGATCTTCAACAAATAATATGGGAAAAACGGATAGCTTCATACAAAAGATGAAACTGGACCCATTTGTTACACCATACACAAAAAGTCAAAATGGGTTAAGGACATAAATATGAGACCAGAAACCATAAAATTCCTACAAGAGGGTATAGGTTGTAATTTCTCTGACATTGACCATAGCAATAACTTTCTAGATATGTTTGCAGAAGCAAGGGACACAAGAGCAAAAAATAAACTCTTGGGACTACATCAGAATAAAAAAGTTTCTGCACAGCAAAGGAAACAATTAATATAAACAAAGACAACTACTGAATGGGAGAAGATACTTGCAAAGGACATACCTGAGAAAGAGTTAGTATTGAAATTATATGAAGAACTTATACAGCTCAACATCAAAAAACCCCCAATAATCCAATTTTTAAAATGGGCAGAAGACACGAACAGACATTTCTCCAAAGAAGAAATCCAGATGACCAATAAACACATGAAAAGACATTCAGTATCACTCATCATCAGGGGAAGAGCAAATCAAAATCACAATGAGTTGTGTGGTTCACACTTCTCAGAATAGTTAAAATAAAAAACTCAAGAAGCTACAAATGTTGGTGAGGATGTGAAGAAAAAGGAATCTATGTGCACTGTTGGTGGCAATCCATACTGGTACAGCCACTGGAAGACAGTATGGAAATTCCTCAAAAATTTAAAAATAGAACTACCCTATAATCCAGTAGTTGCACTACTGGGTTTTTACCCAAAGAATATGAAAATGCTAATTCAAAGGGACCTGTGCACCCTTATGTTTATTGCCACATTATTTACCATAGCCAAACTATGGAAACAGTCCAAGGGTCCATCAATAGATGAATAAATAAACGAATGAAGTTTTGCCATTTGCAACAACATGGATGGGTCTAGAGAATGTAATGCTGGGTGAAATAAGTCAAAGAAAGTAAAATAATTTCTCTCATATGTGTAATTTAAGGATCAAAACAGTGAACAAAGGGGGAAAAAAGGGACAAACCAAAAACCAGACCCTTAACTATAGAGAACAAATAGATGATCACCAGAAGAGATGTGGGTGGTGGCATGAATGAAATAGATAAAGGGAATTAGGAGCATACTTAACCTTGATGAGCATTGAGTACGGTGATGGAACTGTTGAGTCACTATATTGTCCACCTGACACTGATATAACATTGTATGTTAACTACACTGGAACTTTCTAGAGAAGCCTAGACCCCTCTCCCCCAAATTCAGATCACATTCCTTTTTCATTTATTAACAAATAGAGATAGCTACAATACATGTATGAATGATAATTTACACAATCACCTGATTATTTACTGTACTTTTCATTAAATGTGCCAGAAATGAGATGGAAGCATATGGCTTCGTTCAAAGTCAAAATTTAAACATACGGATACTTTATTATGTATGTGGCTTATGTAAGAAAGAAATAATAGAACTCAGTGAATACTGATCCCTGAGCCCAAAGAAAGACAAATTATTCTTAAATATATATATTTAATGAAAATCAACTTTTACGTTAACCAACCAACTCCTATCCCAAACATTTTAGCTAATGGGATTTCTGTACTTGTCTGGGGTTTATTGGAGGGTGAATAAATGCAGCACAGTGATTCTTCCTATTGCTATATACATATTAACAAACATCACTATAGTAAAAGAGAGATGCAAAGAAAATGTTACTTAGTTTCTTTCCTATCATTTCTTACCTATCCACAGTCCCAGGAATATTTGAGTGTGCAAGAATATAGATTAGCATGCTTTTCTAAATATGAAATTTGTTTTGCCTCCATGTACCTTAGGGCCAATGTTCCCAGGGAAGAGAATTAAAAATGTTGTATAGTTTATAATATAATTTGTACCAATCAAGTACTCCAGTTATTTTTTTTTTCTCATATTCTAAGCCTTAGTTGAGAATGTTATCACGTACTCGGTCAGGTAGGTCTGGGGACTTAAATATTATAGGCCCTGTCTGTCATCTTATAAAAAATAGTCAAGTTCATATCACACTGATAGGACCTTGAGATCTGTGAGGTCAAGACAAAGGCTGAAAATGTACCTGACCTCCGATATGACTTTACTAAAGTTTGTGATGACAGGCAGTAAATTGAATGCAGTGTTTCACTGAGTTGATTTGACAGCTTGTAGTAAGCTGTAAAAGTTTGTAGAAACTCCAGTTTCTGTTATCTCAAATACGCGATTACAAAGTAGAAATAGATAGAGCCAAACCATCAATATATTTTATACAGAGATAGTATGTATGCAGAAATTCACAGACCTGTACCCCTGGGGATAAAAATATATGTTTATAAAAAATAAAAAATTATATTAAAAAAAAAAAGTGAAGAAATAGGGAGAAGGGGGGTTGGGTTATGGACATTGGGGAGGGTATGTGCTTTGGTGAGTGCTGTGAAGTGTATAAACCTGGCGATTCACAGACCTGTACCCCTGGGGATAAAAATATATGTTTATTATTTTATTTTAAAAAATTAAAAAAAAAATTTTTTAAAGTGAAGAAATAGAAAGCACAAGTATAAGATTAAGAGACAAACTATCAATTTACTCAACATTGCTTCATAATATAAACAAAGAATTCAACTAAATCTCACATCCTTGATTCCTTCTTTCTGCCATCCATCCTTCTTTCCTTCTTCTCCTTGCTTTTCTATACCTCCTTCCTTCCTCAAACATTTGTTGCAGCTATAGTACCAGGAATTCAGGGTAGAATCTTGTTCTTTGGGCTTTAATTTTATTATTCTTTCACTTGTACTAAAGTATCAAATTTCATACTGCCTCAAGGTATTGACTTCCACTGGGTCAATTCTAAGTTACATATGGATTTTTATTTTATCAAGATAAATACCATTTGTTAGAAATATACAGTTCTATCTCTCCCAAATGCCTTTGCAGGAGAGTTAGGTTTTACATGACTATGCTTTCCTCACCTGAAAACTTTGTTAAGCTTCAGCTCATAAGAATACTTGCTTCTAGGGGTGCCATGATGGCTCAGTCAGTTAATCTGCCTTCGGCTCAGGTCATGATCCCAGGGTTTTAGGGTTGGGGTCTATGCTCACTGGGGGAGCCTGCTTCTCCCTCTCCCTCTGCTGCTCCGCCTGTTTGTGCTCCCTCACTTTCTCTCTCTGTCAAATAAAGAAGTAAAATCCTAAAAAAAATAACCATGCTTCTAGATATCAAGTAACTTATAGATCTTGGGAAACAAGTATATTCTATCTCTAGTAAAGATGACCAATATAATGTTTATCATTATTCTTAAATTATGAGCATCATTGTAAGTACATAGTCTTGTTAAAAGTGTTGGTCCTGTGGATATTTTTAGATTTTTTAAATTTAAATTCAGTTTAATTAACATATACTGTTATAGTTTCAGAGGTAGAATTCAGTGATTCATCAGTTACCTACAACACACAGTGCTCTTTACTTGAAGCGCCTTCTTTAATGCCCATCACCCAGTCACCTTGAAATAGAAAACATAGACAAATTACCTATAGAACACTAGAAGGACTATAAGCTGGGTAAGAGAAAACACCATATATGGAGAATACTCTGGATGGAATTATTGACAGAATCCCACTGGAAACAGGCTTAATGATTTACCTTTCACCTAAAACATGGACTTAGATATCAAGAAGTTCTTGGCTTTTATGGTGGTTGGTTTATGATGCTTTAGAACCTCTGAAATGCAAACCAAAAGAAAATAGAAAAAAAAAAGACAGTTTATATTTTACTTAACTTTGGGAAATTATTATTTTTAGGTCCATTATGACCCTGAAGTGCATTAGCATTTATTTTATTTTTTAGCATATATTTTATTTTAAAGGGAAAACAAAATTATTGAAAAATAGCTTCTGTTAAAAAAAAAAAAACTATGTTCCTTTATTTAAATTAAGGAAACAATCAGTCTTATGCAAAAATATTTTATATACAAAATTGTATCACAGAGTTATTTAGAATGGTAAGAAATTGAAGGAACCTAAGAGCTTGATAAGAGAGGATTGGTTTTAAATTAACATTCATATGAGGGCACTAAAAATATTTTTGCACAATGTAAAAAATAAATAGAAAAAGTTTGCAATATCATGTGTAAGAAAGAAGGTTACTCATACGTATGTCAAGAATGGCCCCAATTTCATTTTAAACTTACACAAAGTTAAAAAAAAAATACTGTGGAAAATATGCATATATTTTCACAATGGTTATTTCAAGGTGGTGAGATTACAAGTAAATTTTTTCCATTATCTATATGCTTTCCTGTATATTCCAAACTGAGTAAAATAACTTGCATTACTTTTGTAATAAAAAGGTAAGATAATTTTAAAGGAGTAATACCTAAAATTGCACCCTTAAATTTTCTTTTTTTACTTCCTCCTTCACATTTCTACTAATATGTGGGTTTTAGGACATTGAATTTTTCCACTTCATGCTGTAGAAATACACTGTCACAATGAGATTGTCCTACTAATTTATCCTAATTCTATATTGTAGCTGTTTATAAAAGAAAGCTTTACTGCAACTGATAAAGAGGGAAGTGGAAGAGAAAAGGAAAAAGAAAAGAGAGTGGAGAGTTATTCAGAGGTGAGGAGAAAAGGCAGGTAAATGATAAAACAATAGCATTGCATTTAATCTGACTTTAGAAACAACGTGGACTCCTCTGTGCCCATAAGAAAACACTCTTCCTAATGCAACAACTGCATCAGCTACTAAAAAATAATAAATAACATTTATATTATGTTATGGATTTTCAAAATATTTTCTACTGGTAGGATGGGATTAAGAATTAGATTCTTTGGGGTAATTTGCTCCTTCACCTTTATTTTGTAAATACAATATGAGATAGGGTCCCTAGAAATTAGTGTGACTCCTTGGGTCCTTCTACCGCCCAGTCAGTATGGTTTGCCTCTGTTCATATCTACATTTAACACTTAGGCAGGAAAGGAAAATATCTTTTCAGTCATATTCCAGAAGCTTCATTCCATTAGGAAGGTTTGTTATATTTAGGTCTTAACTCTCCTCTGTCAATGGAAGCCACGATTTCTCTACTCCTTCAGGCTTATACTGGGCTGAGCCAGAATAAGTGAAGTAGGAATTTGTACCTAAAAGTAAATATTATTAGTACCTTAGGGAGAAATCTTCAGTGTGCCAAGAATTGTGCTTGGCATATCTTTCTACCTCTCAGGTTCAGAGATTGAATAGCCTACTGCCTCTGCTGGTATTCAGGCTGTCAGGACTGCCATTAGTCATTGCCTATGACTGTTCTCCAAAATGGACCTGGGTAGGATCTCTTTATGAAAAAAAGAAAAAAATAAATTCAGCATAGAGCCTAAAAGAAATTTAATTACAAGATTTAATTATAAGAGTA
Organism: Mustela nivalis; assembly: GCF_964662115.1. Lineage (NCBI taxonomy): Eukaryota > Metazoa > Chordata > Mammalia > Carnivora > Mustelidae > Mustela > Mustela nivalis. The sequence continues at coordinate 51,313,678 of NC_139033.1, forward strand.
AATAAGAAAACCCTAAAAATGTTGAGGGAATTTGTAACATTAAAATGGATACTTTTTATAAATAAGAAAAAAGCAAAAATATCTGCTATGTATCTCTATAAATTGAAAGATGTTGTTTCAGTCAAATGAGAACAGGTCAATAGAAGATGTGATGTAGGACAGTGGATAATACAGTATCTGAATTTAATTTTCAGTGGGAGATGTAAGTGGAAGACATACTGTTACATTAAGTGAAGTCAACTGATGCTAAGGATGGCTTTATAAAAACAAACAATGAGGGGAAGAAATAAACAAGGCAAAAAAGAAAATGATAGAAGCATACTGGGTATAGGTCACTAGATCATGGAGATTTAGCCTGTGTTGATTATGGACTCTAGAAGAAGAAATGAAGAAGGCAGAGAAAAAGGAGGCGGTGGCCACTACCAGTAAAAAGAGAACAAGTGTGTGTCTCCCATATATAGTTGTTATATAAGGACAAAATGGAGAATTAGCATCAACACATGAGAGAAATGAAGGCAAGTGTGGCCACTATGGTGAAAAGTGAGGAAGATTTAAATTACATAAATAAAGAGGCATTGGTTAAATACTCCATCACAACAAAAATCAAATCATACCAAAAAATGGGGTTATGTGAGGTAAAGAGGTAAATAAATATTAAAAATGATCCCCAAAAAGTAAAAATGGAGGTATAAATATCAGAAAGAGGCCAGTTTTACAGTGTAAAAGATACACTGTATCTTTTGGATACAATTTAATTAACCTATATGGATCAAAAACTGATAAAATATGCAAAGTGAAGGCTAATTAAAAATATAAAGCAAACAGGAAATGAAACTGTATCAAACATTCCTGAAATTTCTTTATTCACACATGCCTACATATTCACAAATAAATCAAGGTAATCAGAACCTATGTAGAGTAGCAGAGAGTCTTCTTCTGGTATTATCTTTTTAAAAATGTTCTTTTCCCTCTCCTTTTTTCCCCAACATTTTCCACCCCATTCTTCAGGTAAATAATATCAACATTGTATGTCTTCATATTTTTCCTTATGCTAATGACAAACTGGTCATGTAAAATAATAACTGCATAATATTCCATAGCAGAGATCTTCCATAAACTATTCAGTCATGCTCCTATTGATGGTTGTTTCTTTTACTTATCTTTTTCCTGTATGTACAGTCTTGCAGTACAAAAATTTAAGACATATATCCCTATGCCCTATTTTTATTATTCCTAAGATTCTCAGGAGTGCATTGATGAGTGTATTTTTTTCAAGTTTTCAGTATACTCATCTGGACTGCTTTGCAAAAAGGCTATTTCAGTTTAAATATCCATGAACCACTCTTCCTACCTGCAATAAGTGTTAATGCTCTTTTGAAATTTTTCCCAGTCTGATAGTTGTAGAATAATAACACATTCTTATTGGTATTTTCCTAACTACCACTGAGTTTGAGTTTTCATCTTGTTTTGCCTCTTGAATTTTCTCCTTTATTATTTTTATCTTCATTATTCTTGACAATAGCAAAATTAATGCTATATTATAGATCTTAACCTTTTGTCTGGTCCCTGAATTTCAATTTCTCCCCCAAATTTTTGGTAGATCTGTTGAGACTTTTAAACTTTATACAAAAATATTTCTACTTCTTATGGCTAAATATTACCTATTCTTTTTTTGTTTGTTTGTTTATTATCTGTACTTCTTGTCCTAACAAAGTTTCTCTAAGTCTGCTTATCAGATCTCTTGGAACAGTTGTTTTTTATTTTGCAGTTAACCATTTAATTCACACTAAATTTTATTTTCTATATGGCATAAGATAAATGGATTGTTTTATTTCTATAGACAGGAGATATATATGTGTGTGTGCATATATATATATATATATATATATATATATATATATATATATATATAATAGTATAATATGTTAAACCAAGGGGCATCAAACCTTTTTCTGTAAAGTTCCAGATACTAAATACTTTACTCCTGGCATGCCAGATGGCCTCTTTCATAACTACTCAACTCTGCTGTTGTATCACAAAAGGAACCATAAACAATATACAAATAAATAAATGAGTGTACTCAAATGACATTACAGAGAAAGGGCTGATATCCAAGATCTATAAAGAACTCTTCAAACTCAACACACAAAAAAACGATAATCACATCAATAAATGGGCAGAAGACATGAATAGACACTTCTCCAATGAAGACATACAAATGCTAAGAGACACACGAAAATATGTTCATCATCATTAGCCATCAGGGAGATTCACATAAAAACCACTTTGAGATACCACCTTATACCAGATAGAATGGACAAAATTAACAAGACAGTAAACAACAAGCGTTGGAGAGGATGTGGAGAAAGGGGAATCCTCTTACACTGTTGGTGGGAATGCAAGTTGGTGCAGCCACTTTGGAAAACAGTGCAGAGATTCCTTAAGAAACTAAAAATAGAGCTATTCTATAACCCTGCAATTGCACTACTAGGTATTTACCCCAAAGATACAGACGTAGTGAACAGAAAGGCCATCTGTACCCCAATGTTCGTAGCAGCAATGGCCACAGTCACCAAACTGTGGAAAGAACCAAGATGCCCTTCAGTAGATAAATGGATAAAGAAGATATAGTCCATATATACAGTGGTGTATTATGCCTCCATCAGAAAGGACGAATACCCAACTTTTGTATCAACTTGGATGGAACTGGAGGAGATTATTCTAAGTGAAATAAGTCAAGCAGAGAGAGTCAGTTATCATATGGGTTCATGTATTTGTGGAGCATAAGGAATAACACAGAGGATAACTCCTTGGGTGAAGGAGAGAAGTGAGTTGGGGGAAATTGGAAGGGGAGAAAAACCATGAGAGAGTGTGGACTCTGAGAAACAATCTGAGGGTTTTGGAGGGGATGGGGGTGGGGGATTGGATGAGCCTGGTGGTGGGTATTAAGAAGGGCATGTATTGCATGGAGCACTGGGTATGATGCATAAACAATCTTGGAACACTGAAAAAATGAAACATTTTTTTTAAATGAGCATGCTGTGTTCCAATAAAACTGTACTTATGGACACTAAATTGTCACATAATTTCACATAATTTTAATGTGCCATGGGACATCATTCTTATTTTGGTATTGTTTAAGTCATTTAAGAATGTGAAGCCTGTGTGAAAACAGATGAAAAATAGTATTTGACTCATGGCCATAGTTTGCCAAGTCTTAAATCATTATTTTCTGGGTTATACTATTATATTTCCCTTTCCTATGGCAATGTCATATTGACTAGATCACAGTGGCTTTATAGTGTGCTCTGATATCAAATAAGGCTATTCCTCCATAGATTTTTTTCCTACTTTTTCTGGTTATATTGGAGAATTTTGGTAACATTCTTCCATTGTAAAATAAAATATTTGTTAATTTGGGGTGAATTTACTTTTTGATGGTTTAACTTATCAAAGAACATGGCATAAATTTCCATTTAGTTAGCCCTTATTTCATAACCATTAAAAACACTATAGTTTAATTCTTCTGCATTTATTCTTAAGTCTTTTAATGTATGGTTTTCAGATTGTAACAGGAGTATTTCTTTCATTTACATATCTACATAAATCTTATACAGATATATAAGAGAGAAAGTTGGTTTGAGAAACTTGGCTTTTGTGTTTTATTTTCATCATTCTTCCCAAATTCATCTCAATATTAGTACTTTTAAAAATAAAAATGAAGATATATTAATATTTACATATTCTTTTCTGATGATTATAACACTTATTTTCTTTTCTAAACTTACTGTATTTATTAGAACCCCTAAACAAATGTGTAAGAATACTGTGGTATTAGGAATATCAGTGTTAGTCTTGATTTTAATTAACTTGCTGTTTCATTCTTTGGAATAATATTTGCTGTGGATTTTGTCAATTCGTTGTATTGTTTTTAAGCATATTTTCCTATTCCAACTATATTGAGGTTGTATTAGAAGAATGTTGAGTTTTGCCATGTGCCTTTTTAGTATGTATTTGGATTTTCTCCTTTGTTGTTTTGATTATTTATTTTTGCAATGTTGATATGTTCTTAGAAAAAAAACTGTGAAATTTGGAAAGATGGCCTGTGGAGATATTGGAGCAAAGAAAGAACAGAGATTGCTCTTACCCCAGTAAATATTCTTTGAATTAGCTGGTGCCCTTATTCCTCAAGGAGCTGTAGATTAGCCAAAGATTTGTGAATAGTCTGCTATGTCCTTTAAGCAGGGAGCATACGAGCACTTGCCATCTTTTAAGCTGAGCAGACCAGCAAAGAGAGAGGCATGAACTGAGAGAATAAACAGGATAATGATGAGCTTCCCACCATTATACTATGTCATGTCCTTAGGTACACCAACAATGCCTCCTATAATTCATCTGCTTTTTGCTACAAGCCAAAGAAGCTGGACCTAAGACCCAGGGAATAGGTAAATGAAAAAAAAAAAAAAGAAATATAATTTAAAATTTTAAAAGTGTCCTAAGTTCAAAGAGAAAAGAAATAGAACATACCCATAAGACATGACTTCCTGTAAAACAGAATTACTGAAAGACTAGGTCAGACAATAATTTGAACAAAAACAGCAACAAAATAGCAGGGACAATTAAAATTTATAAGACAAAAAATTCTGTGAAAGAATCTTATTTCCAGCTAAAATATTTAGTAGCTGAAACATAAGGAAGATAATTTTAAAATATAACGAGATATGTGCAAAACAAGTAGTAGAAATAAATCACATGGGGTAGAAACATGGACATCATAAAAATTGTGAAGAAAAGGCCAGGGACCTGGAGGATAATCAGTTGACCCTTCCATATAAATAGTGGAAAGCAAGAAAACAAATTGAAAAAGAAGCCTTGGTAAAATTAAATGTTGCATGCATGGCAAGCAATTAGAAGTTATAAAGGTAGGTGAGAATGAAGATGAGTGAGAAGATTAAAAGCCCCAATACTGAACAGAACAATCATATATATATATATTAGAAGAATGTTGAGTTTTGCCATGTGCCTTTTTAGTATGTATTTGGATTTTCTCCTTTGTTGTTTTGATTATTTATTTTTGCAATGTTGATATGTTCTTAGAAAAAAAACTGTGAAATTTGGAAAGATGGCCTGTGGAGATATTGGAGCAAAGAAAGAACAGAGATTGCTCTTACCCCAGTAAATATTCTTTGAATTAGCTGGTGCCCTTATTCCTCAAGGAGCTGTAGATTAGCCAAAGATTTGTGAATAGTCTGCTATGTCCTTTAAGCAGGGAACATACGAGCACTTGCCATCTTTTAAGCTGAGCAGACCAGCAAAGAGAGAGGCATGAACTGAGAGAATAAACAGGATAATGATGAGCTCCAGTTCTTTAAGGTGTAGCGACAGCTGGTGTATTCTGGATTTTTCAATTTTTTGAGGGAGGCTTGGATGGCTATGTACTTCCCCCTTAGGACAGCCTTTGCTGTATCCCATAGGTTTTGGACTGAAGTGTCTTCATTCTCATTGGTTTCCATGAATTGTCTAAGTTCTTCTTTGATTTCCTGGTTGATCCAAGCATTCTGAAGCAAGGTGTTCTTTAGCTTCCAAGTGTTTGAATTTCTTCCAAATTTTTCCTTGTGCTTGAGCTCCAGTTTCAAAGAGTTGTGATCTGAGAATATGCAGTGAATAATCTCAATCTTTTTGTATTGGTTGAGTCCTGATTTGTGACCCAGTAGGTGGCCTATTCTGGAGAAGGTTCTATGTGCACTCAAGAAGAATGATTATTCTGTTGTTTTAGGGTGGAATGTTCTGTATGTATCAATCAGGTCCACTGGTCTAATGTGTCATTGAACACTTTGTTTCTTCACTGATTTTCTGCTTGGATGATCTATTACTGAGAATGGTGTGTTAAGATCTCCTACTATTAATGTATTCATATCAATATGACTCTTTATCTTGATTAACAGTTTTCTTATATAATTGGTTGGTTCCATTTTGGGGGCATAAATATTTACAATTATTAGATCTTCTTGGTAGATATTCCCTTTAAGAATTATGTAGTGTTCTTCTGAATCTCTGACTACAGTCTTTAGTTTAAACTCTAATTTATCTGATTTGAGAATCACCACTCCAGCCTTCTTTTGAGGCCCATTGGCATGAAAGATGCTTCTCCATCCCTTCACTTTCAGTATGGATATATCCTTAGGTTCAAAATGGGTCTCTTGTAAACAACATATGGATGGGTCCTGTCATTTTATACAATCTTCAACCCTGTGTCATTTTATGGGAGCATTTAGGCCATTCACATTGAGAGTGATTATTGAGAGATATGTTTTTATTGACATCGTGTTACCTGTGAAGTCATTGTTTCTATAGATTGTATCCATATATTTCTGTTCAATAATATTCTTGGGTTTTTTCCCTCTTTTATAGAACACCCCTTAATATTTCTTGCAGTGTCAGCTTGGTGGTCACATACTCTTTTAAACCTTTCCAGTCTTGGAAGCTCTTTATCTCTCCATCCATTTTGAATGTCAGTCTTTCTGGATAAAGTATTCTTGGTTGCATGTTCTTCTCATTTAGTGCCCTGAATACATCTTGCCAGCCATTTCTGGCTTGCCAGGTTTCTATGGACAGGTCTGACGTTATTCTGATGGGCTTTTCTCTGTATGTAAGGGATTTCTTCCTCCTAGCTATTTTAAGAGCCCCTGTCTAAAAGTATGATTCATAATTCTCACAATCAGGTGTCTTGAGGTCTTTCTAGATTCTATTATCTTGGAGGGACACCTTTCTGTCTTTAGTACACAAACGCTGGTTCCATTCGTCAGATTGGGAAATTTTTCATGTAGAATTTGTTCAAGTATATCTTCTAGTCTTCTTTCTTTCTCCTTCCCATCAGGGATTCCAATAATTCTGACATTGGAATGTTTCATGGCATCATTTATTTCCCTAATTCTGTTTTCATGGCTTCTAAGCTGTTTGTTCCAGGTTTCCTCCTGATCCTTTTTCTTTATCTCTTTGTCCTCCAGATCACTAATTCTATCTTCTTCCTCAGTTACACTAGCTTTTAGAGAATTCAGATTGGAACTCATTGAGGGCATTGTTAACATCATCCCTCGTCGCTTTCACTTCTGCCCTAATCAATTCCATTTTGTCATCAAAGGCTTTCTCCAACCTAGCTATTGCGTGGATAATTGTTAGCCTGAATTCCCTTTCCAACCTACTGTCTATGTCCATATCCAATAGCTCTAATGGAGAAGGCACAGTCTCTGAATTTTTATTCTGTTGGGCATTCCTCCTCCTAGTTATTTTGGTGAGAGAAGGCTGAATTGGATATGTAACTGAATGTATCAACCATGGTGCAGACAAGGTGCACCCTGGAATGCTTCTGTCCACTGGCATCTTCTGCCCCCATAGAGATCCAGAAGTGTATAATTATAATCTCAGGCTGATTTCACTGGTGATCAGAGTTCTTTGGTAGGTAATCAGCTCACTTTAGGGGACAGGTTGAAACAGCACCTCCTACTTCTTTGCCATCTTGTCTCCTCCTATTGAACAGAACAATCTTTGAATCCATAAATAAATAAAAAGGTAAGAGCACAGAAGAACAGCCTTGAAATAGTGCAGAGCTTTCTTCTACACAAACTGTTCTGAATAAGCACATGTTAAGATATCATTGGGAGGATCTGAAAAAGCTAAGTACTCTTTCCTTGGCCATGCCAATTAAAGGTAATTACTAGTTCTTTAATTTGAAAAGATTTATGCACCCTATGTTTATTGTAGCAGTAGTCAACATATAGAAGCAACCAAACTAACCATTTATAGATGAATAGGTAAGGGAAATGTGGCATATATATATATATATATATATATATATATATATATATATTCACATCCATGAAAAGCATGACATTGTGCTGTTTGAGACAACATAGATGATGCTAAGTGAAATAAGTCAGACTGACTGGATGGATGGATGGATGGATGGAGAAGATGTGGTATATATACACAATGGAATATTACTCATCCTTTGAAAAGAATGAAATCTTGCCATTTTCAACCATATTGGTGAAACTAGAGAGTATTATGCTAAGCGAAATAAGTTAGTGAGAGAACAGCAAATGTCATGATTTCACTCATATGTGGAATTTAAGAACAAAACGGATGAACACAGAGGAAGGGAAGAAAAACTAAGATGAAAACAGAGGGAGACAAACCATAAGAGACTCTTAATTTTAGGAAACAAACTTAGGGTTACTGGAGTGGATGGGATAACTTGGGTGATGGGCATTAAGGAGGGCACTTCATGTAATGAGCACTGAGTGTTATATGCAACTGATGAATCACTAAATTCTACTTCTGAAATGAATGGTACACTATACATTAATTAATTGAATTTAAATTAAAAAAGGAAAATCTTTAAAAGAAAGTCAGATTGAGAATGGTAAATACCATATGATTCCACTCATAGGAGGAAGCTAAACAGCAACAACCAAAACAAATAATCAAAAAGCAAAATCAGACCTATAAATATAGAGAACAAACTGGTGGTTGCCAGAGGGACAGGTGTAGGCATTTGGGCAGAATGAATGAGGGGAAAGGGGAGATACAGACTTCCAGTTATGGAATGAATAAGTCACAGGAATAAAAGGCACAGCATAAAGAATACAGTCAATGATAACATAATAGGGATATAACAGGACAGATGGTAGCTACACTTGAAGTAAACAGTAGCATAATGTATAAACTTGTCAATATATAAACCTGTCAAATCACTAAGTTGTACACCTGAAAGTAATGTAACATTGTGTGTCAACTATACTCAATAACAACAAAGAAGGTAATTACCAGTTCTTCAGTGAGGTGGAAGTGAGCATTGATATTATATATCTTTTTAACTAAGTTTTACTATTTTCTTGAATATAAGTATACAAAACACCACTATAACTATTAGATTTTTATTAAAAACAAGCAAAAATGGGCATTTTCCTTATCTCAAGTTAATCTTAAGCCAACTTCAGCTCTCCATGCCTTGTTTAAAATCTTTGGCTCACTATTTAGGGCCTGTGGGCAAATGCTACTCCCTTTCTACACCCAATGTTAGGTCCCCAAACTCTAACCTGTCTGAAAAGCTGTGTGTCCCCATTTGTTTAAAAATAGAAATAAGATGATGATGCTTAAAATTAGAAATTGATGGTAACATTTAAATACACAAATTTAAAAAAATAGTACTTAGGTATAAACACAAAACAATAGTCCTGAAGAAAGCAATAATAAAATTCTATATTATTATGTAAAACATTAAAAAATAAGTCTATATAACAGAATTTATGGGATGAAACCAAAAGCTCTATACAGAAGGAAATGCTCTTAAACATTTACATTATTAAAGTAAAAGAAAAAATATTTTAACTAGTTATAAGTTTTTTTTCCTCTAGTAAATCAAACAGTAATTGTTAAGAAAATTGATTATAGTCTAAGAAAAAAATAAGAAAAATTAGAAAATCAGAGTGCAGAACAACAGTAAATTGGTTAGTTTTTTAAAAAGTCAACAAACCAGGGTGCCTGAGTGGCTCTGGGGTTAAAGTCTCTGTCTTTGGCTCAGGTCATGATCCCAGCAACCTGGGATCGAGCCCCACATCTGGCTCTCTGCTCAGCAGGGACCCTGCTTCCCTCTCTCTCTGTGCCTGCCTCTCTGCCTACTTGTGATCTCTGTCTATCAAATAAATAAATAAAATTTTTTAAAAAGTCAACAAACCTGTAATTTAATCTATTTAAATTTTGTGCAGTTAAGAAGGATCACAATAGACTTTTCATGAAAAATCATATACTGTATGTGTTTATATACTGATTAGTGTATATTTCTTACTGTCAAATGAAATGACTAAGGATGAAATGAAATTTTAAAGCACTATTCCAATCAAAACTTATATGTTCCGGTGGTTTTGCTAACAAGTTATTTTCCATTTCTAATGAGTAGGTAGTACGTGTGTTATATAAGACTATTCATGACAAGATAAGGTAGATCCTGAAACTTGATGAAGTTTTCAAATACAATGAACAATCTCATTTTGGAAGACTTGTAAAAATAAAGCAAGAAAGCAACAATAAAAAAGCTTAGTAGAAAATATAATTGTTGGGTGCCTGGATGGCTCAGTGGGTTAGGCCGCTGCCTTCGGCTCAGGTCATGATCTCAGGGTCCTGGGATCGAGTCCCATGTCGGGCTCTCTGCTCAGCAGGGGGCCTGCTTCCCTTCCTCTCTCTCTCTGCCTGCCTCTCTGCCTACTTGTGATCTGTCTCTGTCAAATAAATAAATAAAATCTTAAAAAAAAAAAAAGAAAATATAATTGCATGATATATAAATAATGCCCCTGCTGGACCACAAAGTTCTTATCAAGGGACCAGTAAAAGTACTCTCTCTGTTACTGTAAAGCATTGTAATGGAAATGTCCTGAAAGCATGGTCAGATCACTGCAAGGAACGTCATGAAAGTGTGCGGAGCATTTTAAATAAATTCAGTTAATTCTTAAACAGTTCAATGAGGTAAATAATATGATTATGCCCATTTTACAGAAAAAGAAACAGAAGCTTAAAGAGTGGATGAAATGTTTCCTTTACTCAATATGTAAATGACTCCAGGCTCCCCAAGAGTCTGACTCTGTCCACACTTGTAAAGCATGTGCCATGCTATCTCCTGCTCAGTATCACAAATATATTAATCAAATGTGTACTCATCCATAATAAAGATGTAAATGTAGAAACACATGGACAACAGATTATGTTAAAAATTATCTATTTTGCAAACCAGTGACTAATCGGAATGAAAACAAAATGTTTCAAATACCCAGGTAAAACACAGGAATGTCAAAAGGGTATGTGTAATTACTGTATTTGTTTAGTTATTTTTAATATTCTCACAAATTCAATAATGTATAATTATTTGAGAGTAAGAGATTTAGGCCTAGCTGAAATTCCACACAGGGTCCATGAAGGAAACAGTCCCATGAAACAGGTTGGCCTGGCACTAGGGTCAGAATAAAGTGGTTTTCCCTGGGCTTCCCAAGTCATCATGTACCATTAAACTCCAAAGTTTTTCAGAGTATTATTGGCATTTCCATGTTGATGTTCATTTTATATCTATTATTTCATTTGATGTGAAGGTTTGATAGTGGACTCACTGCTAATCTTATATTCATTTTGGTGGACTGCTAGTACTACCTAGTCTCTATGTGCCAGCACCCTACACAGTGCTTTCCATGTCTAATTTGCCCAACTTTTTCAAGGGATCTTTGTCAGAACTCAGGTCTCCAGAATCCCATCCTTCACTCAGGTTTTTCTAATATTTTTGTACTTTTTTCTTGCTACACCTTCTCTTTCTTTCTCCTTCCTTTCCTCCCTTTGTCCCTCCCTTCTTCCTCCTTTATTGCCTTGAAAGGAGGAATTCAATATGCAACTTTTTGTATTGTTCTTATCACCTCTTTGTTTGGATAGAACTCAGTATGTTTACTCTCACTGGAACTGTACAAAAAAATAATTTAAACAGTAATAACAGTAATAATATATTCAATAATAATATAAATGGTACATTCAATAATAATTCAAACAATATATTCAATCATAATAAAATCTAATGCTTATTTAGTGCTAACTACCTGTTCAATGTTGAGAACATAAGCTCTGTGAGGATAGGGGGCTTTGTAGGTCCAGTCCTAAATCCTTTTGCCTAGGGATATACTTGCCACACAATGGACACAATGATAAGATACTTAAGCAAATGAACATTGTTACTGTGCTAGGAATGTTATACCGAGTATTTTATTTAATTCTTAAAATACCTCTAAGAGGTATCATAATCCAGGTTCCATGACTTGGCCCAAAGTCACATTCCTTCTAAGAGGAGGGAGAAGAATTCAAACTTTTGTCCATCTTAGTGGATAAGTTTAACCACTAAGCAAGTTTGCACCTCCTGTATGTGTGTATGTGTGTATGTATGTATGTATAGAGAGCATGAGCAAGGGGAGGGAAGAAGGAGAGAGAGAACATTAAGCAGGTTCCATACTCAGTGCATAGCCTGACTCTGGGCTCAATCACACAACCCTGAGCTCGTGACCTGAGCCAAAATCAAGAGTTGAATATTTAACCATCTGAGCCACCCATGCTCCCCTGTTCTTTGTGTATTTAAAGTTGGGCATTAACAAGTAACTTTTATGTTTTAAAATACTACACTATGTGTCTGCCTTTGCTGGTGGATACCGAGTTTATCTCTATCTGTTTACTGAGGCCATGTTTGCTATCAGGATGGCTGTTTTGAGTTAACATTAGCTACCAGCCTTCTGGCTTGTCTTACTAAGGGTAGACATTCAACAAAACAGCAGGGAAATAGAAAATTATAACAATGGACACACCCACTCTAGCTACTGTCCTTGCATGTCTTTATGGTACCCCCTCTGCTTCCTCAGATCTGGTCTTCCAAAGACCCGGGAGGCTTTGCCCTGCAGCCCAAGGTTTCCATTGGCACCTGACCATTTGCCTAAATCAGGCTTTAGCATCTTCCTGGCTCTCCTTGTCTTCTCAGACTCAGCACTCCTACAAACCTGACCTTTGATTTGGGAACAAGCCATCTCTTCCCTTATTCTAACCTTTCAGTTGTCCACGCAACCTGCTGCTACATGTATTTGCACATGACAATCACATTTCCTGCTCCCCAAGACATTTACCCTTGTCATTAGCATTTCCACTGCTAAATATCTTCCACAATAGTTCCCCCATGGGTAGAAGGATATTTGGGGAATGCAGCTGGTAATTAAGATTCAAACCCAATCTCACAGCAAGGTGAACGGGAATGCTATATATTAAATGTATTTCCACAGGGCTTTCAGGGGCCATTTTTTCTGGTTTTCACTGGCCATTTTTCTCTGTATTTCTCTGTCATTTTGTGTCATCTCACCACCTTTCCTCAGGGCCAAAGTCTCTGTCTCTCCCTCTCAGCAATAGGAGGTTGCGCTGCTGAGAGTTGCCCTCATCAATCCAAGACTTTCAGATACACAGTGAAAGAGAGGCATGCAGATTGTTGATCAACTTACTAGATATTAGGAAAATTACCTTGGAAATGTTCACTTTTCCTATTGCTTTGTTTGCTTGTTGTACATGACAGGCATTTGCCCGGTGAGACCACAATACGAAGAGAAGATGGCAGAGCACTGCTCTTGGTCATGAGGGATGGTTTCCTAACAAAAGAGGTTTTATTCTCCCCTGTATTTCTCTTACATATGGCAGGCATTTTCTCCCTTATTCTTCCCTTTTATTCTTTCTTGGACAGCATATATGGCCTTGGCCACAGCCTTGTGGCATTTTGCTCATTGATCAGCATTAGCTCAGAACTAATAATAAATCTCTTTTCATTTCTCCCACTGGGATGCATTAGGGTTATGGCTTTGGAAAGTAAGTCATACCAGCTGGGTTATCTCTGCTGTCTATGCCTCTGGTGGCAGGGTGTCATCATGAGCATGCATTTATGAATCCCAGAATTGTTATCCTGTTTTTGTTTTGTTTTATTTTTTATCTTTTTTTTTTTTTCTCCCCAACACAGACTGTGCCTTGTAGTTCCATGGAGCAGGTGTGTCACTCCGGATAGCAGTGATTATGGGGATGGAAGCCTCAGCCACGACCTCTGAGGTTGAAACAGTTAGAATAGAATTTGGTTTTATGGAGCATGTTTTATGCTTAAAATTCCTCAAAGAGCTTTAAATATAATGAGTTCAGCAGTGATAGTCTAGGAAACTTGTAAGCAAATAAAATACCCTCCCTATGTTTTGTTTTGCTTGTAACTGATGATTTTAGAAGTATCTTTATTATATCATTACTTTATTTGTTCTTTGGGTGTTGAGTTTGCTAAGTTCATTACTTTAAAAGAGAAATGATCTTCTGAAGCTCTCAGGTTATCTGTTTTCTGGCAAGTACTAAAGAATTTATTAATGCTTCCAACAGAACATAGTGATTAAGATTATATCCATGTAAGAATGTAGTCCTCTGATTTCTAAAAAGCCCATGTGAGCTACAACCCAAGGAATGGGAGTCAGCACCCCTAAACCTTCACCAGGGAAAGCCACTTAACACTTGCAGAATAGCTGGTACTCTTAGTTCTTAACCTTATTTTCAATTTATTTGCAACACAGAATCAGCAACAGTACCACCCTATGGTTTAGGTAATTGTAGCTAAAAGAGATTTTGGTTATCATCTAACCCATTGAAAGTCTTGGGGGTTAAGTGATATTGAAACCCAAATACTTCTGCTTGTTTCATGAAACTGTAAGCTTCCGCCCTCTCTTCCAGTACTCTGACTGGGAACTTTCTCTCCTCCCTGTCTCCACTGCTTAGTGCTTTTCTCCAAATTAAAGCCAAATGAAGAGAATAGGAGGATTTTTTTAAAACTAGAAAAATAACCTTTAGTACACTAAGACTTAAATAATGTGTTCGGTTGTTTTGAGGCTTAAACACTTGAGAATTTGTTTTCAAGTTTTCACTTTCTGTTTGTTATGTGCATTATATGGACATGACGTAGTGCACTGTGCTACCTTTATATATTATGTACCAGTAGGAATAGTACCATATAAGAGAAATTGGGGAAACACAGGTTCATTCAGCTCTTGGATTTAGGCAGTGTTTGGGAATAGTTGAGACCCCATGGTGAAGAGTAGCCATAGAGCCCTAATAGCGGTCCTGGGAGAGAGATGGTTCTGATCTTCTAAAATGACATATTGTGCACTATTAATTTCTGCTCAACTTTTCAATATCTGAGAAAATGTTTTAATTACAGGTTTGACTTTTTAGTGATGTTTATCCTGGACAAACACTGGACTTAGTTTGCATTAGATGAGTAAACATCAAGTGATCACAGAGGCAGCCCCAACTTGGCATTGCATTTCTGTTGCAGATAAAACCCATATGCATAATGAGATTTGATACTATACAAATCAGTGAGGATTATATATTAAGAACGTGTCTGGGGAAAGCGCATTTTTAGAACAGGGAGATGGGGGAGAGGAAGGAAAAAGGCCAGACCACGTTGTCAGCAGTTCCTTCATCTAGCTGAAGACTAGGGAAGACTTCACGGAGGGAGAAAAGCAACAGAAGTTTTCATCTATCTGACTGCTCTTCCCTTCCATCCTCGAATAATAAAGTCAAGGCCTACACAAACATGACTTTTGATAAGATTGGAAACTAGAGGATCTAAGAATCCTTTCATTGCCAGGTTTTGCTGCTGTCAGCAGCCTGTGATGTGAGCTCTAACTCAGCAGTTGGAAATCCTGTGGCATTTGTTCCTTAGAGGAATGGAGCCACTAAACACCTCATAATTAAAATGCAGAAGCTGGGGAAGTTGTAAAGCCTGCTGAAGGAGGCTGGGACAGGTGAAGAAAGACAAATAGGGAGCTAGAAGAAATCTTATCAGAGGAATTAGAAAAGGGAATATGACAGAATGCCAGTTTGGTTTTGCCTACTCTGTGACAGAGGGTGTCTGAGTTTGCAAAATGAAAAGATCGGGAAAGATATCCCAGAATTTCTCATTTCCAGTCCTACATGTGAATTGAGCGATTCAGTCATTTATAATGGTTCCTCTAACTGCCTTCTCTCTTCTATTTCCTGTAAAATTGCACTATGAACACCTGTCCTACCAATTAAATTACAAAAGGAAAAAAACAAACAAGCAAAAAATCTAATGAATGTCTCCACCATCCTCCCAGGGTCCTAAGCCAGAAAACTTGAAAATCATTATTAAGTACTTCCTATTCCTCCCCAAATGCTTCCATAACATTCAATTGATCTAGCCAACCAAGATATGAGCTACCTAAGATCATTGGGAAACTTCTTTGAGAGACAAATAATTAAAGATTAGAATTCATGTCACACACACACACACACACACACAGCCCTGCTTGCTTATATTCTCGTCATATATTCCAAGTCTCCCCCATTTTTCCATTAATCAAAATTTCTTAAGAATTGAGTTCTGACAAGTTGAGGTTTTCCTGTAGTGACCATAAGAATTTTCTCAATCTTATTTGTGGAGGTTATCCAACACAGAATATTTTATTTTATTTCCTATCCACTAACCATGGACTATATGAAATTTCATCCCATTAAATTTCATCTCTGGAAAATGAACATCTTGATGAAAGAAGCTGATTCTGGCAAAATTCATACATACACAGCAGAACCTGATGCAACCGAAAGATTCAGTACGTCCCACTCAATATGCCTCCTTGGCAGCAGTTACAGGCTATCTACATTTCACAGCCAAAATGGGCCTTGCTTTGCCAACTGGGGACAGGCCATGAAGTAATAGGAAGAGAACTGGGAAGTGAGACAAGAGAACTGGGTTCTAATCCATCTCTGCTTACTAGAATTTCTGAACAAGTTATTGAATCTCATTAGCCTCAGTTTTCTCACCAGTAAAATAGAACTAATTATGCCTACCTTACCTATTTCATACAAGATATTTAAAGTAATCTACAGTGAAAACACTTCCTAAAGTCATATAATTATTTCTATTAATATAAGCAATAAGTCTATAAATTTGCCACAGTATTAAAATCGACATTAAAAATTATTTCTCTATTCAGCAAAGGCATGAATCTAATAAATAAGGAGAAAAAGAAATTTCAGTGAGTGTCCTTGATGTTTGACAAAATGAGAAAAAAAGGAAACTGAATAGATTAGTTTTAAAATACTATGTGCTGACACAGAGATGAGATTCGAAATCTGCTTTCCATTTTTTAGCTAAAAATGCTTTACCTTCCAGAAATGGTTTTGGCCAAGACTTTAAAAGCTTCCCAAACAGTAATTACTACAGTAAAAATAAGTAGGTGACAAGGAAAACAAGTAAGAGGGATCCAGATTTTTTTTTCCGGTTTATCCAATGAGGAAATGATGGTGCAGGGGTTATTGTTGGAGAACTACAATAATAAAATATAGCCTAAAATTTAAGATGGATCCTTGTGTTTTTAATAAAATGAATAAAAGTTCACTGAACATAAACTTTGCAGAGGTAACTCCACCAAGTACTTAGTCTGCCAAGTACAGTGCTAAGTACAAAGGAATATAAAACATGAACAGGATATTTAAGATGATTAAAGCCGAGATTGGGAGGAAAAACCTATCCACTTGAAAAGTTAATTTATGATGGAAAGTGGCAAGTTCAGTATACCTAAAAATGGAATGGAAGTGGAAGAGATCTTATCTCTGGTGTAAGTTTTGATATATGCTTGTATCAAACATTTTGTGTAAGCTGTGTAAACTCGGATTAATCTATATATCTCTTTCTCTCATCATCTAATTGTGAGTCTGTGGTTCTAAATGGCCAATTCTATAATATGACAATGATGTTGCTGTTTTATTTTGGAAGAAACTGTGGTGAAGTTAGAAAGACTTCCCAGAACAATAATAATATCTATAAACTGCTTCTTCTTTATGTTAACCACTTCTTAAATAATAAGTCGAATTAAGATAAGCAGAGAGGAGTAGGATGAAAATTCCTGAGAAAAGTAATGTAATAAGAAAATGCACACTCTTCTGAATCTAGAAGATTCTAGAAATGAAAAGCCTAAATGGACCAGTGCAGATATTCAATGAAAATAAGATAATGATGAAGTTCAGAAATTAAATTGGGACCAGAAATTAGAGGTGTTTTTTTGTTTGTTTGTTTGTTTTTGTTTTTGTTTTTGGCCAACTCAGGAGTTTGGGCTTTCTGTTTCACATAATGGTATGGCTCTAACATTTACCAAACACTAATGTCTGCCTGATGGATCTACTGCTTCACACAACTTCTAACAATTAGGCATATTCCAATTGCTTCAAATTGCTTGTCTTATATATAGACTTCCTCCTCAAGTGAAAAATACTAGATCTATCGTTGCAGTTGCTTTCTGATTATTAAGTCAAGCATCTTGATCTCAACAGATCCTGCTTTTAAATGCTTTTAAGCAAAATGTATGAGCTTGGTTGTGAAGTGCGTTTGCCATGAAGTCTGTAACATTTGTGTTTGGTCTTGAAGGATAAGAACATAAATTGATGGATGGAAACAGGGAAAGTCAGCATAACTGCAGTACTCAAGCTGAACCTGATATGGAGATACAAATGAAAGACTAGTTACAAAGACACTGCCACAGTAGAATACAGAGGTAATCATGGTATAATTTAAGGGCATTGAAGGAAATGGATTTTAAAAATAATCAACTATCTTTAGTTACTGATAGACTGTAAGTGGCAATCAAAAGGACTTTCTAATCATAGACATATATAGTCATAGTCTTTATAAAGAAAGAGTTTGTTCAGTTTATGCTAATTATTATGTCCTTGCCATGGTAAGATTTTGTCAAAGATTAGATATAGGGAATATTCTATTTCAACCATAGATGGAACAAAGAAATGAAAAAGAGAAATACAGTGATTTATTTTAAAAAATTCTCTAACTTTGAAGCCACACTCTTCGAAAATTAATTTTATATTCTCATCCATCTTGCCCATACCTCCTGTCTATAGTCATTTTGTGGTTTTTGCTTTCTTCTCTAGTCAGGTAATTATAACACCTGAGTCCAAATCTTGTAGTTCTTTACTCTGACCACAGTGTCCACATTCTTATCTTCATCAAGTTTCTTTGCCTCTACCATTTGTTTGTGTCAAGCAATATCAAGAAATCTGTGAAAATCAATACTTAATAAGTTACAGTAATATTTTCAGTTTCCTGTCACCTTCTTTAATGTACATGTATTCTCCATAACTCCTCATCACTCACTAAATCCATCTTGTGATCAGTTAGATGTAACTTAATGTAAAGTTAATCTTTTCCTGAATGACCTCAAATTTCACTGCTTGAAAGCCAGGTCTGCTGGACTTAGTCATTGTTTGGTACTTGAGAAGGTAAGGAAGATAATGAAAAAGGTGAAGACCACTTACCTCTAGTAGTGACAGTCCTGTGCATAGGGTGTGTGGTGGTAGTATTTTGACAAAAAAGAGTAATAACTTGGGCTTTTAATTCTTAGGTTACTTTTTCATTTCACTAGGGTTGGCAAGTGTCAATCTATGCCCAGGTATGAATTGCTAGGTTTATTGTTTCACCAGTGTGTAGAAAGCAATTGAACCCACGATTTCTGGCATTAAACATCTCAGTGGCATGAACTTTTTGAAACAGTTTTCAAATATATCCTAGACTTTTATAAAGAATCATCTTCAATCTATTTTTTAAAATATTTTATTTATTTATTTATTTGACAGACAGAGATCACTAGTAGGCAGAGAGGCAGGCAGAGAGAGAGGAGGAAGCAGGGTCTCTGCTGAGCAGAGACCACCCAGAGACCACCCTGAGCAGAGCCACCCAGGCACCCCTTCAATCTATTTTTCATAGATTAACTCTACAAGGTATTATGAGAGCTGTTTGTATTTTTCCAACATATTCATGCTAGTTTTTCTTTTTCTTTTTTAATTTCAATAACTTTTTCCAACTGTAAATGTAGAATATACTCAATACATAGTGCTTGAATACAGCAATAAAAATGATCACTTTTATTTTTGTTGCTATGCTACATGACTATATTACAAATATATATAATACTATAAAACAATTTTATTCTTAACTAAATGTATTGTGACCATTTTCCACGTGTTATTAAAAATAAAAATATTAAAATATATTTATTATAACAAAAATATTTCTGGCTCTTGTAAGAGCCAGACACACAAAAATAGCTTGGAAATTCTCTCTTTAAACATCTAAAATGGTCGGGGCACCCTGGGTGGCTCAGTGGGTTAAAGCCTCTGCCTTCGGCTCAGGTCATGATCCCAGGGTCCTGGGATGGAGCCTCACATTTGGCTTGTCTGCTCAGCAGGGAGCTTGCTTCCTCTTCTTTCTGCCTGCCTCTCTGCCTACTTGTATTCTCTGTCTGTCAAATAAATAAATAAAATCTTTAAAAAAAATCTAAAATGGTCATCAATTACAGTAACAAAAATTACAGTGCATTGCTAGGATCATATGGGAGGGAAAAGTCCTCAACAAGAAATTTTCAGATGCCAAATTCAGAGCCAGTAGGACCTAGAGGTAATGCTTCTAATTACCTGAGATTTGGTTGGAACACTTAGGGACTTGAGTATACTATGTATATAGTGATGCAAGTCAAAGTTCTATACCCAGAAGAGCCAAGTATTTAGAATTGAGGCCCCTAAAGAATGCATGAGATTTAAAACGTGTTCATTCCCATAGAAGACCACAAGGAAGCTTGTTGGTGCCTGGTTTTATCTCTACCTTAAAAAAATCAAGACTTTGAACCTCTATCCCTATAACAAGGAACTGAATCTCAGCAGGGGATAATCTAGGGTCCCTTACATTAGTAAATGACAGCCAATGGAGAGACAGATTCAAAACCTAAGAAGTCTTGAACCCTGACTGAAGTTAAGCTTAAATTTAAAAATGTCTTTTTTTTTTTCTAAGATTTTATTGATTTATTTGACAGACAGAGATCACAAGTAGGCAGAGAGGCAGGCAGAGAGAAGAGGAAGCAGGCTTCCTGCTGAGCAGAGAGCCCAATGTGGGGCTCAATCCCAGGACCTGAGATCATGATCTGAGCGGAAGGCAGAGGCTTTAACCCACTGAGCCACCCAGGCACCCCTAAATTTAAAAATGTCTTAGTACAGCAACATACCTGCCAAATAAGAGTTCACAGACAGCAATAAATAATAATGCCATCTGTAATACCTTCCTACTCCTTGTAACTGTATTTTACATTATTTCAGTATGTGAATTTTCCAGCACAGTGTTGAACAGACATGTTGATAAACGTCCTGGCTAGGTTTTTTTGTTTGTTTCTTTGTTTGTTTTTAGGGAAAAAAATGTTCATTATTTCACCATTAAGTATAAATTTGGTTGTAGATAGTTGTAGGTTTTTTTTTTTCTTTTTTTCTTTTTCCTAGATGCTGTGGCTCAGACTGAGCAAATTCTCTTCTATGCTTCTGTACCTAGTTTGTCAAACAGTTTAATCCTGAGTGGGTACTGAAATTTTTTCAAAATATAAAGTATTATCCTTTAAATATAGGTAGCATCTGCAGTAAACACCCTCTACTATTCCTGACAGTGATGATTTTTATTTCTAATTCAGAATTACTAGACTTTTCCAGCTCATTCTTTTATATATGTGCTGCCAAAGCGAGCACTCCAGCTCATTCTTGTTAAGCTTCTCTGTTGTATACTTGTTTTCAGCATTACTGATTTAAGCCCTTATTGTCATTTTGTTCTTCCTACTTTAGATTTACTCTATCCTTCTAGATTTTAGAACTGAAATCTTAAGTTATGGGCTTCAAACTTTTCTTCCTTTCTGTAGATATTTAAGGCTATTTATTGTTCTCCAATTACTGCTTTGGCTGTATATCACAAATTTCCATATACTTTTTTTTTCCTAAGGCATACATCATGATGTTACACACACACACACACACACACACACATTTTGAAATGATTACTACAACTAAGATAATTAACATATCTGTCACTGCACACAGTTACTTTTTGGGGGTAAATATTCTTTTTATCAGCACAAGTCAGATGCAATCCACTACTTTATTTTATTTAAAGTGTGTTCTAATTTCATTGTGATTTCTACTTCGACAGTTTTTTTTATAACTTTGTTGATTAATTTCTAAATATTTGGTTTCTTACAGAGCATGTTGTTAACAATGCTTCATTAATTTGCTTGTGCTTAGAAGATATCCTTTGTATAATAACAGGGTTTTTTGAGACATAATTACCGAAGATAGTAGATAATGTTGTTCAGCTATTTTGTGTCTTCACTAACATGTATCAAGGTCTAGTTGTTCCATCAGTTGCTGAGAGAACAATGTTAAATTTCTTAAAATTTCTATTGAAAAATTTTCTCGCATTGGATTTGTAAGTTTCTACTTTCGGTCAGTGTTTCTTTACATATGCTGAAATTCTGTTCTACCCATGGATACTAATAACTGACATATGTTCTTAATGAATTGCTCATATATCAGTATGGAAGATCTCTCTGTGTTTGGCAAAATACTTTCTAATAATAATTTCTAATTATTTCTAATAATCTCTGCCTCTTAATAGAAGTGTTTAATATAGTAATATTTAATGCAATAATTGATATGAAAATTTTAAAATCAACTGTTTTATTATTTTTCTTCATCTTCTCTATTTTTAGCCAGTCTTTTACCTTTCCTATTCTTTTAAATTATTTGAGTAGTTTTTGTTTTAGAATTCCATTTTAACTGATTATTTTTTCATCCATACCTTCTTGCTTTTTATTATTATCTCTGTTGTTTTTATTGCTCTAGGAATTTTAATATGCATCCTTACCTCACTCATGTCAGCTTCTTCCAAGTTTCAACTCCCCTCCAAAATGTTTTTTATTTATTCTTTAGAGATGTCAGGTGGTAGTTTTGTTTCTTATCTCATATATAGTTTATAGTTATTATGTTAAGGATAATTAATTTGTTAGAAGTTTACTAATCCCTACCAGATCTAAAATTCCTAACATTTACATGAGGGAAAAAAAGAAAGAAAAAACTGTGAGGATTTACCACTTATAGAGCTATTATTGAAAATAACTGTGACTGAATTCAAGAAGAACAATAATGCAAGAAGAAGAATAATAAGAGGTAATGAAATGCTATAAGCAATATTGTACAACTAAATTGCTAAATATAGTAGTGAATCTAAACTAATATTGACTATGTGAAAATGATTAATATTGGATTGGAAAAAATAATTTCATTTCTTTTCTTATTGAGGTGTAATTGACATAAAACATCAGTTTACAGTATGGAGATTCAATATCTGTAAACATTGTAAAATGACTACCAAGGTAAATCTATTCCTCCTCTGTCCCCATACAAAATGAATACATTGTACATTGCATCCCCATGATTTACTAATTTCATGTTGAAAGTGTGTACTACTTGACCCCCCTCACTCATTTAATTCTCCAACCCTCTCTAACAACCACAATTCTGTTCTCTGCTACTAATAGTCTGGAGTTTTTTTTGTTTGTTTGTTCTGTTTCTTAGATTCCACATGTAAGTGAAATCATGTGACCTTTGTCCTTCTCTGATTTATTCCACCTAGCAAAATAACTTCAAGGTTTGTGCATATTGTTACAAACAGTAGATTTCATTGTTTTTTATGGCTGAGTAGAATTCTGTTGAATATTTGCAGCACATCTTTTTTATCCATTTATCTATCAATGGACACAGTTTTCTTCCTTATCTTTGCTATATTAAATAATGTTGCAATAAACATAAAGGTGCATATATTTTTCAAATTAGTATTTTCATTTTCTTTGGATAGATAACCAGTAGAGGAATTCCTGGATCTTACGATAGTTTTATTTTTAATTTTTTGAGGAATCTCCCTACTATTTTTCATAGTAGCTGTACCAATTTACATTCCCACTAACAGTAGAGGAATGTTCCTTTTTTTCCATATCCTAGCCAACACTTGTTATTACTTGTCTTTTTGATAATAGATACTCTGACAGGTAGAGTGATATCTCATTGTGGTTTTGATTTGCATTTCCCTGATAACTAGTGATGCTGAGCATTTTTTCATGTGCTTATTGATGATCTGTATGTATTCTTGTGAAAAATGTCTATTCAGATTATCTGCCCATATTTTAATTGGATTCTTTGATTTTTGTTATTGTGCTGTATGAATCCTTTATATATTTTGGAAATTAACCCATTACCAGAAAGCATTATCTCATTCAGTAGGCTGACTTTTCATTTTGTTGATGGATTTCTTTGCTGTGCAGAAGCTCTAGAGTGATCGAATCTCATTTGTTTATTTCCACTTTTGTGTTTGGAGTCATAGCCAAAACAAAACAAAAACAAAAACTTTTCTAAGTATCAAGGAGTTATGGCCTATATTTTCCTCTAGGAGTTGTATGGTTTTAAGCCTTACATTCAATTCCTTAATCTGTTTTGAGTTAATTTTCATATATGGTATAAGAGTGGTCCAGTTTTTTTTTTTCATTCTTTTTCAAGTAGCTGTCCAGTTTTCCCTATACCATTTATTGAAGAGATTTATTTTGCCTTCTTGCCTCTTTTGTCATAAGAGTATCAGCCATATATGCTTAGGTTTATGTCTGGGCTCTCTATTCTGTTCTGTTGATCTTTTTATCTCTTTTTATGTTAATGCCATAGTATTTTGGTTACTATAGCTTTGTAATATAGTTTGAAATCAGGGAGCACGATACCTCCACCTTTGTTCTTTCTCAGGATTATTTTGACTATTTAGGGACTTTTGTGGTTCTGTGTGACTTTTAAAAAATTTTTATCCTTATCCCATATTATTTGCACTATTTTATTTACTTTTTTTTAAGTAGCTCTACCCCCCAATATGGAGCTTGAACTCACAACTCCAAGATTAAGAGTCACAACCTTTTCAGACTAAGCCAACCAGGCATCCCCTGTTTCATATAAATTTTGGAAATATTTGTTCAAGTCTTTGAAAAATGACATTGGAATTTTCATAGCTACTATGGACATATTAACAATATTCTTCCAAAAAAAAAAAAAAAAAAAAAACACAACCCAATATTCTTCCAATCCATGAGTATAGAATATCTTTCCATTTATTTATGCCTTCTTCGATTTCTTTCATCAGTGTTCTTACGGTTTTCAGAGTACAGGTCTTTCACTTGCTTAGCTATATTTATTCCTAGGTATTTTAATCTTTTCAGTGTGATTATAAATGGGATTATTTTCTTGATTTCTATGATAGTTTGTTATCAGTGTATAGAAATGCAACAGATTGCTGTATATTGATCTTGTATCTTAGAGATTTACTGAATTCATTTATTAGTTCCAATAGTTTTTGGTAGAGACATTAGAGTTTTCTCTATATAGTATGATGTTATATGCAAATAGTGGCAGTTTTACTATTTCCTTTTCTTGCCTAATTGCTGTGGCTAGGATTTTCAATATTATGTTGAATAAAAGTGGGACAGTAGGCATTCTTATCTTGTTCTGGTCTTAGAGGAAAAGCTTTCAGCTTTCCACGACTGAGTATGATATTAGCTCTTGGTCTGTCATAGATGGTCTTCATTATGTTGTGGTATATTCCCTTTATATGCATCACATTGAATGTCTTTTGTTTGTTTGTTTGTTTTATCCTAAATAGACTTGGGGTTTTGTCAGTTGTTTTTTTGCAGCTGTTGAGATGATCATATATATGGTTTTTACCTTTCATTTTATTAATGTGGTGTATCACATGATTTACAGATATTGAACCACCTTTGCATCCCTGGAATAAATCACACTTGATCTTGGTGTATTTTTTAAATATACTGCTGACTTGGGTTTGCTAATATTTTGTTGAGGACTTTTGCATCTATGTTTTATCAATAATATTGGCCTGTGATTTTCTTTTTGGTGGTGTCCTCATCCAGTTTTGGTATCATGGTAATTCTGGCTTCATAAAATGAACTTGGAATTATTACTTACTCTTCAGTTTTTTTGGATGAGTTTATGAAGTATAGGTATTAAATTTTTGAATGTTTGGTAGAATTCACTAGAGAAACCATCTGGTCCTGGACTTTTGGGGAGCAGTGGGAGGGGTTGATTACTGATATAATCTCCTTATTAATAATTGGTCTATTCAGATTATCTATTTTATCATGATTCAGTTTTGGAAGATTTTAACTTTATAGAAATTTATCCATTTCCTCCAGATTGTCCAGTTTGTTGGCATATAATTGTTCATAGTAGTCTCATGACCCTTCTTCTTTCTGTGGTGTCAATTGTAACTTCTCTTTTATTTCTGATTTTTTTTTCTTGTGAGTCTAGCTAAGGCTTTGTCTATTTTTTTTTTTAAAGATTTTATTTATTTATTTGACAGACAGAGATCACAAGCAGGCAGAGAGGCAGGCAGAGAGAGAGAAGGAAGCAGGCTCTCTGCTGAGCAGAGAGCCTGATGCGGGGCTCGATCCCAGGACCCTGGGACCATGACCTGAGCCGAAGGCAGAGGCCCCAACCCACTGAGCCATCCAGGCACCCCAGGCTTTGTCTATTTTATTTATCTTTTTAGAGAATCAGCTCTTAGTTTCCTTGACCCTTTCTATTGTCTTTTTAGTCTTTATAACATTTAGTTTATCTCTGGTCTTTATTATTTATTTCATCTCAGGTCTTTATATTTTCCTTCCTCTACTAAGTTTAGGCTTCATTTTTTCTAATTATTTTAGGTGTAAAAGTTAATTGTTTGAGATTTTTCTTGTTTTTTGAGGCAGTCCTGTATTGCCATGAACTTCTTTTTTAAAACAACTTTTGCAGCATCCTATAGATTTTGGTGTGTAGTGTTTCTGCTTTTATTTGTCTCTAGGTATGTTTTAAAATTTCTCCTTTGATTTCTTTTATGACCCAGTAGTTGTTCAATAATGTTTTTTAATTTCTGGTTTTTTCCCTATAACTAATGTCAAGTTTCGTACCATTGTAGTCAGAAAAGATGCTTGATATGATTTCAGTCTTCTTGGATTTATTGAGTCTTGTTTTGTGGCCTAATATATGATCTATCCTGGAGAATATTACATATGCACTTGAGAAGAATGAATATTCTGCTGCTTTGGATGGAAGGTTTTGTATATATCTATTATCACCATCTGGTCTAATGTGTCATTGAAGGCTAATGTCTCCCTATTGTTTTTCTGTCTGTATTATTTATCCACTGATGCAAGTAAGATATTAAAGTCTCCTAATAGTACTGTATTGCTATCAATTTCCTTGAAAGTCTGTTAGTATTTCCTTTATATATTTTGGTGCTTCTGTATACTTATAAATGTTATATCTCTTGTTGGACTGACCCCTTCATTACGATGTATTGTTTCTCTTTGTCTTTTACTACATTTTTTTAAAGTCTATTTTGTCTGATATGAGTATTGCAACATTAGTTTTAATTTGTGTGGCATACTTTTTTTCCCCCATTCTTTCACTTTCAGTTTGTTTGCATCCTCCTTTTGAAGTGAATCTCGTATAGGCATTATGTATGTGTACATATATGTACATAGGTGTACATATATGTATATATGTATCTGTGTGTGGATGTGTGTGCTTAGGTTTTTTTACCCATTTGTTCACTCTGTGTTTTTTTGACTGGAGAATTTCATCTGTTTACATTTAAAGTAATTGCTGATAGATATGTATGTATTGTCATTTTAATTGTTTTCTGGTTGATTTGCAGTTCCTCTCTATTCCTTTCTTCTCTTTCTCTCTTGCCTTGTGGTTTGATGAATTCCTTTAGTGTTATGTTTAGATTCCTTTCTCATGTTCTTTGGTGTGTTTACAATAAGTTTTTGCTTTGTGGTTATGGTGAGGTTTACATATATCATTCTATATATAGAACAATCTATGCTAACTTGGTAGCAACTGAAATTTGAAAACATCCTAAAATACATTTTTACTCTTTCCCCTCATGTTTTATGTGTTGATATCATTTTTACACTTTTAATTTATGTACCCTTATTTAATTGCTGTACTTCTAATTAATTTTACTACTTTTCCTTTTAGCTATCTTAGTAGCTTTGTAAGTGGTTAATCTACTACATTTACTATATATTTACCTTTTCCAGTAATATGTTTTCTTGGTATTAATTAATACCATTTCTATTCAGTTTAAAAAGTCCCTTTAACATTTCTTGTAAGGCTGGTTTAATAGTAATGAGCTACTTTAATTTTAGCCTGTCTGGAAATTCTATCTCTCCTTTAATTCTAAATGATAACCTTGCTGCGTAGAATATTCTTTGTAAAGTGTTTTTTTTTTTTTTCTTTTTAACATTTTGAATATGTCATGCTACTTTATGCTGGTCTGCAAAGTTTCTGCTGAAAAGTCTGCTGATAGCCTTTCCTTTGAACTTAATTTGTTTTTTCTCTTGCTGCTTTTGAGATTTTTCTTCATCTTTAACTTTTGCCTTTTTGATTATACTGTGTTTTGGTGTGGATCTCCTTATTCGGCACTCTCTGGGCTTCTTGGACTCGAATGTCTGTTCCTTCCCTACCTTAGGGATATTTTCAGCCAGTATTTCTTTAGATAAGTTTCCTGTCCCTTTTTCTGTTCTCTTTCTGAGACCTCTGTAATGTGGATGTTATTCTACTTAATTTGCTATTGGTCCTTTCAGTGATTTTTATTTTTTTAAAAAATTTTCTCATTTTGCTCTGTCTGGGTGAGTCCCATTGCTTTGGCTTCTAGCTTGCTGATCCATTTGTCTGCTTTATTCAGTTTGCTATTGAACCACTCTGGATAATATTTCTATTTAGTTACTGTATTCTGTCACCCTGTGACTTCTGTTTGGTACTTTCTTATGTTTCCTTTGTTAAAGTTCTCACTGTATTCATTCTCCTGGCTTTAGTGAGCGTCTTTATGACCATCATTTTGAATTCTTATCAAGTAGGTTGCTTATCTCTGTATCATTAAGGTCTTTTTTTTTTTATGTTTTGTCTTATTTTTTTGTTTGCAAAATATTCCTCTGTTTCCTCATTTTTCTTGACTGCCTGTGTTTATTTCTATTTATGAGACAAAACAGCTACATCCCTGGGGTAGCTGGGATGGCCCTGTTTAGAAGATGAAACTTCTCATTCACCTTCTCATTCATCTTTGCCTTAGCTCTTGGTTTTCTCTCAGACATTTGTGATTATCTACACTTTATTTATTCTTGATATGACCCCATTGTTGAGGGTATGCCAAGGCCTGTCAGTGTTCTAAGGGGAATAATCTAATTTAGTATCTAGTTTCAAGAAGTTTGGAAGTCTTACTCTCAGACAGCAGTTTTCCAAGTGGGCAAATAAATTTAGTCTGGTGAGGCCACAATAATAATACCTGCTGACCTCCAGACTAGGAGATCTGGAGGTATCCTCTGAGCAATAGTTGCAAAAATCAGCGTTCCAGACAAGTAGATAATCTCCTTTATGGGAGGTCTTGTCAAGCCATAACAAGGTACAATGACGCTTTCTCTCTGTTTAAATTCCCTGGGCCTACTTCCTTAATCTCTAGATGTGTAGGAAACCTGATGCCTATCTCTCAGGCTGAAACTTCAGACTAAGTAAATCGTCCATTTTTTTGAAAAAGCTAGGGTCATCTGTCTGCTCTCTGTGTTGTGTCCCCGGGATGGTTACCTGCTAAGAACTATCTTACCAACTGTTACATTCCCATGGAGCTCAGGAACATCAGCTCTCTTAACTACCAGGGTCAGGTGATCAAGGGGTGTCCCCTGTGTGGATTTCATATACCTCCTGTCTTTAGCTGGGCAGGTGGAGAGTTTAGGGGGCAAGGAAACCTTGATGGTTTTATAAAGGGAGTGGTGGAGTTCTACAACTGCCAGTATCTTGGGCTTCAGCAAGACAATCGGGTTGTGCCACGATGACCTGCAAGGTATCAAGAGGGTACCATGTCTCAGCTCACCCAACTCTGCTGACAGGCTGTGTAGAGTGTTTAAAACGATTTTCTAGGAAAAAACAAAAACAAAAACAAAAAACCAGTGCTTCCATCTCTAGAAAGTTTCAACTGTACCCCACCCCTCCAGCACATGCTTTTAGATTAGGAAATTAACCTTTTTCATGAGTGCTTTTCAGATTGGTATTTTTTCATTGAGTCTTAGGAGAAATGAGACTATAAGTGAGCCCTTTAAAAGGGAAATCTCAGTTTCCTTTTGCACGTTGGGTTTCTTGGACATCAGCTCTATTGGTTTTATAAGCCAGATGTTGTAAGGACTGGTCTCTCCAGTGCATTTCCCAGAGGTTGGGGCATGTGATATGGGGCACCAACCCCTCTTCCTTCAGGAAGAAGTGCCAGATGGGTGAGATCTCTTCCTATTGTGTGTCTTCATGCCAGGGGTGGGGTTTTGGTGAGAGTGCATCTCTGCCTTTCCTACCTCGTGAGGTGTGGTCTTTTTGTCCTTTGTTGTGGAAAATCAGTTTATCTAGTTTTCAAAACCTTTTCAGAGGGAAATGATCCATATGGAGCTATTGATATGGTATGTTCATGGGAGAAGGTGAGTTCAGGATGCTCCCATATACCATCTTGCAGAAGTCTCCCAAGAGAGAATTAGATTCTTGGCATATGGATCATGTGATATGGAAGAAAAGTCATGAACTCTTTAGAAATGATTTGTGCTGAAACAGAAAACCTGATTAATGGTGGTTGAATCCAGTAGCTACTTAGAGAGTGCACATTTACCTTTAACAATTTTATAGTAAAAGATAGCAAAGTAGAAGTTCTGTCAGGAATGTACTTCTGGTCAGCAAATGTAGAGCTTTATTTCGATAAGGTGGAATAAGTGTGTGAACCTTTCAACATTCCTAAGGGAAAAAATGGGTTTTAAAAACTTCAGAGCAACCATTAAAATAGAATAAATAGAATATAAAATTATATATTATTGGAAAATAAAAATAAAATAAATATGTGATTAATTCGATAAAAGACAAAAGAGAATAAAAGAGCTAAAAAGTAATGGAAATAAGAGTATGCGAGATACCTTAGTTTGAACAAATCCAAATCCAGGCATAACTTATTTTATTATGCTTCACATTACGCACTTTTCAGGTACTGAGTTTTAATACAAATTAAATATTTGTGGCAGCCCTGTGTTGAGAAAGTCCATTGACACCATTTTTCCAATAGCATTTATTCATTTCATGTCTCTATGTCACACTTTGGTACTTACTGCAATATCTCAAACATTTTCATTAGTCCTGTATGTGTTATGGTGATCTGTGATTAGTGATCTTTGATGTTACTATTTTAATTGTTTTAGGGTATGATGAATCATGCTCATATAAGATGGTGAATGTATAAATAAATGTTGAGTGTATTGTGATTGCTCCATCAACCAGCTGTTTCCCCATCTCTCTCCCTCTTTTGGGCCTCCCTGTATCCTAATATATAACAGTATTAAAATCAGGCCAATTAATAACTCTGCAGTGATCACTAAGTATTCAAGTGAAAGGAAGACTCACACACATCTTACTTTAAGTCAAAAGCTAGCAATGATTAAGCTTAGTGAGAAAGGAATGCTAAAAACAGATAGATCAAAAGCTAGGGCTCTTGCACCAAAAAGTCAAGTTATGAATACAAAGGAAAAATTCTTAAAAAAAAATTAGAAGTGCCACACCAGTGAACACAAAAATGATAAGAAAGTTGATTTTATTGCTGATATGGAGAAGGTTTTAGTGGTCTAAAGAGAAGATCAGATCAGCCATAACATTCCTTTAGACCCAAGACTAATCCAGAGCAAGGCCTTAACTCTCTTCAATTCTATGATGACTCAGAGAGGTGAGGAAGTTGCAGAAAGAAAGTATGAAGCTAGAAGGGGTTGGTTCATGGGGCTTAAGGAAGGAAGTCATCTCCATAATATCAAAGTGTGAGGCAAAGCTGCAAGTGCTAATGTAGAAGCTGCAACAATTTATCCAGAAAATAAGCTCAGTAATGGAGATAGCCATATTAAATAGCAGATTTTCAATGTAGACAAAACATCCTTGTATAAGAATATAAGGACCATCTAGGACTTTCATAGCTAGCAATATGTTAATGCCTAACTTTAAAGCTTCAAAGGACAGGCTGACTCTCCTTTTAAGGATTAATGAGGTTGATGACTTTAAGCTGAATCCAGTGGTCATTTACCATTCTGAAAATCCTACAGCCCTTAGGAATTATGCTAAATTTACTCTGTGCTCTGTAAATGGAACAACAAAGTCTGAATGACAGCACATCTGTTTACACATGGTTTACTGAATATTTTAAACCCACTGTTGAGAACTACTGCTCAGGAAAAAAGACTCCTTTCAAAATATTACTGCTTATTTACTATGCACCTGGTCATCCAAGAGCTCTGATGGAGATGCACAATGAGATTAATGTTGTTTTCATGTTTGCTAACACAACGTCCATTCTTCAGCACCTGGATCAAGGAATATTTTTGACTTTTAAGTCTTGTTATTTAAGAAATACATTTTGTAAGGCTATAGCTGCTGTAGATAACAATTCTTCTGATTGATCTGGACAAAGTCAATTGAATACATTCTGGAAAGGCTTCTAGATGCTATGAAGAATATGAATCACAAGAAGAGATCGAGATATGAGCATTAATAGGACTCCAGAAGAAGTTGATTCTAGCCCTTATGGGTGACTTTGAAGTGTTCAAGACTTCAGTAGAGAAAATAACTGCAGATGTGGTGAGAATAGCCACAAGAGAACAAGAGTTAGAAGTGGAGTCTGAGGATGTGACTGAATTGCTGAAATCTGACATGAAACTTAATGGATGAGGAGTTGCTTCTTATGGATGAGCAAATAAAGTGGTTTCTTGAGATGGAATCTACTCCTGGTAAAGATTCTGTGAAGACTGTTGAAATGACAAAAAAGGATTTAGAACATTATATAAATTAAGTTGATAAAGCAGCAGCAGGTTTTGAGAAGATTGATTCCAATTTTGAAGGAAATTCTGTGGGTAAAATGCTATCAAAAAGCATGACATGCTATGGACAAATAATTTGTGAAAGGAAGAGCCAATTAATGAGGCAAAATTTACTGTTGTATTATTTTAAGAAATAGCCACAGCCTCCCAGTCTTCAGCAACCACCACCATGATCTATCAGCAGCCATTACCATCATGGCAAGACCCTTCCACAGCAAGAAGGCTATGACTTGCTGGAAGTTCAGGTGATGGTTAACATTTCTAGCAATAAAATATTATTAAATTAAGATATATACATTGTTTTTTTAGACATAATCCTATTGCCAACATAATAGACTATGTTATAGTATAAACATAACTTTTATATGCACTGGGAAACCAAAAAGTTTACCAGACTTGCTTTGTTGTGATATTTCCTGTATTGTGGTGGTCTGGAATAGAACCCACAATATCTCTAAGGTATGCCTATATATAAGTAAGTGCAATAAATGTCAAAAGCTGCTCATTAAAATATAATCATTCTCAGATTAGAAATTTAAGTTATATGACTACCTTTGGTTAATAAAGATACACATCTAGAATATGAGATAACAGAAGAACAGAAAGTGAAGGTATATAATAAGTTATAATAGATATAGTCTTAGCCAAAAAAGGCTGGTTATTTATACGAATATCAGTTAAAATAGTAGTTCAGTTTAAAAATATTACAAATAATGAAGGTTATTATTAAAGGGAATGAATCCTCATGAAGATTAAACAGTTCTTCACATGTATGTATCTAAAAAACTCAAGACAGAGTACAAATAGCAAAACTGGAAATTACAAAGTGATTTAACACTGTTATTCCAATCTCTACCATTATTTATGGATATCAGTAAGAGGTATCTTAAATATTGTTAACCCATTACCATACTTGGGTCCATAGGATTCTTTTATTTAGAAGAAACAAAGAGAAATGGGGAAAGTAATTTATTTTCACAAATTGAAAATAGCCTAAAGTCAATACTACAAAAATCACAAAGGTACTAACATTGGTCTCTTAGCTAATGAGACGCAATGAGAAAATTGATGGAGCTGCAGTTTCTTTTATCTTTTCCTTCCCCATTGTTTCCTTTTCAAAGAGTTCATTAACAAAAGGAAAAAGAGAAAGAGAAAAGTAAAATGAAAATCAGGCTGCTATTGGACAAAGGATTTACAGATCTTCCTTACAGATTATACCCAAGAGAGACCTTACATGGAATTGTAATATATACTTGTTTCTAATTCACAAAGCATAACAATTTCTTTATATTTATGCATTATTAAAATTATCACTTCTATTTACTCTTTGATGTGTGAAATCTCTATTTTCAGAGAAAACATTTTTCAATCAAATATTTTCAATAATCAGAATTCCTGTTAACTCAGAAAATAAATCAATAGTTTTAATTCTCACTATGGTAGAAACAAGTGATATAAGAAAAAAGCTCTTGTTCTTACTTTTATTACCTGTGGTACCATGTTCTTCCAGGATATGTTCATGGACTAGTGTGCTAGAGGCAAAAGGAGGCAAAAATGTTTAATCATATGATAAAATCTCAAACACTATTGAAAAAGACCTCTGAAGATGCCAAAACAAGTACAATTACCTTCTCAATGTAAGCGTGGTTATCTATTCACATAGTCTTTCCCAGTCTGCCTGGGTGTTACGGACTGCAAATTTGTTTCCCACCAAAATTATATGTTGAAATAATATAATGATATATATTATATATATATATATATATAATGATAATATTTAGAGGAAGAGCTTTAGGAACTAATAAGCTTAGGAGGATGGAGCCCTAATGAATGGGATTAGTGTCCTTATTAGAAGAGGCCAGAAAGCTAACTTACTTCCTTTCTGCCACAAGAGGACAAAAGGAGAAGTCTGTAACTCAGAAGAGGGCTCTCAACAAAAGCCAATCATGCTGGCATCCTGCCCTTGGACTTCCAGCATCCAAACCTGTGAGAAATAAATTTCTGTTATTTATATGACTTGATCTATGGTAACTCATCACAGCAGCCCAAATGGAATAAGACACTGGGTCAATGTATTTGAAGACCTACTCTTGTGCAAAGAAAACATTGGAGTAATTTTGCTTCTTGGACATTATAGAGATATCCCAAAGTGGCAATTTTTATTATCTGTCTACTTTATCCATGTACTTTACCAAATTTCACCAAATAGCCTCCTTTTGTGTGCTAAAGAGATACATTGAAGGGAGAAGACTAAATAATCTATAATGATCAGAGTAGCTTCCTTTATCAGTTCAACTAGTGTCATAAAACATTTACTACTAGAGAAAATATATTTTGATGACTCACGCTATTATATCTCATGGCTTAGTTGTCAGACATTAAAAAACCTGGATATCAGATATTTTAGCTTTCAAAACTTCCTAGGAGAAAGAAAACAAGAAAAGAAAGAGAGGGACTTGGTATATACAGGAAGTATGGGACCATGGACATAATTATACCCATTTAACTTACCTTCAACTCTATCACATATTACCAAAACAGTCTGATTATGCTTATTTATATACCATTATTTCATTGCAGAGCACCAGAGGTGTCACATATTTACCTGTAGATCAGTGTCTTTTCCATGCAACATTTTGCTTATCTTTTCACAACCCTTATTATTTTATGTGTGAGATACCATTGCAGGACTCAAGATCCTTCTCCCCATCGAGAATATTTTGTTATGTTTCAAAGGGTCTATTATGAATATGTGCTTGATTTAATAAGAAATCAAATGGGCTTGGGATTCTGATCCCATGTGTAAGGAGCTCAGAAGTTGACACTTTATGCTAACAAGTAAAAGCTGAATAGACTGAAAAATCAACAACTCTTCCTCAGTCCATAAGAGAGGGGAGAACACAAGGCAGACTGCTGCCTTCAAGATTGGAGACAGGCAGGTGAATACAGAGTCACAGATATAAAACAAGTGTTGGGTAGGAAAACCTGAACTCTAATGACAAATTGCTGCATGCTTACTGTGGACAACTGAGTTAAAAATTCTCAGGGGACCCAGTCATAGGGATGATGCCATTATAGTGTGTGACTTACCCCCAGGAACTTGACCAGATTTCCACAGTAAATATAAGAGAAAAATCCACTCATTTCTTTGGCAGAAGGAGAGGAAAGAGAACCATTTTGGAACACAGCAGAGTGCTCTGTTCTTAACAAGACCTACCTTCAGGAGAAGCTAGTTAACCAGAGACTACCTGCTGGATTCTTTTATGAATCTGATCTCAGGGAAGAGAAATAACAAATACCAGTCAGCTTTAGTGTCCCACATGGGAAAAAGGATACACCCAACTCTAGCCATCCTGTCACACCTTAGGAGAGAAGAAAAAACCTGGGAAACATTTGTGATGTACACAGACCAGAGACATATACTCACTATACTTGGACCTAATCATAGGACTATAGAATGCTTCCCCTCTCACCACTTTTTTCCAACATCCTACTAGAAGGTCTAGATAATGTAATAAGACAAAACCAGAACTAAATGATATGTATACTGAGATGGGAAAAATACAATTCTCATTGTTCACAGATGACATAATCATCTATGTAGAAAATCTGAAATAATCAAGAAAAACAATAAACCTCCTGAAATTAAAGAAGTATAGCAAGATTTCAGGATACAAGTCTAGTAATATACAAAAGTCTATCATTATATATCTATCAGTATATATACTGAAAATTAACAAGTAGAATTTGAAATTCAAAATGCAATACCACTCACATTAGCAACCTCCAAAATGAAATATTTAGGTAAAAGTCTAGTAAGATCTATATGAGGAAAGATCTATAAGATCTATACAAAACTCTGATGAATGAAATAAAAGAAATAAAATGGAGAAATACCCCATGCTCATGGATAAGAAGACTCACTATTGTCAGCATGTCAGTTCTTCCCAAGTAATCATAGATTCAATGCAATCCCAGTCAAAATCACCAGAAAGCTGTTTTGTGAATATTCAAAAACTGATTCTTTAGTTTATATGAAGAAGGAAAAGGCCCACACTGGCCCAGAAAGTATTGAAGGAGAAAATGGATTTGGAGGACTGATTCTATCTGGACTTCAAGACCTACCATAGAGCTACCATAATCAGGACAGTGCTGTATTGGTGAAAACTAGACAAATAGATCAGTGGAACTGGATAGAGATCTGAGAAATAAAACCATATAAATATAATTGCCTAATGTTTGACAAAGGAGAGAACACACTAAAATTGGAGTGAAAATAATATTTTCAACAAATGGTATTGGAACAACTGGACATTCACAATGAAAATAATGATTTTAGACATAGACAATACACGCTTCATAAAAATTAACTCAAAATGGATCACAGACCTAATTGTAACATGCAGAACTCCTGGAAGAGAACATGGGAGAAAATCTAGGTGGCCTTTGATATAACAATGATGTTTTTGATACAACAGCAAAGTCATGATCCATGAATAAGCTGGACTTCATAAAGATTAACATCTTCTGCTATGTGAAGTATACCTCTGATAAAGGACTATTATTTAAAATATAATGAGAAATTCAAAAACTCAACAATAAAAAAACAACTTAATTTAAAAATGGACCAAAGACCTGAACAGACATCTCACCAAAGATGTACACATGGTAAATAAGCACATGACAACATGTTCTGCATCATATGTCATCAGGGAAATATAAATTAAAACAACAAGATACCACTACACACTTAGTATGGCCAAAATCTGAAACACTGACAACATCAAATGCCTATGAGACTATGGAGCAAAAGGAACTCTCATTCTCTGCTGGTAGGAATGCAAAATGGTCCAGCTGTGTCTGAAGACAGTTTGGCAATTTCTTATAAAACTAAGAAACTATGAAAAGACATGGAGGAAATTTAAATGCATATTACTTGCTGAATGAAGCCAGTTGGAAAGGTTATGTATTATATGATTCCAACTACTTAATATTCTCAGAAAAGCAAAGGTGTAGAGATAGTAGAAACAGTAGAAGCATCAGTGGACTAGGTGGAGCACAGAAAATGGTTAGGGCTGTGAAAATACTCTATGTGATACTATAGTGGTGGGTACATGCCATTATATAACTCATAGAATAAACAACACCAAGAGTAAATGGTACTGTAAACTGTGGACTTTGGGTGATTATGATGTGTCAATGTAAGTTCATCCTTGGTTAAAAAAAAAAAGGTACTGTTGTAGAGGGTGAGGATGTTAATAGGAGAGGCTGTGCCTATGTGGGGGTTGGAAGTATATGAGTAAATTTTGCACATCCTCTTAATTTTGCTGTGAATCTAAAATTGCTCTTTAGAAAAAAGTCTCCCTGGTGGTCTAGTGGTTAGGATTCGGCGCTCTCTTTAGAAAAAAGTCTTTAAAAATTTTACAAGGATTTTGACCAAACTGATACCATTTTTAAAGTTAAGTGCTTCTTTCAGCATGCAGTGTTACCCACTGAATAATGCAGTTTAGGCTAAAATGCTAAAACCTTGACCTATGAGATGTGACACTTAGAGGCCCAAGAATGTAAATGCCAGAATGGGCACATTTTCTCAGAGGCAGAGTTCCTTCTCAACTGTCCTACTGATTTCTCAAAGGCATGTGCTAATGGATTGTTACATTTTGAAAATAAAGCACCAAAAAAGCTCAAAACAAATGGAGTGCAGGTGGATCGACTTTTCTTGCTCTCAGGGGGGCCAGAAAGGGTAGACATGCTCCATTGCACAGAAAAAGGCTTTTTGTCTTCTAATTATTTTTGTGACACTTTACCTCCTATAGCCATTTTTCCCATGTAGGAAAGCTTGCCACAGCTGCTACCTTTTATTTTCTCCCTAACTCCCCTCCCTTCACAACCTCTAAACACAGTTAACAGATATGTTTATTTATCTTTATATGTATTTTTTCCCTCACTTCTTCTCAAGTGTCTATTGTTTCCTTGCCTTATGACCTCAGAAGGTACTAATTTCCTCTGGCTCTTGGTTTAGCTTCTACTTTCTATTTAGGTAAGAACTGTTATTTAAATATTTAAACATTGGAAGAAATTGAAGCAGATCTTTCTTTAGATCTGCATAAGTTCTAGAGACATCTTATTTGAGTTTGTTACACTTACTGTCTATGGGGATCAAATGAGCACATTTTTACTGGGGGGAGGGATTGAGTACATAATCTTATAGCCTCAGGTTTTGAAAGTTTTCTTTACTTTGCTTCTTCTCTGTTTTCCCATAGGGAAGTAGACATTTTGGATATATCAGCATATATCAGTATTACTATATTAAATAAACATAAAATATAAAAATTGTTTTGTCATGTAATGTAGTTAGGATGGGTCTTTATGGCTTATCCATTATTTACAATATTGGTCATCTTTCTTCCTACATGAAAATTGTTAATAAATAAGTAATTGAATTCCATTAAGAAAAACATCGGAATTCTTAGCCTTGATGACAAGATTGATTTAAAATAGGTTTTGACGTTAGAAACTCTTAATCATAGGAAACAAACTGAGGGTTGCTGGAGGGGAGGTGGGACGGGGGATAGGATAACTGGGTGATGGGCATTAAGGAGGGCACTTGATGTAATGAGCACTGGGTGCTATATGCAACTGATGAATCACTGAACTCTACCTCTGAAACCAATAGTACACCATATGTTAATTAAATTGATTTTAAATAAAGCAGTGCTTGAAAATGAAGGCCCATGGCCTGAGTTGTGTCAGTAAATTCTTTCTTTCTCAAGATACGTAGATAAGTAGATAGATAAACAGAGAGACGTATAGGAAAGGAAGGGAGGGAGGGAAGAAGAGAGGGAAGAAAGAAGAGAGGGAGGAATGGCAGGCATTGGTGTTGTTAGAAAAAGACTAGGTACCTGTAGACAAATAAGAAACTCTCCCTTTACCCATACACACCACCACTGCCTGTTGACTGGCGACCAGCTCGGTTTACACCTTTTCCTTTACTTCCTTGAACACTGTATGCATTGTGCATTTAAGTTGGAGGCACCTGGTGTGGTATATTCAACTGGACACATTTATTCTAAAAACTAACAAAGATAAGGTGAATTCATGAATCAAAAGTCAAATGTTAAAGCAAGTTAATAGAACAGAAATTCCACAAAAGATGGCATTTTCCAAACTGTGCTCAATATATGCAGAAAAAATGATGATTCCACGGACAAATATTAGAAATGCTAGTTTAAACAGAGGTGAACTGATAAACGATTTTTTAAATTGTAGTACTCTGCCTAATCTGAAATGAATTAATGTAATTTGGATTATCAAAGTGTTTGTCGGGTTGTATATGTTCAATATTTCCAAAGTGTACTTTGTAATGGCACCTTTGAAGGATGTGTGTGTGTGTGGCATTTCTAGGAAGGACAGTTTTGTGACCTATTCTTTAACTCCCCCACATTTTTCTCTACTTCAAAAAGTGACAGGATTCACATGAAGGACTCTGTAATCTTTCCAGTTTTCAACAAGAAAGGTAAAATAATAAACATAAGAGTGTCTATTAAACACAGTAGACCCAGGTGGAAAACATCGCCGATTTACCTCCAGAACTACTTCATGTTTCCTGAAAGTTCTTACTGTCTGTACCATTTTACTTCTGGTATAGATACGTAAGATCTACTGCTGTATATTCTAATTTAGTGGACCTAGAGGCTTGGAGGGCTTTAGCCTTTGGTGTCTTTTTTTTTTTTTTTTAAGATTTTATTTATTTATTTGTCAGAGACAGAGAGAATGAAAGCACCAACCAGGGGGAGCAGCAGGCAGAGGGAGAAGCAGGCTCCCCACTGAGCAAGGAGCCTGATGTAGAACTTGATTCCAGGACCCCAGGAAGACCTGAGCAGAAAACAAATGCTTAACCAACAGAGCCACCCAGACCTCCCAACATTTGTATCTCTTAATAGGATCTTTACTTGATTCTAGTGCAATCCAAATTTGAGGTCCAGCCTATGGACTCTTCTTGCTTACGAAGATATTCAGTATCTCTCTGTCCAACAAAATAGCAATGACAGCACTCCTCATTTACATTAACCTGCAATGTGTCTTGCATCCTCTGCTAATGTAAATTTTTCTCTCCTGGATACATGGGTTGCCCCTGTCATTCTGCATGTCGCTGGCACAAATGTATGTCTGTAGACCCTGTTGCAGTCATTACTTTCATTGTTACAACTGCCTAAGACTTTTAAAAAAGTCCTGTTCTAACATCCAAGTGAATTATCTATGTTACTACATTAGGATACAGTAACCACAATAAGAAAAATTTTAGTAGCTGAGAAAACAGGTTTATATATGCCAGAGATGGACAGATTTTCATCTGAAGCATAAATGAAAACCGCAAGTATTTAACAAAACAATACCAGTTTCATTCAGCTTTCAGGTATTGCATTACAGTGCATAAATCTAATGAAATATAGCCCTTGGGTTAAACAGAGATGCTCCCTTCAAATACATGAATATTAACCAGCCCATGACATTCTCAGTTTCATTAACTAGGCCCCAACTAGTTATTTCAGCTGCTGCATATATAGGCTGGCCTTCCTCAGAGACCAACCCACCCGGGGTCATAAATTGAAAACTGGTGTCAGGAGAATTGCAGATTGGTTTCAAAG
The DNA here is from genome assembly GCF_964662115.1 of Mustela nivalis. NCBI lineage: Eukaryota > Metazoa > Chordata > Mammalia > Carnivora > Mustelidae > Mustela > Mustela nivalis. The sequence goes on from NC_139033.1 coordinate 51,354,767, forward strand.
CAGAGAATTACAGTGAGGAACATCAGTGCAGTTGACAAAGATGTCTCATTGGTGTTCTGCATTGTATCATCGACAGTTCTCACATGGGGACAACAAAGAGAATGGTCCCCTATGAGGGTCACTATCTTGCCTTCTTTTGTATTTGTGGCTCTTGTTTTTTCTCTTTTTTTTTTTTTCCTCCTCTATTTTATAACAAAAAAGGGAAGTGGAGCAGCCAAAATATAGATAATTTCCCTTTAGGATACGAATTTATGAAACGGTGAAAGATATTTTAGGGTATTTTCTCAACTCCTTTTTTGTGATTGCTATAGTCAGTTATGTATTCCTCATCTTGAATTAAGTTTGCTTTTTAATGAAAATATCACCACATCTTGAAATTCCCATCTTATCTCTGCCAGTTAGCTGTCTACTTGGAAATTATATCAGCTTGTATAAATCATTATCTTTGGAAATTTAAAAACAATTATGTCAAGGTAATTCTCAGTATGATAACTTAATTCAAGTGTCAAGGTTACCAGTGACTTCTACATCACTAAATGATCAATTCTCAATTTTCATTTTACTTTACTCAGTTGCAGCATTTAACACATTTCCTTCTTCTTAATACACTTTCTCCATATGAATTCCAGGATCCCACTTCTGCTTTGTTTTCTCCTAATTCACTGGCTACCTCTTCTCCTCATCTCTCTGACTTCTAAAAGCTAGTGTTACCCACAGTTCAGATATTGGACTTCACCTTTTTTTCTAACTGCATTTACTTCCTTAGGGAATTTCATCTAGTCTCTTGACTTTAAATAACTGTTGTGCACTGATGACTTATGTATTAGTTTCCAGGGCTTCTATAAGAAAGTACCATAAATTAGGTAGCTTGAAACAACAGATATTTATTTTCTCACAGGTCTGCAAGCTAGAAGTTTGAAATCAAAATGTTGGCAGGGCCTCTCTGTCTGGAGACTCTAGGAGAAAATCTGTCCCTTCACTTTAGTGTTGCGGGCAATCCTTGGTGTTCCTTGGCTCAGAGATGCATCACTCGGTCTCTGCCCCTGTGTAACATGGCATTCTTCTTGTGAGTCTGTATCTTTTTCTCCTCATAAGGATGCAAGTTGTAGTGGATGAAGAGTCTACCCTTCTTCAATAGGACCACATATTAACTGTATCTACAATGACCCTATTTCCAAATAAGGTCCTATCCTGAGATTCCAGGAAGAATGTGAATTTCGGGGGGGGGGGCGCTACTAACCTTAGCACAACTTACACATTATATTTCTAGCCTAAACTCCCTCTCGAATGCCAAACACATGTATCCAAATTCGCATTAATAGCTCTTCTTCAAGTTGAAGAGGCATTTCAAATTGAACCTGTACCAATCTGGATTGCTGTTCTGCTACCCTAAATTTACTCTTTCTGCAGTCTTTCCATCTCAATTCATAGCAACTCCATCTTTCCAGATATTCAACAGAAATCTTGAAGCCATTCTTTCTCCTTTCTTTATTTCATCTTCCACATTCAATGATTCAACAAATTCTGCGTAAAACGTACCCAGTGTTCCATTTCTCCTTGCCACTTCCCCTCTTCCCAATCTCAACAAGCCAGTCAAACCAATTTCTTGTAATTACTTCCAACCTAGGCATTCTGTTTTTTGTTTTTGTTTTTTTTTTTCCCCTTGTCTCTCCTGAGTCTATTTTCAAAACTATAGGTAGAGTGTAGAATTATCACATTAAAACAGTCAGATCATGTCATTCTCTATTCAGAGTACATACTCCTGTAGCGTCTCCTCTTACTCTGAGTACAGTGAATGTCCTTCGACTAGACTCTATGAGAAAGTTCTTCCATTTCCCTCTCTAACCAGATCCTATAGCAACACCGGGCTTCCTGCTCTTCGTAATATTTATGAGGCACATTCTTGTCTCAGAGGCTCTGTATTTCCTTTTCCCTCTGCCTAGACTCTATTTCACAATTGTTCCCAAAGCTTGTTCATCACTGACTTCACGTCTTTATTTGAATGCCATTTTTCCCCCCTGGGGCTTTCTGTGAATACTCTGTTTAAAATTTCGTTGCCTCAACCCTTTCTTGATTAATCAGATTTCTCTCTTTTGTGCATACTATTGTGTACCGGAACTTATACCAACCAATTTACACAACTTACACTACCTATTTTATTTATCTCCCTTGTTCAGAATGCAAGCATCAAGAACACAGAGGTTTTATGAGCTTTCTTCATTGCCATATCCTTTGCATTTAGAAAAGTGCCACACACCAACGCTTATCACCATTTGCTAGATAAAAGAATGAGTGGTATCCATTAACAAGGAAGAGTAGGAAAACTTGAGGACTGTGTTTCACAGCAGCAGGTTCTAGTCCCATGTCTGCTGTTTGTAAAGCTTTTGCTCTTCGGTGAGTCTCCTAATCTCCTGGAAGTTCTATTTTGCAGACGATCTCAAATTGTGTGAACCCAGTCTGTAAAGCACTGAAGCAGGCTATGGAACCACACTCAGTCTAGCTGTCTCCAAATTTCCTTTATCTGTGGAAGACTTATAAAAAGCTAGCATTAAGTCACAAATAACCAAACCTTCTCTTTGCCATAGTCAAGTGGTTCTCTTTCTGAAACTACAATTCCTTTGAAAGCTTTCAACAACAATGAAGCATGAGCAGGTTTCTTCACGGAAGTTTAATAGTAAGTCAACATTTCTAATGTATAGGAATTCACAGTTCTAGATTTAGTTTTGATCAAAAAGACAAAAGTGGAATTAAAATGGTAAAGGGGGAGAGGCAACAATTTCCAGTCTGCTCTTCTTTATCCTGAGAGACTAAAAGTGCTACAAACTCCTCACAAAGCTCTTGTATTACTTCTCTACCATTTGGTAAATAGAGATACCATTTGAAACCTCTGTTTCTCTACTCTTCTTAATTGCTTAGAGTATTAGGATTTATCTTTCTGATGTGGAAAATGTTTTTTTACAGAAACTGCAGTGTTTTGGAAAAGGGAAAAATATTACCCAGCGTATTCTATTAATGAATGTTTATGAGTTTCAGTTCTGGCAATTCAAAAAGCTCTGGAGATACCTATTCAGAGAGCTCAATTCAACAAGAAAGACATTTAGTTTTATAATAAACCACGTTATTTTGTGCGAGATGTAGAACTTTCCTTCAAATGTTAACTAATTTTCCCATTCTGAACTGATCACCATGAATTCGTTTTATTTCCCATTCACAGCAAAGTATCATTGAATAACATCTCTCTTCAGATCAACAATATAAGAGGCTTCAATTTCTTTCAATTTTAATTGTATTATGAAATGCCAATTAACTGTGGGTAAAATTAGACTGTTACAGTATAAGAGAGAAAAAATTTTTCCACAGGGTTGGGCAAACACCCACTGATTGATCACGGAACTTTCTTCCTTTCAGAACCTAAAATAGGGTCTGCTGATCAACCACAGATACATTTCTGGCAAATGTGGCTTTGGGAACTACAGACAATATTTTCCAGGGGAGAAACTTAGCACGGCTCTTTTGCCATGCTATGTGAAGACAAGTATTCTGATAATATCAGATTTAAAGATATTAATCACAGCTAGCAAGATTTTTAAGAACCTTTTTCACAATATACTAAGTGTCTTTTGACACTGTAGAAAAGGAAGAAGAAAAATTAGGTCTCTGTGCCCTGCTATTTTTCCAACTTTAGAAGATGAGTTAGAATCCTCTGTGAACTCTGACACTGCACAGCTCCTGCCTCTGTAGGTGAATCATCAGGACATAACATATTCTTATTACTCAGACATTTAGTTTAAAATAAATTCCATTACCTTTTGAAAACAAAAAGATCTCTTGTTTATATAAATTACATCCATTGATTGTTGTTTCTTCTATTTTCTGTAGCACTGAGGATTTAAGGCTACATGATGGGCAATGGAATTCTGAAAGTATGTGGTTTGAAGCCATCCAAAGACTGGCAGGAGAAGCTTTTGTAGGTCATGGAGAGAGTAAAGAGTAGAGACTAATACAAAAACCATTACTTGAAGAAAATTTGGTGATGGGCTGTATATGGCAGCACAGGAAAAGTATCTAGAAGGACTCTTGGTTTCTGGCTTATAATCTTTGGTTGATAGAGATGATGAATAGATGATAGAAAAGGAGCTTATCTAAAAGGAGGCTGTATTTCATATATGTATGTATGAATTTATTTGGACATACTGATCTGAAATTAGTTTGAAAAACTAGAGTAGATGGTGATTAGATGGTTGACTAGATCTGGAGATCAGCACGTGGAAATGTGAGACACATCACTGACACATGTCTAGTGAGCAAAACCTAAGACTCGGTGAGAATCTTGTCAATTAAAAAAAAAAAAAGTTTAAAAAAAAGTTAAAAAAAAAACCAGAAACACAACAGAGGAAAGACTGAGGAGAATTTCCAAGTATAGCTGCTCAAAGGAGCCACCCATTTCCATCTATTTCTGGGTAAAAGACTTTGACTTGGCTGTGACCATATCACATCTATGGTCAAAAGCCTTCAGTGACTTTATCCACAAAATAAAGGCTAAAATGTTTTGGCCAACATTATGACCCCTCATAGCCTAGCCTCTGCATGACACTCTATCTTTATTTTAGGAATTGCCCTCAATAATTGTTCCTCCAAAATCAACTTCTACTTGTTTCTGTAAGATTTCTGACCTCTGTGCCTTGGCACATAAAATTCCCTTTACATGTAATGACCATGTTCATGTAACCTCACCTTCTATGTGTGTTTCATTTTTCTTCAAGGTCCAGATCACTTGTCCCTTATGGCGCAATTGGCAAGGAGCTCCTTGACCTCATCTCTCTGTTCTAGTAAGTCACTTTGTGCTTCTCATTATATCGCATATTCACTGACAGTAAATAGCATGTTTCATGACCTGATGTGAAGAGGTAAGATGGGTAAAATGCAAGCACTCAAACATTCTCTGTGGTTTTCTCTTGTTTCTATCATAGTAGCCTGCTTGTGGTCTTGCATGTATACCTTCCTGTAAGCAACCCACTTTTGCTGAATGAATAAAAACTTGAGTTTATGAGATAAAGTAATGTAGATTAAAAACCTGTTGTCCATATGATACCTCTCTGAGTATGCATATAAAGGCCTTTACAGCTTTGTTCCAAGTTTTCTGTAGGAGCATTTAAGAAAGTGAACAAAGAAAAACTGAGCTATATTCTTGTCATTGCTTTCAACTCAGACAAGTCACTTAACTACCTTGATTTTTTTTTTAATTTTTTATTTTTTATAAACATATATTTTTATCCCCAGGGGTACAGGTCTGTGAATCACCAGGTTTACACACTTCACAGCACTCACCAAAGCACATACACTCCCCAATGTCCATAATCCCACCCCCTTCTCCCAAACCCCCTCCCCCCAGCAACCCTCAGTTTGTTTTGTGAGATTAAGAGTCACTTATGGTTTGTCTCCCTCCCAATCCCATCTTGTTTCATTTATTCTTCTCCTACCCACTTAAGCCTCCATGTTGCATCACCACTTCCTCATATCAGGGAGATCATATGATAGTTGTCTTTCTCTGCTTGACTTATTTCGCTAAGCATGATACGCTCTAGTTCCATCCATGTTGTCGCAAATGGCAAGATTTCATTTCTTTTGATGGCTGCATAGTATTCCATTGTGTATATATACCACATCTTCTTGATCCATTCATCTGTTGATGGACATCTAGGTTCTTTCCATAGTTTGGCTATTGTGGACATTGCTGCTATAAACATTCGGGTGCATGTGCCCCTTTGGATCACTACATTTGTATCTTTAGGGTAAATACCCAATAGTGCAATTGCTGGGTCATAGGGCAGTTCTATTTTCAACATTCTGAGGAACCTCCATGCTGTTTTCCAGAGTGGCTGCACCAGCTTGCATTCCCACCAACAGTGTAGGAGGGTTCCCCTTTCTCCGCATCCTCGCCAGCATCTGTCATTTCCTGACTTGTTGATTTTAGCCATTCTGACTGTGTGAGGTGATATCTCATTGTGGTTTTGATTTGTATTTCCCTGATGCCGAGTGATATGGAGCACTTTTTCATGTGTCTGTTGGCCATCTGGATGTCTTCTTTGCAGAAATGTCTGTTCATGTCCTCTGCCCATTTCTTGATTGGATTATTTGTTCTTTGGGTGTTGAGTTTGCTAAGTTCTTTATAGATTCTGGACACTAGTCCTTTATCTGATATGTCGTTTGCAAATATCTTCTCCCATTCTGTCAGTTGTCTTTTGATTTTGTTAACTGTTTCCTTTGCTGTGCAAAAGCTTTTGATCTTGATGAAATCCCAATAGTTCATTTTTTCCCTTGCTTCCCTTGCCTTTTGCGTTGTTCCTAGGAAGATGTTGCTGCGGCAGAGGTCGAAAAGGTTGCTGCCCGTGTTCTCCTCAAGGATTTTGATGGATTCCTTTCGCACATTGAGGTCCTTCATCCATTTTGAGTCTATTTTTGTGTGTGGTGTAAGGAAATGGTCCAATTTCATTTTTCTGCATGTGGCTGCCAATTTTCCCAGCACCATTTATTGAAGAGGCTGTCTTTTGTCCATTGGACATTCTTTCCTGCTTTGTCGAAGATTAGTTGACCATATATTTGAGAGTCTATTTCTGGGCTCTCTATTCTGTTCCATTGATCTATGTGTCTGTTTTTGTGCCAGTACCATGCTGTCTTGATGATGACAGCTTTGTAATAGAGCTTGAAGTCCGGAATTGTGATGCCACCAACGTTGGCTTTCTTTTTCAATATCCCTTTGGCTATTCGAGGTCTTTTCTGGTTCCATATAAATTTTAGCATTATTTTTTCCATTTCTTTGAAAAAGATGGATGGTACTTTGATAGGAATTGCATTAAATGTGTAGATTGCTTTAGGTAGCATAGACATTTTCACAATATTTATTCTTCCAATCCAGGAGCATGGAATATTTTTCCATTTCTTTGTGTCTTCCTCAATTTCTTTCATGAGTACTTTATAGTTTTCTGAGTATAGATTCTGTGTCTCTTTGGTTAGGTTTATTCCTAGGTATCTTATGGTTTTGGATGCAATTGTAAATGGGATTGACTCCTTAATATCTCTTTCTTCTGTCTTGTTGTTGGTGTAGAGAAATGCAACTGATTTCTGTGCATTGATTTTATATCCTGACACTTTACTGAATTCCTGTATAAGTTCTAGCAGTTTTGGAGTGGAGTCTTTTGGGTTTTCCACATATAGTATCATGTCATTTGCGAAGAGTGATAATTTGACTTCTTCTTTGCCGATTTGGATGCCTTTAATTTCCTTTTGTTGTCTGATTGCTGAGGCTAGGACCTCTAGTACTATGTTGAATAGCAGTGGTGATAATGGACATGCCTGCCGTGTTCCTGACCTTAGTGGAAAAGCTTTCAGTTTTTCTCCATTGAGAATGATATTTGCCGTGGGTTTTTCATAGATGGCTTTGGTGATATTGAGGTATGTGCCCTCTATCCCTATACTTTGAAGAGTTTTGATCAGGAAGGGATGCTGTACTTTGTCAAATGCTTTTTCTGCATCCATTGAGAGTATCATATGGTTCTTGTTCTTTCTTTTATTGATGTGTTGTATCACATTGACTGATTTGCAGATGTTGAACCAACCTTGCAGCCCTGGAATAAATCCCACTTGGTCGTGGTGAATGATCTTTTTAATGTACTGTTGAATCCTATTGGCTAGTATTTTGTTGAGTATTTTCGCATCTGTGTTCATCAAGGATATCGGTCTATAGCTCTCTTTTTTGGTGGGATCCTTGTCTGGTTTTGGGATCAAGGTGATGCTGGCCTCATAAAATGAGTTTGGAAGTTTTCCTTCCATTTCTATTTTTTGGAACAGTTTCAGGAGAATAGGAATTAGTTCTTCTTTAAATGTTTGGTAGAATTCCCCTGGGAAGCCATCTGGCCCTGGGCTTTTGTTTGTTTGGAGATTTTTAATGACTGTTTCAATCTCCTTACTGGTTATGGGTCTGTTCAGGCTTTCTATTTCTTCCTGGTTCAGTTGTGGTAGTTTATATGTTTCTAGGAATGCATCCATTTCTTCCAGATTGTCAAATTTCTTGCCGTAGAGTTGCTCATAGTATGTTCTTATAATAGTTTGTATTTCTTTGGTGTTAGTTGTGATCTCTCCTCTTTCATTCATGATTTTATTTATTTGGGTCCTTTCTCTTTTCTTTTTGATAAGTCGGGCCAGGGGTTTATCAATTTTATTAATTCTTTCAAAGAACCAGCTCCTAGTTTTGTTGATTTGTTCTATTGTTTTTTTGGTTTCTATTTCATTGATTTCTGCTCTGATCTTTATGATTTCTCTTCTCCTGCTGGGCTTAGGGTTTCTTTCTTGTTCTTTCTCCAACTCCTTTAGGTGTAGGGTTAGGTTGTGTACCTGAGACCTTTCTTGTTTCTTGAGAAAGGCTTGTACCGCTATATATTTTCCTCTCAGGACTGCCTTTGTTGTGTCCCACAGATTTTGAACCGTTGTATTTTCATTATCATTTGTTGCCATGATTTTTTTCAATTCTTCTTTAATTTCCCGGTTGACCCATTCATTCTTTAGAAGGATACTGTTTAGTCTCCATGTATTTGGGTTCTTTCCAAACTTCCTTTTGTGGTTGAGTTCTAGCTTTAGAGCATTGTGGTCTGAAAATATGCAGGGAATGATCCCAATCTTTTGATACCGGTTGAGTCCTGATTTAGGACCGAGGATGTGATCTATTCTGGAGAATGTTCCATGTGCACTAGAGAAGAATGTGTATTCTGTTGCTTTGGGATGAAATATTCTGAATATATCTGTGATGTCCATCTGGTCCAGTGTGTCGTTTAAGGCCTTTATTTCCTTGCTGATCTTTTGCTTGGATGACCTGTCCATTTCAGTGAGGGGAGTGTTAAAGTCCCCTACTATTATTGTATTATTGTTGATGTGTTTCTTTGATTTTGTTATTAATTGGTTTATATAGTTGGCTGCTCCCACGTTGGGGGCATAGATATTTAAAATTGTTAAATCTTCTTGTTGGACAGACCCTTTGAGTATGATATAGTGTCCTTCCTCATCTCTTATTATAGTATTTGGCTTAAAATCTAATTGATCTGATATAAGGATTGCCACTCCTGCTTTCTTCTGATGTCCATTAGCATGGTAAATTCTTTTCCACCCCCTCACTTTAAATCTGGAGGTGTCTTCGGGCTTAAAATGAGTTTCTTGGAGGCAACATATAGATGGGTTTTGTTTTTTTATCCATTTTGATACCCTGTGTCTTTTGACAGGGGCATTTAGCCCATTCACATTCAGGGTAACTATTGAGAGATATGAATTTAGTGCCATTGTATTGCCTGTAAGGTGACGGTTACTGTATATGGTCTCTGTTCCTTTCTGATCTACCACTTGTAGGCTCTCTCTTTGCTTAGAGGACCCTTTTCAATATTTCCTGTAGAGCTTGTTTGGTATTTGCAAATTCTTTCAGTTTTTGTTTGTCCTGGAAGCTTTTAATCTCTCCTTCTATTTTCAATGATAGCCTAGCTGGATATAGTATTCTTGGCTGCATGTTTTTCTCGTTTAGTGCTCTGAAAATATCATGCCAGCTCTTTCTGGCCTGCCAGGTCTCTGTGAATAAGTTAGCTGCCAATCTAATATTTTTACCATTGTATGTTACAGACTTCTTTTCCCGGGCTGCTTTCAGGATTTTCTCTTTGTCACTGAGACTTGTAAATTTTACTATTAGGTGACGGGGTGTGGGCCTATTCTTATTGATTTTGAGGGGCGTTCTCTGAACCTCCTGAATTTTGATGCTCATTCCCTTTGCCATATTGGGGAAATTCTCCCCAATAATTCTCTCCAGTATACCTTCTGCTCCCCTCTCTCTTTCTTCTTCTTCTGGAATCCCAATTATTCTAATGTTGTTTCGTCTTATGGTGTCACTTATCTCTCGAATTCTCCCTTTGTGGTCCAGTAGCTGTTTGTCCCTCTTTTGCTCAGCTTCTTTATTCTCTGTCATTTGGTCTTCTATATCACTAATTCTTTCTTCTGCCTCATTTATCCTAGCAGTTAGAGCCTCCATTTTTTATTGCACCTCATTAATAGCTTTTTTGATTTCAACTTGGTTAGATTTTAGTTCTTTTATTTCTCCAGAAAGGGCTTTTATATCTCTCGAGAGGGTTTCTCTAATATCTTCCATGCCTTTTTCGAGCCCGCCTAGAACCTTGAGAATTGTCATTCTGAACTCTAGATCTGACATGCTACCGATGTCTGTATTGATTAGGTCCCTAGCCTTCGGTACTGCCTCTTGTTCTTTTTTTTGTGTTGAATTTTTACGTCTTGTCATTTTGTCCAGATAAGAGTAAATGAAGGGGCAAGTAAAATACTAAAAGGGTGGCAACAACCCCAGGAAAATATGCTTTAACCAAATTAGAAGAGATCCAAAATCGTGAGTGAGTGGGTAGAAAGGGGATAAAAAGAGGTTCAAAAAGGAAGAAAGGAAAAAAAAGCAAAAAGAAAAAAAAAAAAGAAAAGAATTTTTAAAAAAAGAAAACACCTTTCAGAAAGTGGTTGTTTTTCTGTTTCCAGAATTGCTGTTCTTCTTCTCTTCGATCTGCCGATGGATTTTCAGGTGTTTGCAATCTTTAGATAAGCTATCTAGCTGATCTCCAGCTAGCTGAAGCAGTCTCAGCTTGCTACTTCTCCGCCATCTTGACTCCTCCCTTAACTACCTTGATTTTATTCTTCTCCTTTCTAAATGAAGATTATGATACTTTCCATCCCTATTCATCAAATTATTGTATCTCCTTGTGATGAAGTTATAAAAGGTATTTGAGAAATTTAAATTTCTATCCATATTTTAGATCATTAGGGTTTCTTATGGCTGTGATCATATGAAAGAGATCCATTGAGGACTTTAATCTTAAAGTGATAGAATAAATTTTGTACTGGAATGAAAAGGCATTTTTTGGTAAAGAAATGTGTGGAAATTGTTGTAAGATAAAAAGAAAATCAATGAATATAAAATCTAAATAGTTGTGCTAGATATTTTTCTTTTCTTTCTTTCTTCTTCTTTTTTTTTCTGGGTCGGGGGGAATCTCCTTAGTCTCTGCCCTGTTTTGAAATGCAGGAGGTTGACCTTAATGGGCTCTCTTGTCTTTAGGTCCCTGGTTGAGTCTGGCCGATGGGAGGCCAATGGTAGATCACTGGAGAACAAGAGCAGAGTGAATCCAGGGCTTTATTTGACATGTCTTTTCCTGTAGGGTTGAAGCCTGGCTGTGCCTGTCTTTTGAAAGAGGCAGTTCTTTTTGAGATGGATTTTTCCTACAGCTACTCTCCAGTTATTGTTCCCTAATTTTGTCCCTTGAGGCCTGGGGATGGTAACCCTGCTTCAGTGTTTCCTGGTTGTTTCACATTTTCCCCCCACATATTTGTAAATATCCATTCTACTCTCTCTACACTTCTGGAATTTAGTAGGCAGCTTTTGGGTCAGACTGTAATAGATACAATGTCAAATTAAGATTATTTTGTTTCTTTGCCTATAAGCACACAACCATACAATCGCCATTACTCTTAAACACACATTCATCAAACATAGTTTTCATAACAATTCTGTGATTAGAAAAGATAACATGTGAGAAAAGCTTGATTATTCTAGAAATATGTAGCCTGGAAAAGAGCAACTGTCTTCAGATATTCTGAAATCTGCCACTTTGAGAAAAATGAGTAGAGTCATTCTGTTGGCCCTTAACTATTAGTAATAAACCACATAAATAAAAAGATTTTATTTATTTATTTATTTGAGAGAGAAAGAGAGCAATCAAGGGGAGAAGCACAGGGAGAGGGACAAGCAGACTCCACATTGAGTGCAGAGCCTGTAGTGGGGTTCAATCCCTTGTCCCTGAGATCATGACCTGAGTCAAAATCAAGAGTTGGACTTTAATCGACTGAGCCACCCAGGTACCCCAACAAAATAAATATCATTTTTGATGGAACAATCTTCTAAAAAATAAAGAAATAAAAACGTGCTTGACCTCCTCACAGTTGGTGAGTCATTCCTCCTGACGGTATTTGAAGAGGATCCAAGTATCCACTTCTACAATTCCAAATCTTCATTTTGGTGGGAGACTGAACAAAATGACCCTAAAGTATTTTTGGACTTTCTGATGATATGAATAACTCATGTGGCTAACCAAATAGCAGAAGTAATAATTAGAGATATGTGTAACTGTGTTTAAGAAATGGATCCTTTATATATATCACATAGGGGAATATTTTACACAAGAGTTTAAAATCTGACTGTTCTTCTACATCTGAGAACTGTTCTCAGAGCAGTCTGTAAACTAAAACTGAATGGAATTTGAACAGTTTTTATCATCCTGTTACTTATGTTATTATGGCTAAAATTCCAAAGATACAGTACAAATAATCCTCTGTCTGAGACGTTCATTTTCATTCCAAATATTTGGCATCACAAAGATTTATTCATGATCTTCTTCCTGCTTTCACTGAGGTTCAGAGTGTTCCTCCTTCCTTCCCTTATGTAAGGGGAATTTGCTGCATACCTTCTCCTATGAAAAACACAATATTTCACATGCAGTCAGAATGTGGATGTGCCTCACTTTAGGAAGTGGGCATATTTTGAAATGGAAACATGAGATAAAAATTGAATATACCTAAATTAAATCTTATTTTTAAATGGAGGAGAAAGTGTGTGATACTGAAAGTAAATATATAAAAAATGACTCAATTTAAATATAGTTTTGATTGAGGAAAATGTATTATCCTTTTTATATTTCTCCTGTATCTTTATTCAATTTAATATGGAGTTCTGTTAAAGAGAATGTATATAACTTAAAGTGGATTTAAAAATCATTCTCATACTGCTCTGCAATTGTAGATCAGGATGCTTTATAGAAATTCTAGAAATCTAACTGCATTCCCAGACCATTTGTAAATACGAAGTCAACTGGTGAAACTACAAAGAAAACCAAATAAAAAAACAACACTTGATGTTGGTGTTACGTGAAGTTAAATAGTTGCAAGAATTCGTGGACCTTTTTAATTTTAGAACTGAAGCAAGAAGGACATCAGAATATTAGTTCTGCCTTCAACACCAGCAATTTCCATTTAATATTCTCTGTGAAATAGTCTTCATCAAATCCTTCCACAATTAATTTTTTAGACTCATATAATATGATTGTATTATCAATTCATGGACAGCTTGCTCAGTTAGATACTCTTGGAATTAATTCAAGATCTTCAAGACACATAACTAGTCCAGAGATCTCACTTTATAGTTGAAGAAACTTTTTCCCGGAAAACTTCCATAAATTGACCAACATTCTCCAGCAAACTAGAGGGGAGCCGGGTCTTCAGCGGGTTCCCAGAGTTTGTTGCATTGGGTACATATGCAAACATGTGGAGTTTGAGTAGAATGATGTGACTTTTGGTAAAAAAATTTTTTCTTTTCTAAGATTTATTCATTTCCTTGAGCTGGGGAAGGGCAGAGGGAGAGGAAGAGAGATAATCTTAAGCAGACTTTACTCTCAGCACACATGGGGCTCGATCTCACAACCCTGGGATCATGACCTGACCATAAACCAAGAATCAGATGCTTAACTGACTGAGCCACCCAGCTGCCCCCAATTTTTTTTTCTTTAAGCATCTTTATTAAGGTATATTTTAAACATCATAAAATTTACACTATTCAAGTGTATAGTTCAATAATTTGAGTAAATATACAAGTAGTATCATTATCGATCATCTTTAGAATAATTTTCTCCCCCCAATATGACTCCTCGTGCCCATTTATAGGTAATTACAATCCCCACTCCAGAGTCAAGCAACAACTAGTCTACTTTCTGGGCTATATAGTTTTTGGCATGACAATATTTTTGATCTTCAGTTTATTCAACACTAAATATGGTTAGTAATATGGTACTAGGAAAAGCACTTAAATAATGTTTGATATGAGGAAAGCATAAAAAATATTTTAGAAGTTAGTAGTAACATTAATATATTCATTGGCATCTTTCCAAAGAGAACATAGGAAATTATGAGAAATGGAGATCACGTGCCTATATTGGCATTAAGGTCAAGACTAGAGTTCAAATCAAATCAAGCCATCATGTTGCTACACTTTACCAACTAAAGCCAAATGGACTCTGAGATCTTTTCATATTTCCCAGCTTCTGCCTCACCCCCAGTGTGTTCCAAATGCTATCATTGACATTAGGCCTCGAAGTGATGAATCAGTTGAATCCTCATCTTTTGGCCTGAGAACACCTGTTAATGGAGCCAATTAAGGCAAAGGATGACAGAGATTTGGAGGAGATGCTGACACTTGTCCAGGAAGAGCTGTGCTGAGACTGCCCATCGAAGTCCTAAATAAACCACCAAACAGCTGTCGGAAGGGTAAGAATTTTGAAGGTCTTGGCCCAAGCCAGACTTTAGTAACAGTAAGGAAGTCAATGCCTGCAGATCCTGTAGTTGAAGAAATGTGTCTTCCTGAATATGGAGACCTTGTAGCAAAGGATTGCTATTGTTGTCTTACATCTGAGAAGAATCTACTAAAAATATCTATAATCTACATTCAGAGTCCCTCTGCACTCCACAGTGAGTCAGGGAGAGGGATGAGAGGGGTCTGTAGTGTCCGTGTGCTCATTTTATCCAGAATAACTAATAACATGTTTGAAATCCAGTGGCACTTCATTGCTTTGGAAGTAGGACTGGGGGCACCTTGAATTTTTTTTCTCCACATTGATTAATTGGAGCCAACTCAAGGTATGTACAAGTTTCCAAGTTTTCAACATTAATCACATAAATGAACTGAAAATAATTAGTTCGTGGTGACTTTCTGACTTATAATAATAAGCCCCAACTTAAATATACTTAGTCCAGACAGCTAAATATAACACAGAAAAAAAGGAAACAAACAATTCAAAACCTCCAGGCATTTTTTTTTTCTGTGTAGCTCTCCTAATAATTAACAGAGGGCTCTATTTAATTGGCACACTTGATTAAATGACAAAAGTGGTGTGCCACCTAAAACATTTTATTCAGTACTAACACACAAGGCAGAGAAACTTTAGAAGGGGAATTAATAAGGAAAAGTAAGGCTTCAAAAATACTTGGCAACACTATTTCTGATTCCTAAATTTTGTGATCACTCACTTCCAATTTAAATATTCTCTCTTCCTTTTTTGTTGTTATGTTTCCCTGATCTGAAATATTATCAAGCTCTTGTTTAACCCTACATCTTCTGTTGCCACCACCCCTACCCCAACATGACCTTGGATTAGAAAAACAATAGTGTCATGACTTCTTTGTAAATATTTCATTTCACCACTGATACTGATTTGCAATATAAATTTAAGTTTAAAGAATTTTATATAGTAAATGCTACCATTAAAAAAAAATAACTCTAGTCACTTGAGTTTTTTAAAAAGTTATTTCCAAAAAATAAAACGTCCTTCTAGTTGCATCTATGCTTATGAAAAGGGAGTTGGGTTTTTTTGCATTAGAAATGTGAGGAAAGAGAGCTGAAACCAGGAACACACAACAAAGGTAAGTCCACTTAAATGAAGAGAGTTGGGCCTCACCAAGGAATCCCAGAGAGAATGCTCATAGTTGTATGAGGAGTCCTGTCTATAACGTAAAATGAATAATTGACTTCGCTACCCTAAATTAACTCAAATGCAAGCAGTAGGCCTGATGCTTAAATAATCAGTAACACATTTGAGATTGTCTCATCTTAAGACACCTCTCTGCTCACACACAGCGAACAACAAATCCTCGCCAACCTGGTTCGCACTGTCTACAGAGGGTTGACTTTGGTCTCATCTTTGAGATCAGGCCTATCAGTGTATACTCACGAGTATATTCTCATGTCTCTATTCTTCTGTCTTCTCCCTTTTCAGTCAGACATCATGTTCTCACGGTTATAGTCAACCCGTATGTTTGCCTTTTATGGAAAGATATCCAGGTTAGACTTTGGACCGAGGTGTAGTCTTGTATCTCAAACAACCACCTATACCTTTTCAGTGTCAGTAAACATTAATGTCTCTGGTATCAAACTTACCACAATTCCTTTTAAAGTAGCTCTTTCCCCAAATAGCCAGGCTTTTTATAGCACTCCCTAGAGAGCAGTACCTTTTGTCCCTTGAATTCCTTCTCACTTTCTTCTTCCCTTGTCACTATAGTTCTGTCTCATCTGATTTTCTGAAATGGCTTCTTATGATAAGGCTCCTTGTCTCCAGGCCACTTTTCTGCTTCCATATTGTCACTAGGCTAATTTTCCTTTAATGTGCTATGTTCATTTACTTTTTTTTATTCATTTATTTATTCACAGATTTCATCACTCCTTTGTTGAACATCAATTATGTGACAGATTTTATGATGCGAGCTACTTCATTGAGATCATTTCTAATAAAGTCATTTATTGGTTATTTAAAATTTTATAGTTGATCTCCACCAGTCATTTCCACCTTTTTTTGCTGATAATTTCTCACATCTCCCCTCCATGGATAGGAGTGTTCTGATCATGTTCCTCATTTGCAAGGTTTAAATCAGTAACTTTTTTTATCCAAGTATCTGGCTTGCATTATCTCCAGAACAATGTGCGTTACACTTTTTTCACTTTCCTATTATCTCATTCCTTCATTACCCTTGGAACAAGTTTTATCTACTCTCCCTTCTTTAGCCTCTTAAGAATCATTTCTGTTATCTTTTTCCCATCTCCTTATAGTTTCTCTCATCCACTTTTGCCAGTTAAAGTTGTGCATCTTTTCATTATTAGTCTGGTAAACTGTAGTACAAATTATAATTTCTGGGGGACCAGAGAATGTACGTTTCATGCCGTGTTCCCTTCTGCAGCATGAACATATCGTGTGCCTTCCCCAGTGTTTATATACAGGAGATTTGCCTCAGCCATGCATTTGCTCTCTTTTCTCTCTCTCTCTTCGGTCCCTATCATTTCCATCTAAGTGCACCACCTCCTTCCGCGACCCTGAGTGGTTCCTCAGACATTTTAAAGACTGTATGTCTAGGAATTTCTTTTTTTTTTTAATTTTGCAAACTACTGGTCAGAATTTTCCCTAGAGTCGCTAGATAA
Organism: Mustela nivalis; assembly: GCF_964662115.1. Lineage (NCBI taxonomy): Eukaryota > Metazoa > Chordata > Mammalia > Carnivora > Mustelidae > Mustela > Mustela nivalis. The sequence continues at coordinate 51,371,859 of NC_139033.1, forward strand.
TCACCTATTTCCTTAATTCCCTCTCCCTGAGGTATTCTCGGCCTGTGTGTGTGTGTGTGTGTAAGTTTTTCAAATTTATTATCATCCTGTCAGTGATTGCTCTCCGCTTGCCCGTCTTACACTCCACTGGCTGGCTGGTGAGGATGAGTGAGAGTTAGACTTGAGCAATTGCATGAGGTAGCTGACTGTGATGGTAAAATGCAAGCAGCAAAGGAATCAAAGGAACTGCGGACAGAGGCAGCCGCACTGGCCTTGAGTTCAATTCCTCCTGTATCCTTTAGTTGTCCTTGAGCGGCTCTGTTGCCTTCCGAAGTCCACGATTCCCCTTGTCTTCTCTTTCCTGTTCCTCCACTCTCCAGCACACTGGCTCCCACCATCTATTTGTCTTAATTGTTTTCTTTGTTTAATTCTACCTTCCCTTACCATTTGAGAAAAACAAAACCACCATGCAAATTCACATTGGAGACATAAAAAAGAAAATAACTTGAGGAATGAGGACAAGTAAGGAGAATTAAATCTGAAGAAAAGTGAAGTTAATTTTCATTTCACTATCCTGAATCCCTGAAAGGGACTGTTTACCTGGAGAATTGTTTTCTGATATCAGGCACTTACCTCAAGCCATTCACATCTCTATTACAATGTTCCCTGACTGGTTAATTGTTACTTGTCATTGAGCCAAAACAAGGAGAAGGCAAAATAACCTGGGAAACTGCAGAATAAGGCTGCCAATAGAGACCTTAAACAAAACAAAAGGAAAAATCCAAATGCTAGGCATTAAATTTAAAAAAAAAAAAAAAAAAAAAAAAAGCCTCTGTCAAGCAATGCTAGAGATGTGCCCAATTTTATCTATTTATCACTTAATATTCCCATTTGTGTACTTTGCCCTTTTCCCCCTGTTAGCTATGTTCACATTTTACTCCAAAATAGTGTTTTCAATCTAAGCTCTCCCACCCTCAGAAGTAAAATGATAATTGAAATAACATAATAAATGCATCGTTCTTTTCCATTTCTCCATCTTAAATTTTTTCCTTGCATTCCAGACATTACGGAGGCAAATTACATTTTTGCATATTATTTCAAAACAAGTGCAATCACAATAACCATTTATTTCTCAGCATTTTCATTTCGTTTCTAATGAACTTTCCCTGAGGACATTCTCACAATTGAGTATTTATTTATTATAAGCAACAAAAGAAATCTTGATTGTTCCAGCTGTGACAGAGAAACTTACTTTGATAAGCATACAGTAGATGAAACAAGTAATAATAATAATGATAAGCATTTCAATACTCTGGAATCTAAAGAAACAAAAAGAAATGAAGAGGCATTGGGTTAAGATATTCTCTTTTCTATCTTTCTGTGGAATATTTTAGTTCTGTTTTAGTTCTGTTCCCCAGGATCAAATGAAATTTCTGTTTTAAAATACCAAGTCTCCATAAATTACATTGAAAAAAATGGTAAAATTGCTGTAACAAGAGCTTTGAAAAGCAAAGTTCTATCACTTAAATATTTAATAGTAGTAGTAACAATTGTAGCAGGTAAATCATCTTTTTCATAGTCTCATTTTAGTTCATAAAACGGTTCACCTGCTTTTATATAACTATGTAGTATTCATCCTTCCCATTGTTTCTTTGCCCATTTATTATCCTTCTTTTCATGTTTTGAGGTACAAAGAGTTGTCATTGTTTGTCTCTAAAAATAAACTCAGTGACCTTACTCCTCATTTACATTACTGATTAATGCCTTGGGGTCAAGCAGTAACAACTGGGAACTATTCATTCTATCAATTCTACTAGTTTACAGAAAAGTAAGAAATAGTATGGTTGGCTACTGTGTATGATAATTGCTAAATATGAGTTCAGAATGGAGGGAAAATAATACTTTCCCACTACTTTGCCAACATCCTTTGGACTCCTAGAGATACACACAGCATAAAAGTAGACTATCCTCCTTTGTTAGTTGTGTGTGTGTGTGTGTTTAGAAAAGAGAAGTCAAAATGCCATCTGAAAGTCATTCATCTCTGTGAAAATATATATTAGATTTTGCATTGCTCTTAATGATTTTCTTCACTTCTAATTCTCCGTGAAGAAACCTCAGTTTTCTTTTTTAGCAAGAACACAACTAGAGAAAATCCTCCATAAATGCTCTCTGGATAAGAGAGAGAATAATTAACCAACTGCCTAACTTACTAAGTGCAGAAAGTACAGACAAGCATTGGCAGTTCTGTTCTTCTTTTAAGGAAAGCAGAGAAACTGGATTGCAGTAGAGATAACAGAGGTATAATTCATCATTGTGGAAGGATCAGGTATTTTAAAACATAGCTTCATTTTGTGGGACTATGTGTAACGGTGATCTTGGTGTATGATAGAATTTAAGTTTGAAAGCCATCAGGTCTTTCTTAACTATTTAAGGAAATAAGGAATCATTAAAAAAATCATTTACAGGTCAGGTGAAGAGCTCAATGTGAAAGACAAAATCATAGCATTCTTAAAAGATAATATAGTGACTACGTCTCTGAGCTCATCAAAAGAAAGAAAGAAAGGAAAAAAGAAAGAAGGAAAGAAATTTTCTTAGACCCAAAAAGATCCCATCAAGGAAAAGAAAGTTAGCTATATTACAGTAAATAACTTTCATTTAAAAATAGCAAAAACACCATAAAGAAGTAAATAAATAGGCTGGGAGAAGATATTTATAATACATAAAACTGACCACATATGACTATTGAAATATATGAAGAACTCCTAGAAAACAACCAAATGGAAATTGTCACTGAGTCTTGGAACAAGCACTTCATAGAAGAAAACTAAAAAGCCAAAAAACATATAAATATGCTTCTTTTAATCAGTATCAAGGAAATGCATATGTAAACTCACCAGAATGGTTAGAAGACGTCTCACCAGATCAAGTATTTGAAGTTGAGTTGATGGACTCATCATCAATATCTAGATGTTTCCCTAGATACTGGCTCGCATAAGGGTGATGAGGGAAAGGTGCAGGAATATTCAGAACAGGAACCTTTTTAATAATGGCAAACGCTGGAAACAATTCATATGCACATCAACTGTATAATAAAATGCACTTTCAGTCATCAACATAACTGAATCTAAAAAACACAATATTGAACAAAGAAGCATGTTCTGCATGACTATATATTATATAATTAAAGTGATGTCAAGTTCAAAAAGAGGTTAAATGGAACAATACATCATTTCGGGATATAAACAAAGATGAAAACACTGAAGAGAAGGATAGACTTATGAACAAAAAGTCAGCACAGCATGTTCTCTCCTGAGGAAGGAGAAGGGTATAATCAGAGAAGGTTATAAGAGTAGCAATTAAGCTACTCAAAATATTCTATTTCTAAATGAGTTGTAAGTGCACAAGGATATTCTCTGATTATCTTTAAAATGGCACACATATATTTTATTTACTCCTCTGTAAGCATAATTAATAAAAGCAAAACCAAAAAACAATAGAATTATTAGGTGAAACACGCAGTTCCTATGGAATAACTGAACTGAGGTCTCAAAAGACTTCCATGTAATAGTCCTTAATAGTCACTATTTTTCTCTGCAAGAAATGGTTAGAGAGATCCTCAAAAATATAACCTATTTTGGTTGTGGTATCTATTTCAGCTACTGTCATCTCACCCAGATCCACTTGGATCCCTTTTTCCATTTCTATGAGCCTTCAGCTCCCCTCTCCCATTGCTTGGTTTCCAATGGCTTACGCCACTCACACTACTCGCCACTCACACTACTCGCAAAGCTCCCTTTTGGTGTGAGGGAGCCACTTTACTGAACGTAGGAAGTGTCCCCATCTCCTAAGCCTTAGTTAATGATTGACTGCTACTGGGTTAGAGAAGGTCAGCTTCCCTGCCTTCGCTCAGGATACACCATGAAGCTTATTTTAAACTCTGGAGAGCCCCAAGTGATCAGGCTGTGGATGAGGTTTTACCGCTCTGGGCTTCTTCTCATTCCCTGACCTCACTCTCTCAGAGAGCCCTTGTACACTAACAAGATGCATAACAAAGTCATTCAGATCTTCGGCTTCGATGTTCCTCCTTCTTAGTAAAATTAGTAAGAATGGAAAAAAGAAAATCCTTCAGGGTTTGCATCGACACTGATATTTACTCGTTCAGTATTTTTCAAATATAATAAGCATATTGTATTAGCTTGCTAGGGCTACCATAACAGAGTGGCACAAGCTGAGTGACTTAAATAATGGATATTTACTGTCTCACTGGAAATCCAGAATAAGATGTCAGACAGGATCCTTTTGAAGCCTGTGACCTTTTTTCTTGGCCTGCATATAGCTATCTTCTCCTTATCTCTTTACATTGTGTCCGTATTTCCCTTTGTATCAGGGTGCCAGTCACTTTGGATTAGGGCCTACCTAAGGACCTCATTTTAACTTGATTTATTCTGCAAATACCCTATTCAAAATCAGATCCATGCTGAGGTGCTAAGAGTTAGAACCTCAAAATAAATGAATTTTGGGGGAACGCATTTCATCCTGGTTATAGCAAATATTGCTATTAACTACAAATATTGTAATATTTTAAAGTTAATTAAATTCTCTGAGTTGTTTCATTTTATTGCTTTTAGGCTGACTTCAGGGAGATTCAGGGGAATAACTGTTTATAAGGGAGAGCAAGTGCCAGGGCAGGTGTTAAACTCTGAGATTTGATGAGTGACTAAGATCAGCAATCTCATTGCCACTCAAAATCAAAGAAGTTTATATTTTTAATTAATCCAAGAATTTTTGTCCTGGTACAATTTACTCTGTCCTCAGTGGAAACCTTTGAGAAAGAGGATGGATCTTTTTAACTAGAAATTTTGTTTATATTCATAACCCGCTAGTGCTTTCTTGTCGCCTTCCTACTTTATGTACTTAATAGAAATGACTCTCACCCCATCTCCCCACTCACACTATTCTCATACTCCAAATGAGGATGTAGTAAATGTATATGAATAGCCATGGATGGTGAATGACAGAATTTTTATTACATATATGAAACTGGTTGTCTATCATTGTTTCTGGGGCAGGTGTATGTTATAGTGGAGAAGTTGACATCGCTTGAGCTAAGCCCACCCTGATTTTCATCTTTGATAAAATTATGGCTCAACACATTTTGTCACTTACTTCCATTTCTGTTTAAAATTAAGAAGCCTTGGGGAAAAAAATTTTTTTAAAGTAATTAAGAAGGTTTGGGATGCCTGGGTGGCTTAGTTGGTAGGCATCTGCCTTTGGCTCAGGTTGTGATCCCAGGGTCCTGGGATCAAGCCCCACATTGGGCTCTCTGCTCAGTGGAGATCCTGCTGCTTCCTCTGCCTGTTGGTCTCTCTGCTTATGCACTATTTCTCTCTGACAAATAAATAAATAAAATCTTTTAAAAAATTAAGAAGCCTTAACTTTTCAATACCTATTTATTCTTAATGTAGATTTTTTTTTCCTGTGAAACTTCAGAATTATAGGTTAAAATTTTCTATCTTTGAGACCAAGGTGCTCTTTCCATTTCACTTTTTTCATCTATAAATTGAAGGAAAGATACCTGGTAATATATTGCCCTCACCAGCTCTCAAAACTCATAATTCTGTTCCCAGAGGAGTGATATTTACCATAGGCCTTCTGCGGTCAGGGGCAATAGGTACCCATTTTGCTATTATAATGCCTGAAAATAAAAAAAGAAACACCTGGGCACCACCATTATTTATATGTCTATAACCTTGTTTCTGCTTTCTTCTCTGACTTCTGGCAAAAGGAAACCAGGGGTGACCAGCTGGGACACAGAGGCTTTTAAAATCAACTATGAGTGAATGGTCAGTTGTTGGGATGGCTTCCATACAGTTATTCTAGGAGGAGGGGAGGTTGACTAAATGACCTTTTGAGGATGACTCCAAGTGTATGACTCAATAATAATACTTATCAACCTGTTCTAGTTGTCAGACACAAAATGGGAGTAGGATGGGCAGTCTATTATTAGCCACAGGCTTCTGATTAATCTTTTAAGCTAAGGGAGCTTGTGTCTCAGCCAAGATGTGAAGCTGTCTCCTGAGGTGAGGCCATTAACATGCCAGGACTGAGAGAAGGTTATCATTAAGGAGGCATTAGACCCTTATGACCATAGTGAAGTCAAGAATGGCTGGCTGGCTGGCCAGGCAAAGCTGGTTAAGAGCTAACACAAGGTCACTGTAAGCAATGCCAAGTCATATGTTCGAATTGAGGATAACTACACAGCAACTCTTTTGTCACCCTCTAGAGGATTCTAGTCAGCAAATGAATGAGAAGGTAGTTCTTTAAGAGTTACAAGAACTATGAGCTCTACCACGCATCTCAATATTGGTGTGTATATGTATACACAAATGTATGGTCATATACTTTGTGTGTGGGTGTGTGTAGCTGTGTCTTCTGGCCAATATCTATAAATGCAAGAGATAATCTCTGGCTTTTAAAACTACATTACCAAAGGAAATCATACATTTGCTTACCAAAAAATTGGGCCCTTTCTCAAGTTACAGTTCTTCCTATAAAAAAGATATCAGAACTAAAATTTACAAATGTTCACACAGGTTGGGCATCATAGGTATCCATCAAAGAAAGTCTTGTCCTCCATCTGTCTTATAGAATAATTTATTATTTGGGGGTAAAGAATTTGATGTCAATTGGGCGCCTGGGTGGCTCAGTGGGTTAAGCCGCTGCCTTCGGCTCAGGTCATGATCTCAGGGTCCTGGGATCAAGTCCCGCATCAGGCTCTCTGCTCAGCAGGGAGCCTGCTTCCCTCTCTCCCTCTCTCTGCCTGCCTCTCCATCTACTTGTGATTTCTCTCTGTCAAATAAATAAATAAATAAATCTTTAAAAAAAAAAAGAATTTGATGTCAATTAATCATTCAAAGTAAGAGTATTAAAAAGGAGCTTACTGAATTAGTTTAGAAAGATAAATGGATCTGCTAAATGTGGTTTACTTTTCCACGTATGTTTCTTTCCTCTTGATCAACATAGAATGCTACAGCTATTGTTACAGAAAGAATGAGTGATCTAATAATAATAAATACATATTAAAAATCTTGGGTATTAATGAGTTCTTGGCTTACTTGCATGTGGCTTTTGTTGAGAATCTGTTTCCATACATGTAAAAAAGGAAAGATAATGACCTTCTACTTAGTTGCCATCAGGTTTGCAAGTAACAAGCAATGCCTGTGGAAGTGTTTTGGTTATCTAGAATGAGGTGTACATATTGTTGTTGATGTTGTATTTGTTGTCATTATTGCCTACATGAGCGTCGGTGCTGTATTTGAATGTCCACAGTTCTGTGTCTCAGGTGTAGTAAATGGCTGGCCCCTAGTAGATATAATGAATACTGAGTTGTGTATATATGTGTGATATAGTTATGTTTGATATGTCCCCTTATGTAGCATGAAACTATCAATATAATGTTTATATAAAGTTAATGTAGATATAAAGAAATGTATTCCACACACACATGTGATTTTCAAATTTGAGCCCATATAGTATAATCTTTTTAAAATGTATCTTATAATTACTATATTTATTTCAAGCCAGAGCTTGACATCATGTCAGACATCTACTCATTCATCATGCACTCCCCCCACAAACCAAAAAGCAGATCTGGAAATTAATGTACTTGAGTTCACATCCTCACTCAAATCACCTACCCTCTTTAAAATGCCTATTTTCTTATCTCTAGTAAGAATAGTAGAAACCAGTATTAAAACACTTCAGTTGTTCTTATATGTAGTAAGTTTTGCTGTAGGGTTTGACTCAACAAGTTTTGCTTATCAAGCAAAGATGGAGAGCACCAAGTCACAGTGGAGCCTTGATAAGGCATCTCAAACCATTTAGTCTCCTGCCTCAGAGGGTCATATTCTTCCAAACACATACTCAAACCCAGTTGTGAGTAGTCTTCCTATGCAAAGATATTAGAGCTAAAATGTACAAATGTCTACATGATTTGGATATCTTCTATATCCATAAATGTCTCATTCTCAATCACTCATAAAATAATTCATAATTTAAGGAATAAAGAATCTGCTGCCAAAGAACCAAAGTCTTCCCATCTCTTTGTCCCTGAATAACATTTAAATGCCCTTCATCCCTCTCTCTGTCACCTGCCCCACCATGGCAATAATTTCTTCAACTCATTGTAAGACTTGGGTTCCATGAGAGTACCATGAGAGGGAGAATTTGGAGGAGGAGGAAAAAACACAGAAATAGGACACTGAGCCTTTGATCACCACGTGATTTGCCTTTTACGCGAACTAAACTGCAAAACTACAGAGAGCTGCTTCAACAATTTCAAGGTCTAGATTAATTCACCCTTAGTCTCTGCCCCTGTGATGGAAAAATCACTGTTTCTGTGGTGACTTCAACAGAAAAACAGGAAATGGAATGGAATGGAATGGAAAAACAAAAGAGTATAAAAACTACTCTGACACTGCAAGGTTGTTACATTCAGAAAACAAACTTTAGCTGGTGTGTACAAGGAATTGCATTTATCATTTTGCTCTTTTTATTTCTAATATTTACTCACTTTACTTACCCTCAGTACAAATATATATTAAAAATTTACAAGTGTATGCACTAAAATTTATTAGTATTATACATTAATAAATATTAAGAATCAAGATAAATTATAAGCGTTCTTATGCATTCTGATTCATGTACCTTAAAATATAAACATATACATGGATATATAAAAATATTATAGCTTACATGAATCAAAACGACCCAGGACTTGCCAATTTATCTTATTATTTAATATTCATTAATACATACTTCATTCCTATAAATGCTGGGAGCTAGCTGATTGTTGTATCTTTGGAGGACACTGAAGTCAGTTCCATAACCAGAAAGCAAAGAGTGTGACATTTATTCATTGGACTCTGAAATGGATCTGTAGCATTAGGGAATGAAATCAGGCCATGGTGCCCAGAGGTGTAAAAAACAAAAACTGAACAGCAGACATAGTGGCTTAGGATGATGGCCAACTTTTTTCATTACCTTAGATCTGGTATCAAGGTTAAGTAAATCCTCTTTTTAAACCTTTGACCTCCATTCAGTGACTTCTTTCCATCCTAAGCCCCAAGCACTCTGTTTTGTCTGTTTTCTCTTGTAAAGGGAAACTGATCTGATAAATATATTCTCACTTATTTAATGTGACGTTTACTTCAGTATAATTTGCTTCCTAATGAAGATAGCGAGGAGAGGGCAACACTTCACAGAGATAAAGTAAACATTAATAGCAGGACTGGCAGGCCTAGAGAAGAAAAGATGTTTTCAGGCTGAGAGGCCACCATGGTAATGACAACCAGCTAAAACTGAGTAGAATCCTAGTGGAGGGCCCAGGTAGAAGCCTTCCTGGAGGAAGGGGCAATCTCCTTTTCTTGGCTTTCCTGGTACATACGTGGGGGTGAGGGAGATGCCATGACAAAAAGCTGTATGAGAAATCCCTTCTGTTTCTAGGATACTTGGAGATTGAAAGTTAGACGAGGACAAGTTAAGATGCCTAAGCTGGGGAAAGCACAGAATTCCCCATCATTCTGCCTTTATGCTGACAAATATAGCAGCACTCGACAAGGGCTTTTGCTAGCTAGACAAGCTGGAATTAATCCGTGAATCAAATCAAGTTAGATCCCCTGGACTATCTGCCAGTCCTTATTTCTTTACTTTCCTTCCTTATGTCTTTGTTCTCTCAGGCCCTGATTTTTGCATTTTGGGGCTTACTTGATAATATGGCATTACAATTTCTTCGACTCCGAACTGTGTACTTCTGATCCAAAATAAACCTTTAAAAATAATGTATGATGTCTCAGTCCTTACAGTGGAAAATCTTGAAATCCTCCAGTAAAACAATGAGGATGCTGGTGATGCTGCTGATGGTAATGATGAAATATAATAGTATTCAGAGTTTACTGAGAGGGAGCGTGATAAGAATGTGAGGTATCTTATCTGTGTTAATCCTCACAGCACCCCCACAGAGTCTGTTAATATGGTTATATCCATTTTATAATCTTGTTAATATCATAATTATGATAATGACCCCATATTTTTATTTATAGGTGAACACTTGTGAACATGTTTCCATTGCCATTATCTCTTTAGGTCATCACCACATGTCTAGGTCTCTATAAAATTGGTAATTTAGGGGGAGGAGAGGGGTTTGATTTTGGATCCCTTTAGCTTCAGGAACAGTGACAATCTTAAACTCTTTACACAAGAACAATTTGGAGCCTCCAAAGACCCTAGTTAATTGTCTCTATTTAATATCCCTTTCTCCATCAAATTTCATTGCATTGTTAGCCCCACAATTGAGAAACAACATGATATAGTAGCAGGAGTCTTTGCATCTGAACACATGGTATAAAGTCAGCTTCTGTATCTTATGAGAATGGAATTAAATCAGAACCTGTCTATAAGCCAGTGCTTCCTGCCTTTCCGTATCTTGTAAGTATTATACACAATATTTAAAGGCATTTTGTGTTGGCTAATTGAACTTAAATTTTTTAAATGTCTAAAAAAAAGTTAGGGGGGAAAGAAATTTTTAAAACCAAATATTCCAAAGCTGTGGACACTGGTGGGAACTGTATATGCTGGTGGGAAAATAAATTACTATAGCCACTTTGGAAATAATTCCATGTTACCTAATAAAGTCTTTAAAAGCACACACACAAAAATAAAACCATTTTGTAACTCTAAAACTAATTTTTTTATTTTTTACCATACAGAATATATGATATAGATATGGTTTATACATCTGTTGCAAAGTGTATTTAGGAATAGGTACCCTATATGATATGGATATTTGAATATTGTCAAAATATAAGGAGAAAGTAAATTCTGTAATTTACTTAAAATGACGGCTTCTTAGCAGTAATTATTATGTCATGAAAGAATCACATATATGCATGTCTCAGGAGAAAATCAACTTTTGTTTGCTTGATACTCAGAATCATATTAGTTAGGTGGCTAATATATGAAAGCATAGTGCTCCCTCATTTTTCTGTAAAAACAAATGATGTAAGCAATATGTATCATATAGAATATGAGTATAAATAGCCACCATATATCCATGGGTAAATCAAGAAGAGAACTGTGTTTTAGATTCTCAATACTGGCACCTGCTTTAAAATGTAAACAGATGCTGTACCTATCACCTTTAGTTGTAATTTTCTTGTTTTTCACTTCTTTTTACCAAGATCTTTTAAAACATGAGCTATCAAGGCAATACCTCAAAGGTATTCTGCCTTATCCAGTATATCAGCATTTCACATTGTACATAATATATGGAGGAAAAGGTATTTTAATCATAGTAAATCAAAGGGAAAAATTCACACACCATTGTGAGCATTAAGTGCAAGATTTGACAATATTTGGGACTCAAAAGCCTGAAGTATTTAAGGAGTAAGAAACCAAGAAGTGAGAAAAAGTGTACAGGTATGAGTTGAGACATGAAAAAGGAAGTGAAAAAAGAGGGCTTCATCTACCACCCCCAACCTAGTGTCCTGTTGACCTAGTGTTGACATAATATAACCTAATTTAAAATCACATGAGTGAACGAATAGGTAAAGCATGATTAAAAGTTAAAGGACAATGGGGTTATTAGATAGGAGAGAAAGCAATTACATTTGCAATATTCACCAAGCCAAGGAAAGCACATTACTCTCGTCCTTAGGATTGGTTGATGGACTTACAAAGAGCTTGTAAAGCTGAAGGGCAGGACTCACAATGCAATTTAAAGTCTTTGTGATTAACAATTTCTAATTTTATTGACCTTTGTAACAATAATCATGCTCTCTCTCCAAGGGTGCTTCTTTCTATTTGTGAAATACGTCCCTCTCAACAGACTAGAGGAACCAAGTTCCTATTATTGAATCTTAGTATAACCCAGGAAGGTAGGGGGTTTGAGAAGATTAAAGTGAATGTCTCCTCTCCTTAACCCATCTTTTGGGCCGTGGATCAGAACTACTATATTTCTTTACACCACAAAACACACTCACATAAGGAGCCAAATGGCATTTTAAAATCTTTGTCTTAAGGCCCAATGTTGTTGCAGTATTTACTTACATTATATGCGTGCACATTTCCAAGGCTTTGCCTTTACGCTCCTTCTCAATTGTATTGTCTCAAAACTTAAGCACTTCCATTTCTCCCCTAGCTTAACCTCTGCTGAAACAATAAACTAAACTCAGGAAACTGCCTTGGCACATATTGTCTTATTTGGTGTTCCTGAAGGTCACGAGCATTCTGAGCTCTCCTTAACCGATTAGGCAGATCATATGCACAATTAATCTCTCCTAATCCCTCCCCTCAGTTAGACCATAGGAGAAAATGCACATCCAACAAGGATAATGCTTTTGTACATCTGAGGCTTCTTTCATCTGAGGATCTCAAAGTCCTTGTTACACATGTCAAAAGCTCCCTATCACTCTTTCGAAATGGGTATTACAAGATTAATTTGTAGAAGGGCAAAGGCAGGCACAGAAATGTTAAAAGACTTTCCAAAGAGCATATACTAAGGATATACAGCAATAACACTCTTGAGTTTGGGGTTCATATGCCCTGGGGGGATAGAGGACATTTCAATATACAGGAGGTTTATCTTTTAGGAAATGAGGTCTCACTAAACAGAAAATGGATTTCTTTATGTTATCATAGGTCATAGGGTTGAATAAAAGACCTCAGACTTGATGCCTTGCTTTCTCTTTTCTTTAAGTCTCACGGGTTTAAAAGTGAGAGAGGCAAGGCTGTTTTCACCGTCTCTAAAGTACTTGTATGCGGGAGTGAGCCTGGTTGCAAGCATATGTCCTTGGACTTACACTTTTATTCAGAGGACTAAAAGGTCTTGTAGAGGTCCTTGGAAAAAAAATAAGTGTAAGGCAGCAGTTTTTTTCTGTTAGTTGTTTAATGAACCATTGTGAGCACTACCATAGTAAGCCTAATACAAAACAAACTAACATCAATAAAAGTAACAAATAGATAATTCTGCAAGACTCTCTGGAAGTCGTATGTTTAAAACCCAAAACTCATGTTTCCACTAAAACCATTTTAAAAAGGAGGATAGATTCCTAGACCAACCCCATAAACTAACTGTATCAGTGATGCAGTTGAACAACTACTGAATTCATTACTAATGTTACTGACATGTATAAATTATTGCAGTCATGGTTGTTTCATGGAAAATGACATTTGCTGTTGTTGTTGTCCCTGAAGTACAGTTGACATGCAATGTTACATTAGTTTCAGGTGTGCAGCATAAAGATCCGACAGCACTATATGTTTTATTATGAAGTGTAGCTACCATCTCATCATACAACCCTATTACAATCCCATTGACTATATTCCGTGCTATACCTTTCGTCACCATGACTTTCTCATTCCGTGACTGGAAGCCTGTATCTTCAAGTCCCCTTCACCCATTCTGCCCATGCCCCTACATCGCTCTTCTCTGGCAACTATCAGTTTGTTCTCTGTATTTATGGGCTTATTTCTGCTTTTGCTTGTCTGCTTCTTTTGTTTTTAGAGTCCACAAGTAAGTGCAATCATATGGTATTTGTCTTTCTTAGTCTCACTTATTTCACTTAGCATAATACCTCCTAGATCTATCTGTGTTGTCCCAAATGGCAAAAATCTCATTTTGTATGGCTAATATTCCACTGTATATATATTCAGCACTTTCTTTATTCATTCATCTATCAGTGGACATTTGAGTGGCTTCCAAATATTGGCTATTATAAATAATGCTGAAGTAACATAGGGGTGCATGTATCTTTTTGAATTCACGGGAAAATAACACTTTGCTACATAACTTTTCTAACATTTTATCATTTACCAAAGGTCCATGGCCACAGGGACTGTGACCAAAGAAAGGGAATGAACACCCTCTCCTCTCCACACCCCAAAGAGTGTTTGTAGAAGAAGGAAAATGACTATGTCCAGTTCTGAGCCGGTGACTCCAGCATTCGTGGAGGAGAGTGGAGCTCTGGGGATCATTTTCTTAAATGACTATAGTGATGTCAGTGCTGGAAGGGAATATTGTCTAGGCCCTGCAAGTTCAGGGTGTGGGACAATTCCTCCCATGCTGGAGATGACCTTGCCACCTAGACTCAAGGCTTCACTGAAACAAGAGGGAGTTTAGTACTTATATTTTCTTTCTCTACCCAACCCCTGCATTCTCATATGGAAAGCATAGAGAGAAGTTTTTAATAAATGTTAGCTCTTTTAAAGTTATGTTTCTCGGGGTGTCTAGGTGACTCAGTTGGTTCAGCCTCTGTCATTGGCTTCGGTTCAGGTCATGATCCTGGGTCCTGGAATCAAGGTCTGTGTTGGGCTCCTTGCTCAGCAGGAAGCTCTCTCTCTCTGCCCCTCCCCTAATTATGGTCTCTTTTGCTCTCAAATAAATAGATGAAATCTTAAAAAAAAATTTCTTGTTCCTCTGTATATTGCTTTTCCTATATGAAACGTTCAATATCCACCAAGGACTTCCATGTTTATATTCTGCTTGGCTTGCTCATAACCAAGCAAACCAAGTTTACTCTAAAAGTAGTAAACCACTAAAGTTAGAGCCTTCCCCTGAACTGTAGTTGGAATATAGGGCCCCTGGGACCTTGTTAAACCTATCCAGCCCTTCTTCCTATGATTGCATTCTCTAATTCAGCTCCTATGTGTTCTCTACCAGACTGAATAATCTGGAACAAAGAGAGCCTGAGATATACCTTAACTAGGTACACCTTTTGAATACACTGTGCCCTGTGCTACCTAACTGTTATCTAGAACAACATCTAATAGTTGGGCTAGTTTATCTTCTCTGGATCCTCCTTCCTAACAGCCATGCTGAACAAAACGCACTATACTATGCTCTGAGCTCATCAGGTATTGTGCATGTCTGTGGTATTTGTTGCCTGCAGGGACTTAAAAAAATCTTTCCAAGGGTTAGGGTATGTCCTTTGGTCATGATGGGAGGGGTAGAGGAGCAGCCACAGTTTTTTCCCGCTGAAGTTTGGGGGAAATGAGAAACAAAACAAAACAAAACACTTTATCAAGTACAGAAGTATGCAATGATTAATGATGGTTGTGATAAAGAAAAATCTATGAAGAAAAATTAAAAATACGAGGAGAATATATGACTGAAGAACTGAGCTAAGGGTATTTTTAGAATGGAAGGAATTATAGAAAGGAGTCAGTGGATAAACCAGGAATTAACTTCTCTACCTTTTTCATGTTCTTCTGTCATCACTGCTCTTTGTAGAGATGATACATAGGTTATTAAATGTCAAATCCTAAAATTTTGCAAGCACAACCCCTCCCCCCACCCTGCTTACGATTTGACTGGTTGTGTTTTGTTTGACAGGGAACCTGCCAAGGCAGAACTGAAGATGTACACTATGAGAATCAGAGCACTTGTTATAGCAGAGTTTATTAATTCACTCTCCTTCTTGGCAGTTTAAAAAAAATATATTACTTTGATTGTTTTCAGATTATCATAACCTAATGCAAAACATGTCACAATCATTACCTGAGTTTCAACTATATGTATATCATCCATCAGCTCATCCATCCCCTGTCTAAAAGTCTTATCACCATAAATTACATTTGAAAACCTAAAGTAGATGTTATTCATCCCTATTATTATTGAACAACAGGGGATGCACATGTTTTTTAAATCAAAATCCTCACTCTATATTCACTAACGCCTTTCAATATCTTATGGGATATTCAATTGGCAAATTAGTAATGAAGTTTTTCTAAGAGAAATGATGCCCTTAAAAAAATAATTTCAACACAAACCATTTTGCAGAGGATAAGCATCTCAATAATGGTCTGATGATCCCTGCACAGCTGGGGGGAGAATCTCTGCCTTTCAATCTATTCATTTTGACTCCTATGTGTGTTTGGAAATACAGCATTATTATTCTACCCACTGAATTTATCAACATGCAGCTTTGCACATTCTTAAGGTTACTTGTAAGTCTTCTCCAAGGTCATTCCCCATCTCTTATCTTTTCATGTTCTCCCTCTATGACTAGCAAGGACAATGGTCCTACTAAGGCACAGCTGAATCATCCCCATTGACATTAATCACTGTCATTGTCATATCATCAATAAAAGCAACACCCTGTCAAATGCTACTTCAGCAAAGAACAGGGAAATAAATACCGTAAGAGACATTGCATCTAGTTGGGAAGTTTAGCCTTTAACACTCAGGTTCACGTGAGGCTTGGAATTCTGCTAATGCACTTGGAGAAATATTAATATATGGCCTTCAAATTTTGTCACCTCTATTAAATTTATAAGGCTTTTTCTTAAGCCTGTCTTTTATCATTTTCCCCTAGCACTCACCCTGTTTACCAGATTATTATTGTTATGAACACCAAAGTATTTCAGCTAATTTCTAATTTAATGCATGTTCTCAAGTGCTAAATGTATTTTTTGTTTAGAGTTTGTATGTGCCCTGCTCCATGCTCCATCTGTGACACTAATGCTCACCTGACTGAATACCAAAAAGGCAACAGAGTCCATCCCTGTTCTCTGGTACCCTGTTGAGATAGGCTGTCTCCATAGGCTCACCGCATACCAAGTAAAACAGCCTCACTATCATTAAGTTAAAATAAAAAAAGGACCAGGCAAATACAATTTGTATAAAACCTATACAACTTTAGGTTTTATACAAGTTGTATTTGCCTGGTCCTTAAATTGTATTTAACTTATGGACATTTATATAATCCACTAATTAAATTTTATTTTGTACCATATGTCTTTTGATGTAGAAAAGGTTTTTCTCTCTATTTAATTTCTTTCTATGTGCTAATCCAGAACCCTCAACATTGAAGTGATTCACCATGCACAATCTCTGCTATGAGGACTACCGATTTTAGAATAAATGTTCTATCACAAACTGCTATTATGACAAATTTAAATTGATTTTAAAAGGAACGTCATAGTTATTGTCACTTACTATAACTATTATATAGATAAAAATACCCAAGTAATACAAAGTAATTTCAGAAAGAGATAAAATATAGAGAAATAAATATTTTAAATAAAAATTATGCCTAATCCTACTACCTAGCCACTATTTCATAAGTTATAGTCTAGTCTTCTATATAGAATGCCATCTGTTGATTTTCTAGTTCATTCAGTGGTAATGATAGTCATAGTGACCTTTTATTGATGGCTTACAGGATCCAGACTGTGTTGTCAGAGCTGCATGTGCGTGAATGTCTTACCTTCACGGCAATTATATGGGGCAGATTTAGTAATTACCCAATGGTATAAATAAAGAGACCCATTAACGGAGATATTAGGAATGGACTCAGTCTCACAGAGTTAGGGAGTATTAAACCAGGCTTTTAATCTCTTTACCATACTAGCTTTTGTGAATAAATTAGTAAAGTTAAATGTCCACAGTTTCTTCTCCCCAATCCAAACTCTTGTTTTTAACTAAATCTATCATAAGTAAATTATTTTATTCTTACATTAAGTATGAATTTTTCTAAAAAATGTAATATTCATGATCTGATTTCATAGACTAAGTATAAGTCTTCTAATAAGTTTTTCAGAAAATATACATAGGTATTATTTTTCCCAGTTTCTTTTCTGACAGAGGAGGTCTTTTGATCTTCATATGCAGGTCACCTCTTGGTGCAATGCAGAAATAGAGAACTTTAACTCATTCTTCCTTTAGTTGTTGGTTGTTCATGATAGAAAGGAGGAATCTGAGTCCAGCCTCAGCACAAGGGAAGTGATTTTACCAAGTCTTTCCACTATTCCTCTCATAAGAGACATAGGCTCCTGTTATAGAGACACAGTAGTTTAAGACCACCTTAATCAGTGTTGGTTTTGGATGCATAAAACTTACCCAGTGGAACCAGAAAGCAAAGAGCTTTAGCCAGGATTTCTTCATTATTCCTGGGGTAGTCTTTCATGAGGGCAAGTGCTGGGTTTTACTGAAATAAACTATTTGAAAAAATATTTTTTTAAGCATTAGGCCACATGGTTACATTGGTAACAATTTATATCTTTAGGATTTTTTTAACCACCTTATTATTAAAATTAAAACTTGTAGATACACATGAAACTTCTATTGGTTATATCTCAACGCATGTTCAAAAGAGCTGTAACTCATCAAACTTACATGGAAGGTCCTCACAACTATTCTTTTGCAAGTCGAAAACAGTTTGAGAGTTGGAGATTTCTTATGGTTTAATCCAATAGGTTAAATCAATCTAAACTAGCTCTGGTGGTAATGAAAGACTGATACCAAAGGCACATATTATGAACTTGTGTCAAACTGCCTCATGATTGAAGCTGAAGGAAAATAATATCATTTCAGCTATGTATTTTATAATATGTGAATTTAAATATAGCTGGGCAAGCAAACTAACAAATTAGTTTTTATTATTAAATTGTGTACCGTGTTTTCAAGTTGGCCTTATTTTTTAAATTTCCTTGTTGAGAAAATATAGGACTGGCTTATATTCAGAGTGATCACAAATTTTCTTACAGTTGGGCATGTATTGTATTTTGTTCTGTGAAGGTACTTGTAAAATTATGTCTTTATCTTTTAGATTCCATTATGTCACTGGCAGATGTTTAGATACTATGCCTTAATTTTACAGGGCATGAACCATTTCCACCTACAAGAGCAAGTTTTTTGTCAGTTAAATGTATCCATTCTACAACAATATTTGTGATTTTTTAAAAATTATTTATTCATTTTTTGTTCTTCTCTTCAGGAACATCAGTTTTCACTAGATGACTTCCCTTGCTGTCCCTCATCTCTATTTCATCTCTTTCTCTTTCCTCCCTCCCTTCCTTCCTTCCTTCCTTCCCTTCTTCCTTTCTTCCACCTTTCGGTTTTTTATTCGATGACCTTGAGTTTCCTTAAGTCTGTGTTCCACATCATTTGTTCGGTTTTCTGTCATTTCAGGTCTGACTCTGAGTACTCAGTGTACTTTTCCACAATCTGCATTGGGATCATGCGTTCTTGTTCGTTCTTCTCAAGTCAGCCACTACCTTTATCATGAGCCCGTTCTTTCATCATTCTGGATTTCAACATGTAGAACAAGCAGTTGCTCTCTGTAAATATCTTTCCTTTCCTAATATAAGGGTTATTCCCAGCCATTGAACTGCTCTACAATATTATTATATCAGTGTAAGTTTTTTTTTTTTTTTTTTTTTTTTTCCTGATCTGTATAAGGAGAGTAGAGAATTCTACTCTGGTTCTGGAACATGTTACAGTGAGTGTTTAATTTTTAAATAGTTCTATTAACTCTAAATTTCTGTCTGCAAAGCTTATCTTTGCTGAAGTGTCTCTGTTTCTATCGGAATACATGGGTGAAAATGTTTTCTGTTAGTGCAGATCCAGGTTTTCTCATAGCTGGCCCTTTCTAGGTTTCAGAGTCGATCAATCAACATGGGCATAAAGAAGGTGGAAGAGTATATGGGGAGAAGGAGTTTCCCAACAGGCAGATTCATGTCTCAGTTGCCCACCAAACCATCGGCCCTTGCCCCTTAACTTTCATTTCTAATGCCTACTTATACAGGAATAGTTCTTGTGTCTGCCCCACCATTTTCCTTTTTCCTTTTATCTGGTTCCATCACATGACACATGTCAAGAATCAGATTCGGCATTGATAAATATCTTCCCCCACTCTATCATCTCTTTGGTGATCTGGAGAAAGTTCTAGGGGAAGGGTTTGGATTCCTGCTTTTTTCAGAACATCCAGATATTTTTATGAATGAAGAAATACTAAAGTAGAGGGGCACCTGGCTGACTCAGTCAAAAGAACACATGACTCTTGATCACAGGGTAGTGAGTTCAAGTCCTAGGCTGGATGTAGACATTAATTAAATAAATATAACTTTTAAAAAAGAAATACTAAAGTAGAGTGCTCAAGGGATAACAGTCTTTTTTACACACACACACACACACACACACACACACAGGGAGATAGCTTACTACCTACAATTCCTTATGCCAGGAAAGAGAAACTTTCTTAAATTTCATACATATCATATACAAAAATGTAAAGCTGTCATCTTATATTAAAGACAAACCCTTCCAGGAGGATTTCGTTCTTACCTGCAATTAGCAGCTTCATTTTCATGCTGCAGAGAGGTATCAGGGTGGTAACCAGAAACCAAATTTTCCGGATTATAGCATATGCCACTGGAGGACTGGCAGGCTGGCTGGGAGGGTGACATCTGTCACAGAAAGAAGTCCAAATGCTCAGGATGGATATCATGAGTGCTTTCTCAATATCAACTACTATCCAATCAGAAGCCATTTTCTCCTTGTCTTTTGGAAAATGATGGTGTGCATTTTCCTGTTTCAGAAACACCTGTTAAATTATCTTGTTAATGCAATTCTCAATTTTGTAATGTAATACAATATGACTGGTGGGATGTTGTTCATGTTTTGGCTCAACATGAAACTTCAGTAGCTGAAAAAAAAATAGAAATAAAAATCATATGTCAAAATAGGCTTCTTCAGAGTCCCTTAAAGGCTGACACAAATGAGATCTGTTAGGATTCTGGGAGGGGGAAAGATTTGGTATTTTCTAAGCATTTCAGAAGTACAAGCATCCTGAAATTGATACTCAGTAACCACAAAAACAAAAACAGAAGACACTAATAAAACTAATTTCTTGTTATGAATCATGTAGCTGGATTTATTTGCACACATACTATGTATCTAGACTCTACAGGGATAAGGATGTGGTACACACTACAGTAACAAAGAGGAAATTTAAATGATGTTTTATGCCTTCCAAAGCTTATGATACAATTAGTAAACTAAAATATTTATTTGGGTTAACAAGTAAATAATGGGAGTTCCTTGGAAGGGTACTTGTACACGGAAAACACTAAATAAATATTTTCAAATAAGACCTTGTAACTCTTATAAGTGATTATTATTACCATGCTATATACTGCAAAACACTGTCAGAATATCTAATTTCTATTGTTATCATAAACTCCAAGGAAGAGAATTCTGTAGATTGAAAAAGACATCATGGAAAAAATGGTTTAAACTAGGGCTTTGAAAGCGAAGTAAAGCAATGATTTTAGTGGCAAAGGCAAACTGATGTGTTAGAAAAAATAGAATATGCTATTAAAAGACTAGAATACAGGCTCTTTCACTTATGAGCTTGTGTGCTATTATTGATTATTTTAATTCTCTATCATGACACAGTTTCCTTATCTGAAAAAGTGACAATAGTAATGCCCAGGCCATTGGATTCTTGTGGGATTTTCATGAACATGTTTTCATAAAAATGCATGGAAGACACAAAAATGATCAAGAAGAATTTCCTTAATCTGTGTTGTCAATCCACAAGGCAAATGTGTGTGTGTGTGTGTGTGTGTGTGTGTGTGTGTGTGTGCGTGTGTGTGTGTGGGAGAGAGAGAAAGAGAGAGAAAGCAAGAGAAAGATAGACACGAAGGAGGAAATAAACCGTCATATATAAAGAGGAAAACAGTCACCATTCTGGATTCAGTAGCATGAGTATCTCTGAAGGAAGAATTCTGGTCACTGGAAATTGTGAGCAGACATGGAGATGTTATACAGAGGAGACTTTGATAGAGGAAAAGGGAATTGATTTTGAGGGTACAGGTAAGATCTCTATAGACCTGTTATATCCTAACTTGGTAGTTCTTCCTCACCCATCAAATCCCCTATAAGAAATACACTTACAGTGATCTGTCCTTGAGCCCTGTATCTTCTCCTCATCAAACATTGCTCCCTGGCCAGTATGCTGGCAGGCATTTGCTTTTCAGAGTGTTGTTAGGATACTCTGCTCCTTCTTACATGTTTTCCATATGGGCATCCTTCCTTTAACTTGAATTATAAGCTTTAGTCCGTAGTATGTTAGTTCATGGCGATAGAGGTCAGCTTGGGTGTGTCCTGTGAAAGAAAAGGTGAAGAAAAGGAGATGATGGCAAAACTTGGAAAGTAAATGGCCATGTTTTTCTCATGTGTCTGACACACATACTGACCTGCTTTTCTTTATTTAAATTGAAACCATGCTTGTCTTCAAGCTGGTATAGAGCCTTGGAGAGAAAAAGGAGAGAGGAAAAAAAAAAATACCCATTCTGTTGACATAAAATACAGAAAACAAACAAACAAACAAACAAATATAAAACAACCCCTATTGTCCCTATACCAGGCCCTGAAGTTGGGAAAGTGGTGGGAGAATTCTCTGAAGCTTTTACCTATTCTTGTTTTCTCTATGCCTTTATAGGTGTTAACTTGATCCATCTTCTGCATTCCTTCCTGTAAAAACATTATTTTCATTTCTTCATTTCATTTTGCTCTCCTTGTCCCAGGTTTTCAATCTTAAATCTATCTTAAACTTAAAAAAAAGTTGAGCTTCTTGGATTTTCTAGTATCTCTGGTATTTTAGTCTTGTTTTGGTATTCCTTTTTCTTGGACTATTTCATAAGAGAGCCAACATGTGAAATTATTTGAAACTGACCTGTAATCTGTAATATAAAAATTGAAGTGGAATTACATATAACAGGATCCAGGGGTAATGGACAGATAACCTTAGTCTCATGTGGATGAAGGGTTTCCTAGGCTTTGGGATATAGAGAGCTTCCTGTCTTCGAAGACCAGGTTAAAGACCAGATACCAGGGACAGAACCCGAGGCTGGAATGGAGCTTTCCCAAATGACTCTTGTCTTTTCTCTAAATTTACATAGCATTCCTCTTTTACTTCTCTTAGTACTTTTCTTGTTATGGCAGTGTTCATGGATCTCTGTACTCCTGCACCACTCACCCCATCCTCAACCCAATTGAGATGGCACCCTCTTTAAAGACCGGGGATTTGACACCCAGATTTGTTACCCTCAGTGCATTTAGCACATTGGCTATCACAGAGTTGGTTCAAACATTCCTTATATGAATGAGTGAATCACAGTAATTCTAGTACAACCGAGTAAGGAATCAATGAAAGGTGAGGGGAAAATGCTTGAGCAGAAAGGAAATGTGTACTGCCTCCTCCCCTAGGATACCTCCTTCTCTTCTGCTTGTAACTACAGCATCAGCAGTTTATTTCAGTTCAGGAAACACTTATTATGACAAGCTTTCTGGTAGGTTATGGGGAAACAAAAGAAAGCAAAATATGGTTCTTTCCAGAAGGCAGTTATAATCTTCACAGTGCAACAGAAAAGGAAATACACAGAAAAAGTGTAGTGTAATACATGCGTTGGAGAGACTTCTGAACTATCTTTAGTAGTACAGAGAGGCATGGTCCGTCTCTGGGTGAATGGCCAGAGAAAGACACCCAGAACCAGATTATAGGGATGAATATGAGTTTTTCAGATCCAAGCATAGAAAGATTGGTTCTCTGATGATCAATAGCAACTGCAGGTGTACCTGTATATGAGTGTGTGTATGTCTCTATGTGAGATGTGTGCATAGGTTCGTACCTGTGAGAGACATATGTTTTCATGCATGTGTATGAGTGTGTTTGTGTGCATGATATGTTATTGTGGGTAGAGTCATTTTGGGAGGAGATGGTTGCAGTGATGGGCCAGTGATTGTGCTAGGGAGTGGGCAGCCTGCGGGTTTGGTAAGTTGTTTTCTCATCATCAACTCCCATGTGTAGAAATGGTTGGAGGAGGCCCTACAGAAGAGGTGATGCTAAACAGGAAGTCAGGAAGCATGGACACAGTAGTTCTGGTTCTCCTACATGAAAGCAATGACCTCAGAAAAGACCATTAACTTCTGTTCTTGCCATCTATTCAATGAAGGTGTCCAGCTAGACAGTGGCAGACTGATGGCTGAAGCCATGGTCTAAGACTGTGCTTCCCTTAATGGTTGGGGAGAGACCAACATCTATGAAAACCTAAGTGGCTTGGCCAGGCTGATAGGAGCACATGAGCTAGCCCTGTAGCCTTGGCCACAGTACAGCTCACATTCCACAATTCTGACTCTCATGCTAAATCTCATATAGAGATGGGCAAAAGAAACTTTGACTAGGAAAGGCAGTACAATTCCTGATATTTGTTGGCAGAATTTAAAGAGAAAGATTAAAGTGTGAAATAAAACCAAAATATTTTTTTTTATAAAAACAGAATTGATTAAAAATTCTCCCAAGAGACTAGCTCATACTCTCTCTTATTAATAATATAACTGTTATCTTTGATAACAGAGGAAGAGAGAGAAAGGAGATAGTTAAAATAAAACCAGGATTTTGAGCATTCTAGGTAACCAAATCCTTAGAGAAATGTTGAGGGATTGTAGATGTTTCATTGGGAAAAGAAAAATCTTGGGGGAATATGAAAATCATTTTCAAAATTGTTAATGGGCTTCAAAATGAAGGAAGGCCATCAGTGTTATTTCAGAATAGGGACAGAGAACACACATCAGTGTTATTTCAGAATCTGGGATAAAGGCATTTGTTTGGAAGTCTCCCCTGCTGGATGCTATGGCACAAGGATTGGCACAACGCCCACACAGATCAGGGTGTCACCAACGATATGCAGAGTCAGCAAAGTAGGTGGTGCAGAGTGACAGAGATTTTGCTAAATCTACAGAAGAACAAAGGCTTTAGATCCACACAAATCTGATTTTGAATGCATTTTTCTCACTTAATGGCTGTGTCCATGAGGACACTACTGTACTCTTTGAGGTTCCTCACCCTCAAAATGAGAATAATGCTTATCATTTGTAAGTACAGAGATTAAGTGCAATGATATATGTAAGGATTTACTGAGTTTGACACAAATAGGTACCCATGGAAAGGGTTGCTGTTATGATCATCATCTTATTTGAGTTTCTCCCAAACCCTTTCATATTAATATGATAGTGCCCCTTGTAGTAATGAGAAAATTGAGGGTCCTAGAGGCTGGAAAAATTACCTAAAATTGCACAAGTAGTAAATGATGGGGTGGGAACACATACCCTCACCTGTCTCATGATGGAACCCTGCCTGGACAGGCCCCCATGCTGACTCTCAGCTAAGGAAACACTTCTATTAGCAAGTTAGTCAAAACACTGTGTCTTACTCTCATGGCCAGACAGGACACGCATGTTGTCCTTGTCACTCTACCCAGCATAAAGGATACTCTAGGATGTATCTAACCTGGAATCTATACCACAAGCTCCTGTTTCAATGTTAACTCTCAACTTACGGATATGCAAAACTGGGATCTGGTTATCACTTCGTTTTTTTTTTTTTTTAATCCAATTGAAGACAAGGACAAAACATTGACCCTTAACAGGGCTTGATTCCATGATCTCAAAAGTCCTTGGCCACCTAGTTCAGAACCACCTTCTCACCTACTCTATACCCCCATCTTCCCACACATACACTGTGTCCTCCCCAAAGCTTTCTGTAACATGCAAATACCCCCCAAAAGGGAAACTGTATGTTACTGGACCTGGTGGTATCGTTCCTCCCTGGAGGGAATTATGAAGCTATACAGGAAAAGCCTTTTCCAGTACGGAAATGAATAAAGGACAATTTATAAATGATATTTCTTTTCGGGTTTATTTGCAGATTTCCAAATTCTACCAAGTACTTTCTAAGCCACTCAGTATTTTGACGACAAGCACTTTTTTGTCTTTTTCTTCTCTATTCTCCCACCTGCACTTCATGTGTTTGTTCTCTCTCCCTCTCTCTCTCAGCCTGAAAATTCTGGTTCGCCTTGGTTTAGGGTACACGTCGTGGTTGATCACCGATAACCACAGTCCCTGTTCTGAGGTGCTGGGACACTTCCTTAAAGCAGAGAGTGCACGGACTAACAATTATATTTCAAGCTGCATTTAATGTTGAAGTATGAGACAACAAATTGATCTTAGATTTCTTCAGTCAAGCGTGACCTCACCTCTGACTCTGGCAGAAGCTGCCTCGGTGCCAAAGCAGTAGTTGCACAGTCGTGAAACAAATAAAAGGAAAAAACAAAGCCTCGTCCTCCCTAAAACAAAGCAGAAGGGAAAAACTACCAACATTTTTTTTTCCCCCTGCATTAGCAATACCTGCTTCTGGAAAGGCAGACTGGAAAACAGTATCTGAAACATCCTGACAGCCTTCTATGCAAACCACCCATTCTCGTGTATTTTCCCTATTAGAAAACAAGGGAATTCAGAGATACGTTTGCTTTAAAACCTGGGGGTTTTCCTTGCAGAACAGAGAAATGGAAATATACAAATATTTGCCGTAAAAAATACCTAGCAAGATCACTATTTAATGTTGAAGAATATATGTTGTTGGTTATTTATTGAATTCCCATATGATAATAGCTATTGAACAAAGGAGAAAAAAGTACATGGCTCTGAGAAGATCAAACATTTCACATTATTTCATTAATTCTCAGATGATTTCTCTGAGGTAAGCAAGTAGTGTTCTTGTTTCATTAAAGAGAAAGAGAGAGAGGAATAAAAATCTGAAGAGAACCTGACAGGTCCAGAGTCACACAGCTCGTCATTGTTGGAATGGAGAACCATATCCAATGTAATAAAAGAAGAGTATAAAAGGAAGGAGAACAAGGAGAAGAAGGAAGAAGGAGGGGGAAGAAAAAGAGAAGGAGAGATCAAACACAGCATTTTTCTCTCAAGCTATCCATGGCACTGTAAACATAATCTTAAAAATATATGAAAGATCAGGGAAAATGACTAAGTGGCAACAAATTAAAATGGTGAAGTTATATTTCAGATACCTTTGTTGTAAAATAAATATGGCTTCACTGGCAAACTTTCTATTGTGAGATGTTTTCTGAGCCCTGAAATACGATCTCAAATCCAGAATTAGCAATGGAAATGTCCACCTTTATATTTTCATCTTTAAGATTAAAATAAGTTAATTTAGAAAGTAGACTAAACAAGTCTTTTGTCTCTTCCCCAATACCAACGCTTATGACCAATTTTATTCTTAAAGAAAACCAAATCAGACCTTCTGCAGAAGTTTAAAAATTTATGTGAATAACTCAGCCTTTGCAGCCTTGCTTCCCAAAACTACCTGCTATTCCAAGATTAGCTGCTGTGTGGCGTTAGTCCCCTTCAAATGAACATGCTCTTGCTTCCTCCAGCATCTACTCGTCTGCCTTGTTGCTTGAAAATGGTTCTCTTTGCTGTCACTGTAACAAACGGTTCTAATTGCTGGGTTGACTGTTACGGTGGAAACTGCAGCAGTCCGCAGTTGAAGGCTTTCGCTCTGCTTTGGTAATGACACAGGGAGCCAAACTGCTCCTTTCCTGAAGGAATAAAGAAGATAATCTTGAAAAAAAATAGTAATAAATAATAAATCATTTTAAAAGCAGCAGAAAACAAACACACTTTCTGAATGGTTATAGTCTAATCTAATTGTAATGCATTTTCCCTCATGAAGGGATGAAAGTTCTTGGCTATGTTTTCATATATTCTTGGTGGTGATGATGGTGGTGGTAGTGTTTGCTTTTGTCTGTGAAGTAATACATGGGAGGCAATAATTTGGAATTGTAAACTTTCCAATTTATTTTCATGGCAATCTGTGAGATGTGTCCCTGGAGGTAGGCAAACAATTGCAGTTTTAGAGCTGAATTGGCCTCTCTCTCTCCTTTCTTACATTAGAAAGCATGCAATCTCATTTTGAGGAGGATTACAAAATTCCCAAAATCTAATAAAGTGCCAGAGGAATATTCGATGGTCTAAGATGGTCCATGTGTTATTGAAGAAACACTCAATGATGGGAGAGGTAAAAACAAGAGCAGGTTATTGTCAGATTTTACCACTATAACAGAATTCAGGTTACAAAGGCAATCCCTAATTTGGGAATTTAATCAGATAGTAAGCACCAAGGACAGCAGCTGCTGTTACATTAGCTTGGATAAAATTATAGGGCCTATCAGTTCTTATGCTTCAGGGCATAAGCTGATCACCAGCTGAGGTCAGGAGGAAATTTCCCCAATGGCAAGCTTGCACAGTTATATCCATTATAAGAGATTTAACAACTACCCCCAAAACATCTGATGTGATTCATTACCAAACAAATACAAACATAACATGTACATATACTGATACACAAGCACGTGCACATGAGGGACTAGATGGGAATGGAAGTGGGTACTGGTCTACATGCCCAAGTCTTCGATAAGATCGTAATGGGCCAAAGGAAATCCACCTTCACATAGTCTGCTCTGCTTCTAGATACCTTTTGTCTTAATTCTTTTGTTAACCTGTTGGTCCTATTTTTTCAGTGTCTTGTCTCATTAGATGTCCACATTTGCTTATGTGAACCCACTGTTCAGAAATAAGTGATGGTAAATGGGACTGGCTTTAGTTTCCTATAGCTGTATAATGAATTACTACAAACTTAGCAGCCTTAAATAAAACAAATGTATTATTTCACTGTTTCTTTGGGTCAGAATCTTGATATTGGCTGACTGGATCTTCTACTCAGGGTCTCACCAGCTAGAAATTGAGGTATCCACTGGGACTCTGCCTTCTACCTGAGGTCATCTGCCTGAGGTCATCTTCTAAGTTCACTAGTTACTGGAAAACTTAATTTCCTTGTGATGGTAGGCTTGAGGTTTCTGTTTTCTTGCTGCCTGTCTGCTGGCTAGTGATGACTCAGCTCCTAGAGGTCACACATGGCTCCTTGCCCCTTGGCCTCCATAGACAATTCACAACATGGATGTTTGCTTTCTTCCAGGCCAGAAGGAGTATGTCTCCTAGACTCCTCCTGCCTCTATAATTGACGAACATGGAGTCTTACAAACATAACCTAATCAAGGGGGCAGCTAATTCATCATATTCCCAAGTTCTTTCCTACTTCAAGAGGAAGTAATTATACAAAGTGTATACAACAGAGGGGGAATTTGGAAACCCTCTTAGAATTCTACCTAAGACAGTGCTCTAGTGAATATAGGAAGGATCAATATTAATAGTGTAGGGCTACTTAATTTGGTTGACTCTATAAGGATTTTTTTTTAACTATTAGGTGGGGCTAGTCATTAATGTATTCTGTTATATCTATTAGCAGTTGTCCACTAGGGAAGGACAGATCCTTGGCAAGTTTGTAATTATAAGTATATAAGTAAAATTTTAGAATGGAAATTAGAAGTCTTCATGTTCAATAATTTTATGTGGCATATAGAGAAACCAAGACTCAATAAAATTAGCTAGAATGACTGAATTGGCATTGCCACTTAAAGCCAGGATGAGAGCATAGTTTTCTAGATTCCTAAATAAACTACACAAAATTTAACTCCATTGTAGTGAGTTACCATCAGGGTCTTTGCCCACTTGGGAGTATTAACTCTCACTCCTGTAAATATCCATTGTCCCCAGATCGTCGTGCATTCTCACCCAAAAATACTACTTCTTTTGAATGATAATAAACATACACTTAGGTACCAGACTGATTACATTTTTCTGACTTACAAAGATAATATCATTTTCACAGAAATAAATACATTATGCTTTAAAAGGAAATGATACTGTTAAGGCAGAATTTAATGTTAGAGATGGAGGGAAAAAGGTGGAAGTGTGTGAATGTGTGTGTGTGTACACACGTGTACATGTGTGCACATGTGTAATGATTTGTCCTGTTGTTGTGACAGCAAAGAAGATGATTGCTTGAGTTAATTATCCAATAAGAGTATGACTTAAAATGGAAAAGTAAAGAACTTTTCTTTGTGCATTTAATTGTACAGTGGGGTTTTCCATTTTTTCAGAATCTCACATGTTCAGCTTCCCTATAAACTAACTTCTTACTGTTTCATGGGTAACTACCACTTTAGGGGACTTATTATAGCTCTGTCCCCATGAACAACTGGCAAGGCAGAGGCCGTCAAAGCAGGTAGTGCTCTGGTCAGAGTATCTTGGAGTCTGCAAATAAAATGATGAAATCTATCCTACTATCAGTAACAGTAATAAAATCCAGGGTGGCCCTGACAGTTTCAACACTAACATGGACTTTTGCACAATGCTCTCTTTTTGGGTGTCTGTAATAAATGATTTTTTTTTTTTTTTAAATAAGAGCCTATCAGTGATTGAGAACAGAAGCAGGCAATG
Source organism: Mustela nivalis (assembly GCF_964662115.1). Classification (NCBI taxonomy): domain Eukaryota; kingdom Metazoa; phylum Chordata; class Mammalia; order Carnivora; family Mustelidae; genus Mustela; species Mustela nivalis. The sequence continues at coordinate 51,401,878 of NC_139033.1, forward strand.
TTAGAGGCAGTGTTTGTGAAAGCTATCACCAAAGATGGAACTTCTCAAGATGTATTTTTATGAAACAGGTGGATGTGGGTGTTTGTGTCTGTTATTTCAGCAAAGACCACAATCCACATGACCGTCATCGTAGCTGAACTGAGTAAGAAGAAGAAACATGGTACCTAAAGATCTTTATTAAAAAATGTATTTCTGGGCGCCTGGGTGGCTCAGTGGGTTAAGCCTCTGCCTTCGGCTCAGGTCATGATCTCAGGGTCCTGGGATCGAGTCCCATGTCGGGCTCTCTGCTCAGCAGGGAGCCTGCTTCCTCCTCTCTCTCTCTGCCTGCCTCTCTGCCTACTTGTGATCTCTCTCTGTCAAATAAATAAATAAAATCTTAAAAAAAAATTTAAAAAAAATGTATTTCTGGCATACCTGGGTGGCTCAGTCCATTAAGCCTCTGCCTTCAGCTCAGGTCATGATCTCAGGGTCCTGGGATCGAGCCCTGCATTGGGCTCTCTGCTTGGCAGGGAGCCTGCTTCCCCGCCCCCCACCCCGCCTGCCTCTCTGCCTATTTGTGATCTCTCTCTCTCTCTCTCTGCCAAATAAATAAATAAATAAATAAATAAATAAATAAAATCTTTAAAAAATGTATTTCTGGAAGGAAGGGAGGAAAGCAGGGTAGGAGGGAGGAAGGAAGGAAGGTACTTCTGTGGCTTGGGTGGTACTGTTGTGACGTCTGTAAATTCCACTGTTAGGTTTTTGAATATATATTTTCCTCTGCCTAAAATGCATCATAGCCTTAAGAAAAGAGTGCATCAAACTTTGTTATGTGTTCAGCATGAATTCATCATCTTTATATTAGACAGAAAATACTGTCATCTGCATTTGAGCTATGAGGAACTATTCTCATATTTCCTAAAGAATGTCAATATTTTAAACAAAATATTATCTTAACCTGAGGATGAACCATTTTCTCATCCAGTATTCACACTGCCCTACACTTTCAAGCATCTTGCCTATACTGTTATGAAAGACATTTCTTTAGAAATACCATCCTTCCAGTCCTCTGGTCTGCTTAGCGAAATCTCACCAGATCTTTCACTAGGAGAGAGTCTGCATTTTGCCTTTCATGTAAAATTTTTCCTGACTATTGAGCTCACAATGATTCTTCTACTTTCTGAACTCACAGAGCTTATGTCTGGGTGGGGGGAGGTTGAGGGGTGCGTGTAACATATTTTAATCTGTTACTATGCTTTATCTTTGCTTCCTGCCTGTAAGACTTATTTCAAAAAAGATTGTAAAATTCATTGAAAATGGGAACTTTGCCTTCCAAGTTTTTAGTACCTCTTTACAAGGCCTAGCATAATGTTAAGGAGACTAAAGACTTGGAGGAATGGAAAATAAGATCAAATAGAAACATTATATTAAGTGGCCTTTGACCTTTTCATAATTGGGATAGTGATTATTATTGTTGCTCTTTTTAAAAAATTTTGTTATTATTTATTTTTATTTTTTGTTACTGTTGTTTCTGTTGGGCTTGTTACATTGTTTGCTTGGTTTTTGCTTTGCTTAGTGCACATGCCTAGATTTGCTTAGCATCGGCAACTTGATCTAAATTTGATAATGGTTCATTAATTACCATACCATTTTTGATAGAGCAGATCACACAATATTTAAAAGCAAAAGTAAAACCGTAAAATGTGGAGAGATCTAGGAGGGTGCATGCCTACCGACTTCATGTGGTTCTGAAATCGAACTCTTGACTAGTCTCTAGGACTTAATAACTCAGTTTGCATATTTATTCCTAAGATTTTTCTGTAAATCAGCAGGTAGTCAACATAATCATATTTTAAAACCAACTGAAGAATTCACAATATAAAGGAATTCTATTGTCATTTCTCTCTGAAGTGAATAATCATCTTCTAATATTTTTTTATCCTAATTTTTGTTATAGAATTTCACATGCCAGGCTAATTAAAGCAAGCACACCTGTAAAACGCAGACGACTGGATGTGGTTTCATTTGCGCTGTTTTCCAGCGTGCTAGCAACCAATAGCTTGGCCAGATCTCTAGTCACATACACCTTAAGTTTTAATGGTTACCATAGCAATGAAAAAAGGCATTACAAAATGCACAAGCTGTTAACATGTTGCAGAAGCCAAAAGAAAGAGCTAAGAATAAACTTCTGCAAAATCGCACCACATTTAAGGAAAACTGCTGTTAAACCAACATCATGTCCCAGTCAAATAGCTCATTAATTTGATGCTGGGGCTGTGTACTCCTCCCTTGGCACTCTCCGTCAGCTGGGGCTGGACCATCTCCCTGGGAGAATATTCGTGAGTGTGTCAGAATGAGCAGGGGTGTGTGTGTGTGGAACTGGCAGGGACAGAGACACAGAGAAAGAATAAACAGGCTACAAACCGAGTCTCCGCTCCTTCATCAACAAGAAAGAAAACCTTCATGTTTTCTAACAGAGATGACAGACAAGAGAATTTAAATGAATCTAATTTAGATAAATCTAAATTTTATTCAGCGAGTAAATCATTATAAGCATAGACAGATAAGATGCATGTTCTATTTGCTTTAGGTCTTTCAGCCAGAACCCAGATATTTGGGCTGCAAGGAAATAAAATATAAACACCCATATAGCCCCCTGCCAGCAAGGAAGTGTTGCTCACTGAGTGCAAAGTGTCTTCTCAATGATGTGGTTTCTAGAATAAAGAAGGAAGAAAAAGAGGGTCCTTGGTTTGGCAAAATCAAACCACTAAAGAAGACAAGGAGTAAGGTGCAAGCTTTCATATTTAAAGGGGTGTCGATTCCAGAATAAATAGACAACTGGACAGGGAGGTGGAACTGTTTACTGATTAGGCAGACAGACAATAAGGGAATTAATGAGAGAGATGAAGTATCAAATATGATATGGAAATACAAGGCTGATTCATGTGGTTGAAATGCGTATTTTTTCTAGATTTGTGGTTTCCAAGGAGGGAGATCACTCAGGGTGGAGGGCAGACTGCTCTTCTGTAGTAACTGGCAGAATCTTGTAGGCCTCATCCTGGGGAGACCCTCCTCTCCATTTCTCTTGAGGCAGAGCTCTCATTGTTTTCCTGTGCTGCTTTGCTCCCACTCCGGAGTGTCCCTATGTTGTGTTGTCTGCTGCTCCTGCTCAATTCTCTGCTGTCCACATGTCTGGTCCCCTTTTCTAGGTCTTTCTAGAGGTCCTCCAGTAAGGCCCATCCCCACACTATGAACCACATCTCATCTTCCCCTTGCCTTCCAAATCCTAATACATACTTGATAGTGTCCACTTTTGGCTCTGTGCTGATTATAAACTATTCTCCTTTGTTACCAACTCTTGGAAGACTTTAAAGGTCCAACTAAATTCAAGATTTAATTATCAGGCCTTCCCCAACAACCCTGATGTCCCATATGTTTCAGACTATTACTGTAGACACTGAACAAGGTCAGTGCCCTAAAATAACTTCTTTCTTCTCATTCTTGTTCCTAATTTTATTTCCTCAGTTAAATTTTAGAGTCATTTGGGACTGGGATTTTATTCTATTTTTTGCAATATTCACTGTACCTAAAACACTTTGGTGCTTCTACTGAGTACCCAATAAATGTTCAATGAATTGAATTGTATTTTTTCCCTAAAAGCCATGTTCTCTAGCATCACAGCATGTCTTGAAATTGTAGTTTCAGACATCTTGTAAACCCAGAGACCCAAGTTATAGACATGTATTAAATCAAGGTTTCTTAATTTTTGCTGACAATTCATAGAGCTGTAGAGCAGGAGGGACATAAGACATCAACTCCAAACCCACTTCTCTTCTTTAAACAATTTTTTTTTAAAGATTTTGTTTATTTATTTGACAGAGAGAAATCACAAGTAGATGGAGAGGCAGGCAGAGAGAGAGGAAGGGAAGCAGGTTCCCTGCTGAGCAGAGAGCCCAATGTGGGACTCGATCCCAGGACCCTGAGATCATGACCTGAGCCGAAGGCAGCGGCTTAACCCACTGAGCCACCCAGGCGCCCCCCCCCCCCCACTTCTCTTCTAAAGTGAAGATCATAAGGCACAGTGAGGTGCCCTCAGGTCACATATGTCACTACTTGGCTGAGAGTATAAGTTGAATACCTTGAGTCTCCTTTGTGAATTTTTCTCCAACGCCCTGCTGCTTGCCATCATGGCATATTGTTATCTACAGGTTGCCCTATAAAGAGATTTTATATCATATTCAATAGATACAGCACTGTGTATTTACTCCCCAATATATATCTCCTTATCTATTTTAAACTTTCCTGGCAAGAAAACTGGAAAACTTTGCCTGACATATTTCTCCAGCTGATAATATAGCCAAAACCAACATATTCTCATATGGTACTCAATTATTGGTTAATCCAAATTTGCCTTAAACCAAACACCATGTTAAGTAGAATAGGATCCTAAGTGCCCTCAGGAAGCTTTGTGGTCCAGTAGGGGAGAGGTCCAATGAGTACTGCCAATGAAGTAGCAAGACTTCTGCAAAGATCATAGGAAGAGATGTCTTCTGAGCTAAGTTCCAAGTACTAGAAGATGGTGGCAGATAGAGACTGAAGGCAAAGCATTCCTCAGGGTGGACTCAGAATGTGCAAAGAGCCAGAGGTTAAAAGGAACAGTTTGAAAACTTGGAATTGAATTAAGTTTAGTTCAGGTACTAGGCTGAGAGAAAAGGTGGAGTCAAGAGACAGGAAATAGGTCATGGGGACATTTGTGGTCAATGTCATGACATTTCAGCCTTGAAAATTATTCAGTATGGAAACAGAGTAGTGACATAATTATGTTTATATTAAGAAATACTTTTGATGGCATTGCAAAAGAAGACAGTGTCAGAAGAAAATTCACAAATCTTTAACTTATATGAATATTTTGTTGAATGGCAAACTGTTCACAAATGGGGAGACTTCAAACTGAAAGTATTTGGAAGCTCTGTTCAGCAGTTATAGCTCACTTTAGAAAGTGCAAATGAGGGAGTACTTTTTTTTTTTTTTTTTAATTGTGGTTGGTGACTAGAAACTTTTGTATTCCTTTTCCCTGCGTAAGCTTACTTATTTGTAGCTGATTGGCTGGAAAGCTAAAGGTCACAGTGACATGAAAAAAGGTTAAGTTTTGTTTAAGGCCAGAGTCAGCATTCGGGGAAATCAGGACAGTTTTAAATTTCAGTTATCTGATTGTGATTGTTTGGTCTAGGGTTATCTTCAAACCATGGCCTCCTTTTTTGGCTAACCTTTAACAGTAGATATGGACTCACCAGACAAAAAGAAGAATTTTCAGTCTATTATAGTAACCCAAATGAGATATTATGAATCTGAGTCAATATAGAAGCATTAGAAATGGAGACAAAGGGATAAAAAGTCAAATACTTATCAAAATAAAAAGTTTACTGGAAAGAAGGAGCTGAAGGAGAATTTCAAGTTGACACCCAGGTTTCTGGTTTGTGTCTCTCTGAATGGTGGTGCCATTTCTTGAGAGGGGAACACAGAAATAGAAGTGAATTTGAGGGTGGATGACATTAAGTTCATTTTGGACTTGTGGGTTTTGATGTGCCCACGAGAGGCTTCCAGAAAGAGATTAGACCCAGAACTTGAAACTCAGGAAAAAGGGTAAGGCTAGAGTACAGACATCTGTGCCATCCATATGGACGTGGTGATGCACTGACTCAGCATGGCACTGGCTCTGCCCCTCGGACTAATCAGGGACAAATTCCTGGGGAAAGCAGAGTATGTTTTGGTGTAGTCCCATCGCATAACAGTGTGCTTCCTCTTGACACTGACCTCTCACTTAGGCTCCCTGTCTCACACCCACTTACTTTGTCCTGTACATTTTTTCCTGAACTTAGGTTTTTAGAAACTTCCTATGTAACTCTGCTCCCTGTCCAGAAGATTGAAAAATCTTCCAGAAAAAGCAACAAAGTTCTAATGATATAATTTCATGAAAGAAATTAGTTCCTTTGCAGGTTAATGTAGGCAATAATAGCTGCTATTTATAGGAAGCCTAGGATGAAATTTGGACAGGGTGGGTATGCCCATCATAATCATACTGCAGAGGTAGATCTCAATCCAATATGCATAAGAGAAATAGCTGATGTCTTTATGGTGCTTACTATATATGAGAAACTGCTCCAAGAACTTCACATAGTCCCTTAATCCTCATAATAGACCTTAGCTCCTATAATTTTCCAATTTACTGATGAGGATAAATGAGTTACAAAACAGTTGATTGACTCGAAGAAAGTCTGAAGGTATAGGAGCCACACTCAATGCTAGAGAGCCCTAACTCCAGAGTCTGTGCTCTGATTGTTTATAAATGAATTAATGCAAAAATGTTTATTAAAGTAATGTTTATAGCAAAGACAAGACAGAGAAGCTAATTCAATATTTCTTGATTGGTAAATTATTTAGCTATTGCACTTTTGGTGCACGAGTTAAAGACATTTTGGTGTGGATACGGGTCAGGAGAAGGGATTTTTTTATTCACTATATTCAAATAACTTGGAAATATAATATGGTAAATAAAGTGAGAAAGTGAGAACTGAAGAAAACATTACTCCAGTGTTAATACCAAAGGACAACATAGAGGAAAGAGTAAAAATTGGAACTTGACCAGCTGAGCTTTGGTTTCTTTTTCTTCTTATTCTTCTCCACTCCCGCATGTATGTATCAGTGGAATAACCTAGGGCAATTTATTTTAGGTCTCAGAGACTCCTGACTTATTCATCTGTAAAATGGGAATAATATTGCCTAACGCACAGAGTGGTTAGGTGAAGATGGTGTGACATGATTTATCTAAAAACTCTAGCTCATAGCTGACAAATAGTAAACTTCCTATAAATATCTGCTATTAGTATTATCCACATTAACCCAATCAAAAAACTGAGAGACAAATGTAATTTGTCAGATTATAATCACATATTCATGCATATTTTATTTTATCATCAAAACATCCCTGGGCAAAACAAAGAGTAGGCATGTTATTTGACAAATGAGGCAACCGAGGTTCAGAGAGATTAAATTAATATCTCAAAGTCCCCAAGCTAGTAGTTTGCAAAGAATTACTACCTTAGGTGTCTATGATATGATGCAAAACAATCATTTTGCCTATCTTCTGCCACACTGCAACATTGCCCTTAAACTCAAATGATTTGACAGTTACCCTCAGGGTTACTGGCACGTGAAGAGAGACCATAATAGTCAAGTTTCTCGAACATCTGTGCCAGGACCCACAGTCTTTGTCCTCCCACATCCCCCGCTATGTTTACAAGTCTACTCCATGAAATAGCATGATTTATTCTTACTTAGAAGGCAGACTACAGCAGATGGATTTGCCTTGGAGATCTCCTACATCAAGTACTGACTCATCCTAGCCATGATCATTTATAAAATCTGGGAAGATCACAGCCCAAAAAGGTATAGTCAGTGTCCAAGCTGACCACTGGGTCTGATTCCTTTGTCCACTAGGAGCAACCCCCTGGGATGTCCTCATAGCCCACCCATGGCCCATCCCACACCCTGCTTCCCACATGCACATCTCAGCTTCAAGGGGAAGACTCCCATGAAAAGCTTTAACCACTCTGCTCCTTTTCCTCAGGCAGAGGCAGTGAACGCTCTCAAGCTGCTTTCAGCCTCCCAAATAAGTGAAATGTTTGACATGAAAGCATATGTTTTTTGGCAACTTTGTTTAATCCACATTTTAAAGGGAAAATTGAAACTCCACAAGGTGCGAAAGAGATTAGTGGAACGTTTCAGTATCTGGTGGAAAGCAGACCGTGTTCCCTCCTCCTTCTGTTCTCTTTTCCTTTTCCTTCATATGCAGATATTTGCTTTATAAAAGCTGCCATAGAAATGAATCTTTTAATTAAGAATCTGAGCCACCTAACTGCAGAACAGAGAGAAATATCAGATGACACAGGATGTAGGAGCCATCTGTAAGACAGATATGGCACATGTCTTCTCAAGAAAGATCACCACTCTCTGAAGTCATGTGAAGGTCGCAGAATCAAGGGTTCTAGGATTAGACAAATTGGATGTCTAAAGAGGTTACATTTCTTACCACAAGATAAAGAAGTGACTCCCCCAGGAAGAAAGTTATTTTGCCATGATTTGCATATCACATTAAAGAATACAGAGTCATATAGGCAGTTGCTTTCAGGAACCACTTTTCCAGAAGTTCTGAATGGACTGGATTTAAAGACTTAAAATTTGGGCTCCAATTCGGCTGAAAAATCCATGCAGATGTCCCTTGTTTCAGGCAAGTTTGGAAGGACCTAAGGCTACGAATGGGGGTACCAATAATATGAGGAGAAAAGGAGAGGACGGAGGAAAGTCATCCATTTTTTTACCCTCCTCAAGTGCATTGGTCCCACATGCACTATGACCTTAATACTCCAACAAAGATCTTGCCTAATTGGGGAGGGGGCAGCAGAAAGCTAATATGGAGACCTATAGCCAGTTTTCCTAATAAGTCACTGAACGGAAACACATGCCCTAGAATGAGTTTCCTATATACACAGCTAAAACTTCATTGGTTCTGGAATAGAGTTTTGTGCTTAGAATAAATCGTGAAACTGTTATTATATTTGAACATTTTTACAATTAAGCAACAATTTGGGAAGGATCAAGATGATTTGGAAGCCAATACTGAGAACATGGATCTAGAGCAAGATTGTGGGGATTCAATTTAAGACTCCCCTCAACCTACCCACACCCAAAATTACTTGAGCAAGTAATTAAACCTCTGTTTTTGTATTTTTAAATAGGTGTAATAATTTTTTAAAATCTTCCACCTGCTAATATCGTGATGATTAAAAGATTAATAAAGGTAAAAGAAGTCAGAATATTCATCACACAAATTAAATGCATAATAAATCTTAGCTAATTCTGTTATTGTTATTATTTAAAGATTTCAAATTGGGTTTTCTTGCATTTTCTTATTGTAAAATACATGTAACGTGAAACTCACCATTTTAATCATTTTAAGTGTTCAATTCAGTGATATTAAGTATATCCACAGTGTTGTGCAAACATCAACACTATACATTTCTAGAACTTTTTCATCATCCCAAAGAGAAACATTATATCCATTAAATAGTAACTCCCAATTTCTCTCTCCCACCAAACAGTAATCTCTATTTTACCTTGGATCTCTATGCATTTGCCTATATGAGAGGGTCCTTATATAACTGGAGTCATACATGCATCCTTTTATGTCTCTCTTTATTTTGCATAATGGTTTCAGTGGTCTGGTGTTGCAACATGTATCAGAATTTCATTTCTTTATATAGCCGAATCATATTTCATTATATGTACATACCACATTTAGTTTTCCCTGGAAATCCATCTATTAGTGGACACAGGGTTTTCTACCTTTCAGCCCTTATGAAAAATATTTTGTGAAAAATTGACATACAACTACCAGTTTTGACCCCTTTTTTTCATTTCCTTTAGATATATACATAGAAGTGGAATTACTGGATCATAATATAATCCTGTTTAACTTTTTGAGGAAGGCTAAACCATTTTCCATGGCAGATATGCCATCAGTAATGTGTAAGATTCTAGTTTATCAATATCCTCATTAACACTGTGGTTTTTTATTTTAATATGTGTGAAATGGTATCTTGTGGTTTTGATTTGCATTTCCCTAATGACTAAAAATACAGAGAACCTTTTCAGGTGCTTATCGGACATTTGCGTATCTTCTTTGGATATAGGCTTATTCAATCTTTGTTCATTTTTAAATTGTTTTGTTGTTGTTGAGTTGTATAAATTCTTTATATATTCTGATATTAATGTTTTATCAGGTATATTATTTGCAAATACTTTCTCCCATAAGTGGGTTATCCTTTCACTCTTTCAATAGTGTCCTTTGATGCACAAAAAAATTTACCTTTGCTGAAGTTCAATAATCTCTTCTTTTGTTGTCTGTGCCTTTGGTATCCTATTCAATAAATCACTGCCAAACCTAATATCATGAAATATTTCCCATCTGTTTTCTTCTAAAAGTTTTAGGTCTTACATTTAGGCCTTTGAGACATTCTGAGTTCTGCTGTGTTTTTTGTTCTTTTTGTTTGTTGGTTTTTTTGTTTGTTTTTGTCTTTTTCATATGGTTTTAGGTAAAGATCCAATCATTCTTTTAATTTGGATATCCAGTTACTCCTGCACTGTTAGTTGAAAAGCTTGTCCCTTTTCCACTAAATAGTTTTGGTATCCTTGCAAAAAATCAATTGACCATATAGCCAAGTTTACTTCTAAGTCTTCTATTCTAGTCCACTAATCTATATCTCCATCTTTATGTCAGTACGATACTGCTTTGATTACTGTAGTTTTGTAATAAGTTTTGGAATTCAGGAAGTGTGATTTCTCCAACTTTGTCCTTCTTTTTCAAGATTATTTTCATTTTCTGGAATCCCTTTAGATTCCAGATAAATTTTAGTGTCAGTTTTGTTTTTTTTTTTTTTCCTACCTACAAAGCCAGCAACAGCAAGTCAAGTCCTTCTCAAGCTGCTGTCTCTCTGGTTCTCTCTCCTGCCTTCCTCTTTCATTTATAAGGACATTTATAAGGATCCTTGGGATTACATTAGGCCCATTGTCGTGATTCAGAATAATCTGTCTCAAGGCAAGGTGATTTGCAACTTCAATTCCATCTGAAATTGCAATACCTCCCTCACCTTTGTTATGTAGCCTGATTTCAGGTTGAGGTTCAGGAGATTAGGGCGTGGACATCCTTGGGGAACATTTATGTATCTATCACAAACATTAAACATATATAAAGATATATGTCATATATATTTATAACGTGTGTGTGTGTGTATGTGTATACACACATGTATATATTTATATTTTAGGGCTAGAAAGATCCCTGGCCAAATTCTTTCATTTACAAAGAAACTAAGGAGAAGAGAACGGGGGTCACTTTATTAAGCTTGTCCTCCTAGACAACCCCATTAAATATTATCCCCAGTAACTAACCAAGTAGGTCTCCTCCTATTTTCCAGCCTCTTAAACAGCAGAATCTCATCTTTTATATTCAAAAATCCAAGTAGAGCTATGATTTTTAAAAATTTATATCATTTATATGCACATAACTATCATATTGTCTAATTCTTGACAGTCTCACTGATAATTTTTAAAAGTCAAAAGTAAGTCAAATTCTGCAGTATTCTGCAAGGAATCCTACAAGGATTCTAAGATATATGATTGTCAGATGTGTTTGTCTGCTTATCAATTCTCAGTAGAAATAGGCAACTTTCCACTAATAAGGATGTCCCAGTCCTATTGGTCTCCCACCTGAGCAAGAGATACACAGAGGATTTTAATCTTGCTTGTTCACAGTAACAAGGAAATATTCCTTCCTTTCCTCTTTAAGGCCCTCTTTTATTCTCTCTGTTTTGACTCTTGTATTCAGGAAAAAGCATGTTGATTCTGACAAATGACAGTAATTACAAAAATCTACAAATCACATATAGAAATAGACAAATTGTTTTAACTCGCTTTTCCTGCATTTCAGGTAGTCTGAAAGCACTCAAAATGTACTGAATGAAAGTTTAAGGCTATAAAAATTAAATGATAATTACATTATTTTCTTCTCAAGATAAATGTAATTGAAGAGCTGTAAGTGTGTTCTTTATTTTAAAAATATGATGAAGCCATTTTGGACCCTATAGCAGAGTGAACAAACTAGAAAATATGAATCACTTTGAAACTGAAAGTTTATGAACAACATGAACCTGCTTTATCAGAAATTGGCAAGTGTGCAGAAACCATGGTTGATGGTATCACGTTGTCAACCAATATGATGTGTTTGCTCAGGACAGTGACTATGACCACTTGCTTGAGTTTTTGAAAACCAAAATGATAGAACATTTAAGTTCAAAAGGAATTTAGAATATTTCAAATACAATTCTCACATTTTATAAGTGAAGAAATTGAAGCTCCCCCAATTTAGGTGACATACATAATATTTTGAATTTAGTATGTGTTGGAGTATGGATATCTGTTAGATTGAGATTTGAATACTTTTTATCATATACCTACCCAAAGCTAGCATGTGCTAACACATTTGACTCAAAGCATTTTTGATAATCTACTAATTCCCACACTATGCTCAATTCTCTGCTAAGAGGAAGATCATGTTCTTGTCCTTAATGAATTTAGAATCTAACTCAAGAAACAAAACAAACAAAATGGAAATAATACAAGGTGCTTGACAGTGAGAGAAACATGAGGTAATTTTCATAGTTTAGAACTTTCTACTTACCAAGAATATTTCATTATCCTCATAACTCTAATTCCATCTTTTCCATTGCTTCCATCATTATCTTTCCAATGTTTCCAGAATTATTTTTCAAAAAATTGTATCTGACCAAGCTTTGTCCAGTCTGTAGTTGTATATGGTTTCTATCACCTATCAGGCACTCTGCTTACTGCTTCCTACCATTCTTACCATGTACTTTTGCTTGGCCATCTCATACCATTCTTTGATACCTACCTCGGTCACACACTGTGTTTTTCTGGGTTTTTGTCCATGTTAATTACAGAGCTAGAGCTTCAGACTAACAGATGATTTGAGTTGGAGAAATCTCCCTCAAATATTTTTTTTTCAGCCTTTGAGTCTGGAAAATGTGTTTAAGTACATGTTCTTTAAGGGTTCTTCACACACAAATATTCCAAGACCCTGTGAGGAAGACTGGCACTTACAGGGATGCGGCACATAAGACATTTTTAGCCATTGGTAGTTGGGGAAGACTTCATATAGCAGATAAATAGAATGAAGGCATAAATTAGGAGATGTGTCATGTAACTACTTCATTTTTCAAAAGTAATTTTAAGATGGTCAAGAAGTGGTCTTCACACATTCCAGAAGACTAAAATACAGTAGTGATACCGCACTTTAGTTCTTGCCCCCTTGAATTTTCAAAACCTGTCAGTGGTTGCCCAATTACACCTCTATTACGATATTTGCCAACATGCCAATAATGACCCAATATTTTATCCAGGTACCACAGAGGATGCAAGGTAGATAAGGTAACAGAAATATGATCAGAAAGTCCCTTACTGGGCTCACAATTCCCATAGTCTTTATGTTGAGACTAGGAATGCTGAAGGAAATGCCTCAGTCTAATTAATACTTTTACCTTTGACACAGTCTTAGCATATTTCCAATTTATATCTAAGGTTTGTAGCTCACAGCTTTAACAATGTAAGGAAACCCACACTTCAGTATTTGGGTTTTTTTTTTTTAAGATTTTATTTATTTATTTGACAGAGAGGGAACACAAGCAGGGGAAGTGGGAGATGGAGAAGCAGGCTTCCCACAGAGCAAGAATTCTGATGTGGGGCTCAATCCCAGGACCCTGGGATCATAACCTGAGCCTAAGGCAGACGCTTAACGACGGAGCCACCCAGTGCCCTACACTTCAGCTTTTTATAAAACAATGTCCAGCTCCAGTTCATCTTTATGAATTTTAAAACCCTGCCCATAATTCCACTGAGTCCTGCAGTATACTGTAATCAGTTTATTCAACCTACCATACAAAAATCTACTTAGTTATACATGAGTACGTTTTATCAATTATTGATTTATGAATGCTGAAGGTATGTTGCAGTCAGCATTTATGCACTAGGGTTTTATCTTCTCCAATGCAGTAACAATGTACTCTAGTGACACAGTCTCTACTGTTTAAAATTCCATACCTTCCATCTGATTACCCCATTAACCATTATGTTCCCCAGGTTGTAGAGATTTTTAAGGTAATTAAATGTCTCCCAACAGTTCTAGGCCTTTGTCCATGGACTCTTACTTTTGTTTGTAGTGGTGAACTCAGTGAGAAGCAATTGTCAAAACTCTGGACTGTGGTGAGAGCAAATAGCGACTGTCCTAACAAGCACAATCCCATGGGGAAGGGTGTTGCACTCACAATTAGAGGGGATGTCCAAACTTTGGCTCCACACACTATCTACTACCTAAAATTCTTTGTGGGACCTACCTCTCTTCAATTTTTATGATACATTTTCTTTCTGGGCAAGTTTGTGAATTTCCATGGATTCAACTTTCATCGAAATTTAACGACTCTTAAATATCTCTGTATATCTAGAGAGGTGCAAAACTCACCCAGTTAAAGCCATACTCTGTCTTCCCCTTCTGTACTTACCCCTGTAGCCTTACCATGGTCACAAGGGTCATATTTTTGAAATTTTTGAAATTTCTCTCAGTCAAGCACAGATCTCTCCTTTCTTTTGTTGTTGCTGTTGGCTTGGACTCTGATCAACTTGTAGAGATTAAGAAACACGAATCTGGAGCCAATGGCCATCATGATATTACTTTGGTCAACTCACTCAAGTCCCTGGGCTCCCAACTTCTTTGTGTATAAAAGAGAGAACATGAGTATTTACCTTACAGAATTGTTTCAGGAATTTAAGATATTAACACATGTAGCAAGCTTTGAATGTAGTGTTGCACATAAGCAAGCGCTCAGTAAAAACCCTGTGTTATGTTCAGTCTCTGAAATGTTTCCTAGCCTCCCCAATGTCAATTTCTCCTGTATACCAATCAGCTCCTCTCACTGAGTGATTATGGTATTGCTAAAACAAAGATGTGTTCAACAATCTCCTCCCCACACCATATACTTGATCTGTATTTCTCAGCTGTGGTTGATGTTCTCAGTGTTTTATCCAAAGTACTTCACATCCTGGCTTTGATACTCCTCCCCCTATTCTTAGAACATACCTTGCTCTTCCACTCTTTTGCACTTTGTTCATGCTAGAGATTATGTTGGAAATCATCACAGGATCCCTTCTTTGCCTCTCAAAACCCATCTTGTCTTTTAAGGCCAAGTACAAGCATCACTTTCCTGAATCATGCCCTGACCCTCAGAATTAATTTTTATCATATTTAAACTTCCACAGCACATTTTAGCTCCTGTTATTATAGTACTTAACCACAGTAGGAATTGCACTTTAATTATTTATTAACAGTTCTGCTTCCCCTCTCTAGTGTGACTTCCAAATCAAAATGCTAAAGATGCCATCCTACTCAAATGGGGTGGCTTGCTCTCCATGTCTAGAAGAGGACATTATACTTTCTGTGTATGGAACTATCTATGTTTTAGTTTTCATCTCTCATTTGCTATGCAACTTTACAATGTAAAATGTATCAGTATATATTTTTAGAACTTACTGAACAATAAGTTGAAATAACAGAAGTGTTTCCAAGAGGGTAAGAGAAGGAGTGTTTGCCATAAGGTAAGAAAGGGTGGCAGAAAGGGGCAGCGATACTACTAAAGATATATGAACTGTTTTAAACTTTTTTGTAACTTCTACCTTTGAACTTCATTCTAAAATGAGAGAGTTTGTTACATTTAAAGTACTTTAAAAAACTTTTGAATCTTAAAATAGTCTTGTGATATACACTTGGCCAATACTATTCTCATTTAGCAGGTGGTGAAACTAGATTTCTAAGTAGACAAGTGTTATGTATAAACTGACCAAGCTAAAAATTGATAGAAATTAGAACAGAACCAGGCTTGCCCCATAGTGCAGACACCACAGACTGATGCTCCATGGGCCCAAGTACACATACAGAAGGAGGAAATGAGGACTCAGAATAAAGGCTATTCCTTCTCTACTTTACTTGATTTGTATGGCCATCTTAAAGGAGAACACTTAGATTCTCTTGCACTGTGTGTTCACAAAGCATTAAAACAGTGTATCAAAAGGTGAAAAGATCAATCAGCAAACCTACTTTTATTATTTGCTAAATCATTTTGACTGTATTGACAGCTTACATGGAATACAGTGTGTTTTTTTTCTAATAAATTGTACTGATCATTCATGACCCAACTTAAGTTCTATCTCAGCCATGAAAATTTTGACTGCTGAGGTCAGCATTGGCATTTCTTTTCTGAAATTGTGAGTAACAGATCACAGTGAGAGTATCACAGTGAATAAAATAGAATTTCCATTGTTCCCTTACTTTCTAATAACAAAATTATGGTATTATTTTTGCTTAATAACTTAAAGTAATGAAACACCATTACATATATTTTCTTGTGCAGTTAAAACAGCAATCAGTAGGTGTTGTATAATGAAGAATTTATCTGGTTATTTACCCAGGCCCTTGGGAAGATACTTTATTGGAATTTTGTTAAGTGGTAGGTGTTTCTTTGTTACTCATGTTGTGACCCTGAAGCCACACCGAAGTTTATGCTAACAAAGTCATGGGTGATGTGTCTCTACATAGTTTCAGGATGGAAGCCAGCCATGCTGGAGAAAACAACCATGTTATTGGACTATTGTGGCTTTAAGCCATGTGAAATCAATCCAACCTCTCAACCACCAAAGAAGGAAACAGGGGTGAAAACTGAATTCAATCACGTGGCCAATAATTAAATCAATCACATATCTGTAGGGAACACCAGTAAAAGTTCTGGACCCTAAAACTCACACTAAAGCTTGGTGAGCTTTCTGGTGTGTGAACACATGGATGTGTTGAGA
The DNA here is from genome assembly GCF_964662115.1 of Mustela nivalis. NCBI lineage: Eukaryota > Metazoa > Chordata > Mammalia > Carnivora > Mustelidae > Mustela > Mustela nivalis. The sequence continues at coordinate 51,418,387 of NC_139033.1, forward strand.
GGATGATATGCCCCGATTCCATGGAAGGGAACATGGAAGCTCCATATCCAGAACCATCCTGGACCTCACCCTATGAATCTCTTCTTTTGGTCATCCTGATTTTTATCATTAATAATAAAACTGTTATCGTAAGTAATAGCATTTTGCTTAATTCTATGAGTTATCCTAGTGAATTACTGAACCCAAGGTAGTAGTGGGAACCACCAAATTTGTAGCCAGTTGGTCAGAGTTTAGGTGGCCTGGAAACCCGAGAATTTGTGATCATTGAGATGAAGACAGACTTGGGTGTCTGCCCTAACTCTAGAAAGTGTCCAGAATTGCACTGCAGTATTACAGTGGGGTCACAAACTATAAAAAACTCAGAACAAGCTTTCTTTCACAGACACAGCAACTGAAGACAAGAGTGTTTAGGCAATTTGCCCAAAACCAAACAGCAAGTGGGAGTGATTAGTGCTAGACTTAATTGCATGGCTTTTATTACTCTTATCTACATTATGCTCTCTGTCAATAATATATGATAGCTTTACAGAAGTTAAGGGCAAGGATGTACAATCTGCCGCTTCATTTGCGTCTGACACAGTGACCAGCCTTAATTTGGACAAATACAATAATAATCAATAAAAATATTCTTATCAATTAAGTTCATGAACTTCTGAGTTAAAAGCTTCTGCACACAGAATCCTCACCATGACTAGGATTACATTTAGGTCGAAAGGAATCATGTAAGTTGGAGGGGGAACAAGAGGAAATGGGTATAAGTAATTGGCAGATATGGAAGTAGTCAACTCCTGATTTGTAGCCAAAATGGGTTTTCTAGTGGGCTGAAAGACTTTTGAAAATACTTTGTGAGGTTGTCTTTCTGTGTGACTAATCTCATTTGTATTCAAGGATGTTGAGAGTATATTTGGCCTGTTTCCTGAAAATGATGTGCAGGGTCAATAATAACATGGTGCTATCTATGCTGGAAAACAACCATTTGCCCCACACCCTGAGCATATACATCTCCATCTGGGGCATACATTGTGGGATTCATCCTCATCAGTGAGATGACCCTGAAATGAGATCACCTACCTGTTCTCCAAAGGGAATTGAACCATCTTCAGGTAGAATTGATATTGGTCCCAGTAGCCACTTGGATTTGATTAGAACAGATCAGGTAGAAATGAGAGGGGTCATCATCCTATAAACAGGGACTGTCTCCTTGAGATGTCTGATCCTCTACCAAATCTATTCCTATGATGCTCTGATAAGAATGTCATTTGAATTCACACAACCATTTTGCCCTTGGAGTTGGAAAGAACACCCCTGAGAAATTAGCTTCCAAAGAAAACTGTCTCAGGCAATTTCTTTTTTTTTTTTTCTTTTTCCATAGATGTCCTCAGATGCATATTTTCTTCTATTAATCTAAACTTGTATAAATTAGCAATATGATGATGTATAAGCTGAACAATAGAATACTTTTTTTTTTTTTTAACTGCAATCATGTGTTTTCCCTTTCATGGCCTAGTTCCCAAGGACCTATAATCTACAATCCTGGCATTTCTTTTTAATTCTATGAGCCAAAATCCATCATTTCTGAATAGTTTCAAGACAGGAAATCTGAAAGTTTTATTCAGGTCATTAATCAGCCCCCTCCAATTAAGCTCAATTATACCCTATAATCATTGCTATAATTATTGATTGATTAATCTTTCAACTATTAATTAAAAGTCTTAATTAAACTTTTTCTGATGTTATTTAAGCTAAAATATAATGATTATGCAATTTCCCTAGTATATGCAACATGTCCTGCTAGCCTTCTGATAAAGTCATAATCTACTACTTATGAATCACTCACTAGTAGAATCTGAAAAGTGAGTGAAATAATCTTCATACATGTTTCCTACACACATGTGCATGTGTGTGGACACACTTAAGTTCATAGGTAATAAACCGAGAAGAGTAACCTATGCAGAATAGTTAAATATGATAATAATCCTGGAACTATAGATGGGGGTAGACTTTTTCACAAACCTGATAGGCCGGAATCAAGACATGAATAGGTCAAGAAAAAATAAATTTGGAAGATTTTCATTTTTCCCATGTACCAGCCAATATCGCAGGCTTACTCATCTGTGTTTGCAGGAGAGAGGCAGATTTTAGCAGTATGAAGCTGCCAGGATGGACTTTGTAGGAGCTGCGTTTACTGCTTTAATGGAAAAATTGACAGGAAGTAGGGAAAAAGAGTAACATATACTTTCAGTACAAATCCTATTCTAGAAACTTCTGGTTTGTTCATCACTTTTTTTTTTTTAAAGATTTTATGTATTTATTTGACAGAGAGAAATCACAAGTAGATGGAGAGGCAGGCAGAGAGAGAGGGAAGCAGGCTCCCCGCTGAGCAGAGAGCCCGAGGCGGGACTCGATCCCAGGACACTGAGATCATGACCTGAGCCGAAGGCAGCGGCTTAACCCACTGAGCCACCCAGGCGCCCCTGTTCATCACTTTTAATCCTCTCAAAAATCCTAAGGAAATAATTTATATCCATTCTATAGATGAAGGAATATAACTGGAGAAGGAATCAAGATTTGAACCCATACATATCGGACTTCTAGTTTGTTGCAATATTCTTGATGCTCTTGTGGGATATTCTAGGAAAAACAAAACAAAACAAAAGCCCCCCCCCACACTTGTTTAATAGAAAAGGATATTTTTGAAATCACATAAATAGGGTTCACACAGAAGCTTCCTTTATTGTTTGTGACCTCGGTCAAGTAACATAAACACTTGGGGTCTAGGGTTCCTAATCTGTACATTGAGAACAAAATATACCTTGTAGGATTTTTTTTTTTTTCCAGGATTGATGACAATGGCTAGTATGTGAGGGTCTTCATCCATGCTAGATATAATTTGCTACTAAATATACCTTTTTTCTGAAATGATCTAGTTCACTACTGACCATTGTCTGACCTTCAGGAAGCTATTTGCTATCCACATACTCCACCCTCCATCTCTGTCTTTTGGGTCTCCCAGAATGTTAGTAGTTGCAACAATCTTAGGAACTCGATAGATCAGAGCCCCATGCCATGATGAGGATACTGAGGCCTGGAGAGGGTTAAGGCCTTGCCTGTGGTTGTACAGCTAATTACTGACAGAATCAGGTCTCTAGACTCTCAGTTCCGAGAGCTCTTTCCACCACTCCACATTGTCCCTCAAGCTAACATTTGCCCTACATTTTGTACAGGGTTGTCATGAGGATCAAATATGATTAAATATGGGAAAGTGCTTTAAAAAGTGCAAAATTATGCACAAGAGCAAAGCATTACTATTAATGGACTTCTTACTTGGCTTCTTTGGGTAGAGACAGAATGTTATTTAAAGCGGCTTTAAAGGATTTTTTAACTGTGAAATGCTATGAAGCCGTGTTATTGTGTCTTGCAAATAGAGTACCAGGACTTGACGAGGAGCCAGTGATGTACATTTCACTTATGTTATGTGAAATTCTATTATGGGTAGGTTGTGTTCCTGACATGATTCAATTGCAAATACCTTATGGGGAAGGGGGTGCGATTCCAGGAAACTCCATTAAGGGAGTGGAGAGGTAAGACAGGAAGGGTGAAGAATCCAATAACTGGTATGTTATTAATCCAGTTACTACTTTGGGCAGCTAGAGTTCCCTCCTCCCCCTACTAGAAACACTGAAAGTCAGGTTAAGGAGTGTATATCAGAAGTATCCCACTCAGGCTGATAATCAGGGTATTTATCCACAAATTCCCATCATCTCACACAAAGCATTAATCACCTGTACCTTGCTCACAGGACCAAGTGTGCACCCATGGTCAAAGAGTACCCTGAGACAAACAGTCACCAGCGCTTCTTGTTCAGATTTGGTAAGCTTGCTTGAAAAACTGGTGAGCTCATTGAGGTGATATGAGCCTTTACCAACAAGCCCTGTTTCCGTGAACCCTTAGAAGAAGCCAATACCTCTGTTTTCAAGGTGTCAGCAAAACTTGTCCTTACATATGTTGTCCTTATTTAGGTCAAATCAAAGAAGGACTATATAAATGGGGATTGCTTGGGGCATGAGAATAGTGGGAAAGATATTTATGGATGGCAGGGAAGCCTGGACTCACTAAGACTGCCTCTGTTGTTTCTTGTACCTTATAATCTGTATATTTTCTGAACAAATACTGTGTCTCTGATGACAAGTCAGTTGATGGGGCTCAAACGTAAGAATGGAAAATAAGATATTATTGCATTGCCACCAGCAAATTTCTAGGTTTCCTTTTCTCCAGATACCTCCTTAATATCCCTAGCTGTCAGAAATACCTTACTGGAACTGCCAGCCTGGGTTAGTATCCCTCTTCTGTGCCCCCTTATTATTTCTTTTAAGACTTTCCATTTCTTAGTCTGACTTTCATCTAGCTCTTAGACAAAATAACAATATGAGAAATTTATACATGCAAAGGTGTGAGTATTAGGTAACAATTGATAATATTTAATGTATAGTATTTTTCCTCCCCAAAATTTGTGTGTTTTTACAGTAGATTTCTACAGTTCTGAAAAAATGAACTCAAAAGCATGAATTCTAAATGGTGACCTTCAGGCACTAAGTAGGGAATCAGCTACTCTATGCCTAAAACTCTGTTAAGGAGCCATTGAAAAATGTACCCTGGAAACCTTTTTTCAAAGTAGCTTATTAAGAAAACCATAGATATTGTGAAGAATCAGGTCATTCCCTTCACCTGGAAATTCCATTCCTACATTGCAGAGCTGATCCCTGAAGAATCAATCAGTTCAGCATCTCTTCCTAAACTTGGCCTATAATAACATCCTTGACTCATTCATTTTTGTTAAACATTTATAGCACACATCACACATTTTTTCATTTTTTGCTAGTACCACGTAAGTAATACTCTTACCCCCACAACTGGATTATAAGTTGCTTGAGGGCAAGAATTGTATTTTGTTTATTCTAAACTAGTGTTAAGCCCTTATAATTTGTTAAGCCAGTACTAGAGGTGAAGATTCATACACATTTCCTCTTTTGCCCTAAGCAATAGATTTGTGAGGTGGCTGTTAGGCTAATTAGGCTGACCGAGAAATCAGGTTCAAGGAGTTGGAAAGACTCACTGCAGTATTTCTATACTCTTCTTATGCTCAGTGTGCCTCATGCAAGGTGTGGAGCAGAGCATGCAACTTTATGTCTTCTTCCACAAAATGCCATGTTTTCTCCATTACTCAAGCATCATGTGACTTCCTGTAGAGTATAACAATATGTAAACCAGAGTTAGAAGATCCAAGTTTAAGACATTACCCTGCCACTTACAGCTCTGTGCAAGTCTGACCCTCCATTTCATTGCCTGTAAAGTGAGCGGATGCTTGTTCTACCCCTCTCGTAAAGTTTTATAAGCTCAAATAAAATAATGAATGTGGAAGCACTTACCATAGTTAAGCACTTATAACAGTTATTATGACCATGAACTTTGGAGTCAGACATGGGGTTAAATACCTGCCCATCACTACCATTTGTATAAACATGAGCAAATTACTTACCTTCTCTGTCTCAACTTTTTTCCTTTAAAATAAGAATAATAATGCTTTTTTCCAGAGTAATTTTGATGATTAAATGGGATCATACTTGATATGGTCTATGACATGTTAAATACTTATAAATGTTAGTGTTTGATTATTGTGCTGTTGTTGTTGTCATTATTATATATTTCCAAGCACATATATGCCATTGTTACAGAGATAACATTAATGTAATAGAAAAATATTGGGCTTTAGAGACCCATAAATTGGCTTCTTATCCTGGTCTTATTTTGGCAAGTTATTACATATAAAACCAGTGCAATTGGTCTTCCTCAACTATAAAAATCAAAATCACATGTATCTCATAGAGTTTCTGTGAGTGTTAAATGAGATAATAGATATAATCATGTAGGGAAATATCCGGTAATTCATTGACATCCAAAAATTGGATTCTCTGCTTCCCATATTTTAAGATACATGGGTTGATTTTTAAATGCCTTGAAGATTTTAGGGCAACATTATTGACATTTCTCTATGACATTTTATAGTTTTTTAGTATGTTTCTCTTACCTGCAAATGTGTGTACCCTAACAGACATCAAAAATCACAAAACAGGGACGCCTGGGTGGCTCAGTTGGTTAAGCAGCTGCCTTCGGCTCAAGTCATGATCCCAGGGTCCTGGGATCGAGTCCCACATCGGGCTCCTTGCTCAGCGTGGAGCCTGCTTCTCCCTCTGCCTCTGCCTGCCATTCTGTCTGCCTGTGCTCGCTCTCTCCCACTCTCTCTCTGATAAATAAATAAAATCTTTTAAAAAAAATCACAAAACAAACTTAGCTGATAGATACAGAAGTATTAAAATTGTCCTGGAAACATGTCCCCCCCCCCCATTTTTTTAAGAGTCGAGAGAAGGAAGGGTTATCTTTCTGATAATGGGCAGGGAGTGGGGAGACAATCATCAATGGTCAATTTCTTTTATGGCAGATGGGCACCCTGAAATACGATCCCTCCTTGGGCAGGTGCTGCTGCTGTGGAAATGCTACAAAGCTCATGACAGACTTTGGACAATATACAAAATGCCAGCTAATGGATAAAAGACATGGTCTATTTTATAAACTCACTTGTGTCAGACACCTAAGTTACTCCTAAGAGTGTCAGGGATCAATAATGGGCAGAAAATTCCATACATCAAATAAACATAAAACCTCCCGTATCCAAGACTTACGTGAATTTCTCTTGAGCAACAATCTCTATAAAGGAGGAGACTTCAAGCTTTTAACTGCTAAGCTGGAAACTGAAGGAAGTCTGTAGGATCAGGAATTGTTATATCCCCTTATGCTATTCATTTCTTCATTCAGAAAAGCCATATTGAAGAATACTGCTAAGAGATGTCACTTTGGCATTTTCTCAAAAATGCTAAGACTTTTGATTTTTCATTTATTGTACTATTTATTCTATTTATTCTTAGAGCTCTATCTGACCTCTTATGTATCCAGAATCTCCCAGAAATGAAGTGTTGCCCCCAGATGGTCTTGTCAGATCATTGAAGCTTCTAGATGGCCTTCCTTACTCCATTGCTGAACCATGTTGGCTGGAAAACTTTCTAAATGGTTTCATAAGCTGCCTTAACTTTTAAAGCAAAGAAAACAGAAGAGGAAATCAACATCATTTATTATTGCTCTGTACAGTGGTGCAATCTCTTGTCAAGTGCTCGTAATGGCTGTCAGTTGCCACATTTGAAGTCACGCTCTTTAATACCATCCCCCTTTTCTGTCCACCCACTTCTTTTAACAGACACACACTCTATTGTTTTGTGGGTTTGTTCTTAAGTTGAATGGAAAAGTTGATTATATATATTTTCTTTAATGAAAGTCATGGATTTCATGCGTGAACTTCTTGACAATTATTTTGTGAACTTTAAGCCTGTTTGATAGCTGCCTTTAAGAACTATTCTACAGAAGGCTGTTCTTGTGAGACACCACATTTTTGGCATAAGTGCTTTTATGACTCACATGGGTCTCAACTGGAGAACCTCAAATATATACCTCTAGGTTAAATCCATTGCAGAGAGTGGGACTTGTTGATCCATAGGAAGATACCATGAAGTATGGTGGTTCCACAGCCTCAAGGCTCATCATTAAGTCAATTTGTTGTTAGTCCTTTCACACTAATTTTAGCAATGGATTTCTTGTCTTAATGCTTCTTAACAACTTCTTTCATGTATCCAATTTTAGTAGCTCAGTAACTGCCTTATTTGGTACTCAGTTTGGGTCTAAGTCATATCTTGAACCCCAAAGTGGCATCAATATTTTCCTGAAGCCTGGGGGCATGGCTGGGTTCTAGACTCTTTTTTCCACTATCGGACTTCTCTGGTACCAACCATACATCTATGTGAGTATCTACTTACCACCACTCACTCAACTTCCTAAATTATTTTCTCCCTCTGGATGCTGAAATATTTGCCAACTGGTTGCACTAAAGCTCTCTGATGTTGACACCTAATTACTTGAGTTTCCTTTTACTGGCTGTTGGTGATAGCTTTCTTATTTCCTTGGCTTCTATCCCGGCAAGTGTTCTGAGTCATTTTCTGACTTAAGTTGTCTAGTACTGCTTCTTTCTTCCTCCCTTCCTTCTTCTAGTACCACTTCCATCAGTACAATAATATATTTTAATAGATAGAATATTAATAGATCCACTTTTTTTCTGAGTTGATACATTCAAATGTCATTGACAAATTCCTGCTGTATGAAGCCTATAACATAGTAGTTCAGATACTTCGAGCTTCATATTGTCCTCTTCTCCTATGTCTCAGCATGCCTAGCTCCATAGTTAGAGACGGATACTTCACCTCACTCCCAGCCTACCCCAGCCATGTACAGCAAAGCATATATTTGTAATCTGAGCTTTTGTTTCTTCAAAAAATAATTTCCCTTATAAAGAATGAGTTGATAGAAAATTCATGAACAATTTAGAAGAAAACTAGGTAAACACCACACAATGGCCTCAAACATCCAAGTCCAGTAGAAAAGGGATATGTTTTAATAGTAATCTTTTAAAAAAAAAACAAAAGGATTTTTTTTTTTTTTCACTGAGAAATAAGTACCAATGCTGTTCAGATTTTCTCCCTTCAAAAGTTTTGAGATAGAGGCACCTGGGTGGCTCAGTGGGTTGAGCCTCTGTCTTCGGTCAGGTCATGGTCTCAGGGTCCTGGGATTGAGCCCCGCATCAGGCTCTCTGCTCAGTGGGGAGACTGCTTCATCCCCCTCTCTCTCTGCCTACTTGTGATCTCTGTCAAATAAATAAAATCTTTAAAAAAATACAAAAATAAAACTTTAAAGTTTTGAGATAAAATTTTAAGGTCAAATATTCTCTACAGTTTTACCTTCAGATAATATTTAGACTTAGCTAATAACTCACCTCTGTTGGTTTCTTTCTTTCTCCCCACCCCACCCCCCTTTATTCCCCTAGAGGAAATGAGCACACAAAGCCTCCTGAGCAGTTCCTTTGGGGCACAGTAATGGCTCTGGTAAGAAAGGATTAATCTGGCTCAGGAGAAGAATTCCCCCATCTCTCCAACATACATAAGGCCAAGATTTTCCTCTGTAGGTGTTGACCTTAATCACAGTCTGGCCAAATGGCTGTTTGATGTCATAACACTAGGGAAAGATTCTAGGAAAAGTGATGTAGGGAAAATCTTAAGTGTTCTCTGCTTCATTCCTTTGAGTTCATCCCATTAACAACACAGTAGCCCTCTAACCACCAATCACTCACCAACAACACAAACCTGAAACCTAAACACATTAGCATGCTAATGAAAGAATTGTTTTTTTTAATCATGCATGGATTTATACATTGATCCATTTAATAAATGTTAGGCACCAACTGTATACTCTTCTATGCACAGTGACTAGAAAGATGAATAAGACAGTTTCTGTAACTGATGGATTCTGAACGATTTTTTTTATTCAGATAATGACTTTGATAAACAGTTACAGAAAAAGTTCATAATGAATAAACTTCCCATTTCAGTGGATATCTACATTTGAAAAATAGATTGCAATGAAAAGATGCTTATCTTGAAAGAGTATGAAATTATCAGATTTCCAGGAAACAACTGCAGAACAGTGGAAGCAGGGCCTTTTACTTCATGCATTTCAGACTACACCATGTTGATAACCAGGTGCAGAGCCAGCTTTATGTATTGTTCAAGTGGTTTTTCTCTAACAACGCATTCAAAACTTTTAAAGATCCATCAAAAATTGACCAATGCACTGCATTAGGTATCAACCTTATTATAGGTATCACACAAGGCCTCCCACTGGACTCAGTGAGCAGAGAAGACGAGCAGCTTTGTGCCAAGCACTGTGCTAAGTTCTTCATGTCCTTTTTCTTATTTGATTTATAACATCAATGAATTTATCCCTTTTTTTCTTCACATTTTATAACTGAGAAAACTAAGCATTAGAGACATTTGCATCAGTGATGTAAAAAAACATTTGTTAAAGATTGTCAAAGCTATTAAATGGAACACCTAGGATTTGAGCACATATGTACTTGACTCTGCAGACTGGCCATTAACTGCCTCACTATGTTTACTTTAGTGTAGTTAAAACTTGGTGGAGAGATAGGTCATATACAAGGGAAAACGGTAGCCAACAATTAAAAAAAAAGGCAAATATAACTATACATGGTTGATTGGATAGTTATGTGGTATGAGCTTTATCAGTCATGATTAATTTTTTGTTTCTTTTCTCTTGTATTCCTATAACCTTTCCTAAAATATCATAGACTCTTAATAGATATTAACTCAGTTAATTATTTCATATTATAAGTTGTATGTAAAATATTGAAACGAAGCTAACCTTTTTGGTTAGCGGATGTGTGGTCTGGTAGGAGATGAGTTGAGATAGTGTGATTCCTAATAGAAGTAGATGCCTTCCACCATCTTCCAACATTCCTGACAGACAACAAATGGCTTCCAGAGTTTATGAACAACCGAATCATCTTATCTGACAGGTGTGATTTTGATCTTTGACTTCTTAAAGATCAAACACACTTTTATAAAGGAAGGGATGTCATAACTTTGAATATGCTCTTATGTGGGCAATAGGGGTTAAGTACCAGGGGGTTATATTGCTTATATATGTGTTGTTGGAGTTTTGAAAAGAAGAATCAAAGATCTAATTACTTTACAGACACATCCTATAGGTTTTGGGAGCTATTGAAGGCATGGTCATAAAGTGAGGTGATAGCTCAATTTTAAAATCTACAGTAATGGGCAGAACACAGCCTTTAACTAGAACCCTCTCTCATTCCAAAGTCATCTCTGCCACTTCTCGTTTCATATTTAGGACTCCACCTATGCTTAGGATTTCCAGATCTAAGTTTTCTTTGAATTTACCTGTCATTTCTGTAAAATGACTAGGTTTGTATTTTGAAAACAAAATGAACTATTTCCAAAAATATTGTTATTCAAAAATAACTTGCTTGAAACTATTGAGGAGGATAGTATATTTTCTAGACCCTGGCTTATACTATTAAATCATAAAGATAAATAATCAGTTTTGAATGATTATTAAAATCTGAGAAGTCATGGTAGACAAAAAGGGACTCACCTATAAAGACCAGTGGAATAAGTCATAAATACTGAACATGTGAGTCCCTGTGGTGAGTAAGTTGGATTTTATACAAGCGATCTTCTACTGCCCTTCATATCAGACACATCAGCAGCTTCTTTCTCTGTCTATATATGAAACAGAACCAGTCTTGACATGGTTAAAAAAAATATGCCTTGCCTTTCCCATCTCCTGCACATCAGCACTCATGGTAGGCTACATTTCCCCAAAGTTCAGAGAGGGTTTTCCCCCGCCCTGCATCTCTACCTGCCACACAGGCCTCTCACAGCTCAGGGAGAGACACAGTCTGAAATGCACTGCCGGGCTTTGAACGCTCTCTGAATAGCTCTTGTCAGTCAGGAGCCTGCATTTCATGTTTCAGATTTTTCCCAGGGGGCTTTGATGTTAATCCATTTCACACTTCTAACACATCTGTTCTTCTTCAGGCTTTCTTATCTTTTCTGAGCATTCAAATATATATGTGGGGGAGAAAAACTTTCGGCTGTCATTGTGCAGTTTCTGAAATGAGACTTTAATGATGAAGCACATTCCACCTCACCTCACTGAGACTCAGCTCTAACCACACAAGATGCTGTGTGTGAGTCTTGATTTCTCTAACATTTACTACCACCCCCCACTAAGGTCAGATGGCCTGGATGCTGGAAATAATTAAAGAAACCACTTTGGTATCTGGTAAAAATGTGCAAATATAGCTTGTGGGTTTTGCCATGTGCCTAGTCAATGCAAGGCGCTAAAAAGATTCAAGGGGCCTGTAAGAGCAGTCTTGGTATTTAGCAGCATAAAGTTCCAGTGGCCAGTGAAGACAAACAAGTAAAACATTAAATAATCATAAAACATTAAAAAATAATTCAGTATAGCAATGTAATTAATTGTATAATGCAATATATGAATAATTGGTAACAATGGCATGACCATTGATTATTATATAACAACAGAGGAGAAGAAACTGACTCTAGGCCATAGTAAACTGAGAAGGCTTTGATGGGAAAGAAGTGTGGCCAGAAGGTAGAGTGGGAATTGTATTTAAACTGGACACCTAAATTTATCTAGCATGGATAGAACGTATCTTTTTTGTTGGCAGGCATATTGCAGTTGCTAACATAAGTGATTTGGCCTGGTTTTAGCCCTCAGCAGGCTTGTGATTTCTAAGGATAATAAAGGGAAAAGAAAAATAAGAATTTTGAAATAATAATATGCATGATAGTCTATATATTCCTAGAGTGAACTATTATAAAAATTAATACCAACGTACTTACTCTTTTTTAAAATACTTTCAATCTTATTCCTTTGTTAAAAAGTAACTACTCCTATCCTGATAAAATAAGAACAGCTCTGCAAAATGCTACAAAGTGCCATATTAGATCTATTACATGAATTTAAATGGAGGCTATTGTCAATGTTATCTGTCTTTCTTCTCCTTTCACTGAATGAAACATGGACAAATTTAATCTATAAACTGCTTTGCAGAACATTCTGCAGTTACTACAGAATTTCATCATTAAGCATACATGCTACAATTAGCAATGTGCCTTATGGAACTTCTTCTTGTCCGGGATTAAAAGTAACTAAAGAAAAGTGGAATATTGTGTAGTCTACACAGAAGTTTAGAATCAGAAGTTGAACAACATTTTTTTTTCTCATGTTGGCATAAAAGGCCAGACCTTGACCAATGTGGAGAGATTACAGACAGACTTACTTTGATATAACTTGAGAAAATTCTAACCGTAACTCTCCAACAGTAGAATTCCATTACAGGAGAGAATGTCCATCCAGCCAGCATATTTTAGTAAGAAATCTGACATGGGTGAAAGCTTATTTGGGAAACAGGCTTTAGGACTTCTTTCAGTGCTTCCAGTAGTTCAGAAATTCTATGATACAGCCATATCGTTTTATGCAAGATGAGATGTGAAACTGAATGTCTCTTCTAACATGCTTTGACATTTCAGGGTCTTGGTGGGGTCGGGGAGTAGGTGGGTGGGCACTAATGCCTCTATGGGGTGTGTGGTGGTAGGTTATTGTCCATAACCCTTCACATATCAGGGTTAGATGGATGGATGATAGGTGGATAGATAGAGAGATACAAATGACATGCATTATAAATATTCATCTGTCATGCTTCTTCTAAATATATACTTTGTATTTTTCCCATTGAAAGTGATAAGGAAAATGTTGAATGCCGAGATGCTGGTAGTGTGCTGTCAAAGTCAGCTAATGAGGAGGGACTAGAAGCTCAGGGACCTGATCCCACATATTGATTAATTTCTTTTTCCTTCATTAACCCTAGAGAGCCTCTTGACGGTTAAAACTGTCCTTAGTATTTCCTTCATAATAAATAGTTAAACAAAATGTAGATAAATTTTGATGATTATGTCAAACATCTGGATTCAAGAACAACAACAGAAAAAGTTTTTAAAAATGTATCTGGCATAATAAGATGTTGGCTTACAAAATATAAAATCTCCATTAGTCCTAATGTTATATGCTGTCCACTTAAAATTTTAGCTGTGTTTTTTTTTAATTTAATTTTATTTTTTTCAGTGTTCCAAGATTCATTGTTTATATACCATACCCAGTGCTCCATGCAATTCATGCCCTCCTTAATGCCCGCCACCAGGCTTTAGCTTTAAAGCACAGATAGTGCTCATTTGCCCTTTTGGTTGTGGTATTGAAACATTAAGGTGTTCTTTTTGTGGTATCACTTTTCCATGGAGTTGAAGAATCCAACACTGAGAGTATTTGCTATAACTTATGATGGTAACCTGTGATCTCTGAGCCAGTGAGGCTGCTGTGTAAGTCAGCTAATTCCAGCCTAACCTCTGACAACTAATTGGTAAACAAAACAACGAGAGGATTTAAAATATTAAATTAAATCTTGAATTACCTTCAACCCATTAGCTCATTGTATTGTTCCTGAGCAGTGATTTCAGTAAATGAGAATTCTAAGTAGAATGAAACACAAAAGACCCCCCCCACCAAAAAAAAAAAACAAAAAAACAAAACTAATCATACAGATTATCCAACACAGGCACTTAAATTACCACTCCTGTTTTATAGTTATTATCATACCTCTATAATCCATGTCCCTTTACAAGGCTATTCAAGCTATAACACATGACAGGCAGTGCATTGCTCTGCTATTTATAAGGTGCCTTGGGTCATGTTATATGGCATAAGACTAAAGGCAGAATGACTTAAACCACCCAAGAAGTGCAATAATCCCTAACAAATGCACAGCCTGGAGTGTCTTATTGCTGTTATGAAATGAAATTCATACATTAAACTAAGAAAAATTGTCAGACCCAGAGCATTTATTGGGAATAATAAACATGTCTATCTATCCATTGATGCATTTTTCCAGCCTATAGGAATCAGAAGTGATCGTTCCAGCCCCACAGATTATCTCCTGTGTGAGATGCAAACTGCATCAATCTTGTTGGTGGTTTCAGACCTCCCCAAACATCACAAAAAAGACCCATTACACCAACACCTTTTAAACTGGTGGATTTCCTTCCCTGACATTCTTCTGGTTTCCACTAGGTTTGATTTTAGTAATGATTCATGTGGGCTGGAGGAAAACATCAGGTCCAATATGTAATGAGATACAGTTTAAGAATACAATAAAAATAAACTTGAAGAAGAATGTAGTTACTTTGCTGGTTTGGATCATGGTCATACTCAAGGGAGGCATTGGGTGGCTAGCACCAGCAGTAAGGAGAGCTGGCTTTATTTAATACCTTTATTAATGGCTAGAAGAGGGAGGGAACCACACACTAATGAAAACATGAAGCAGCACTGAATTGGAAGTTGTTACAGGCACTGGTGAAGACAGAAAAATAATACAAATCCAATTAGAGAGGTTAGAAATGTAAGCAAAAATATAACCAACTTAAATTCAGTTTGATAATGTATACACATATTCATCAGGGGAAAAAAACAAACATCCAAGCCATGTCTTTGCAAAAGAAAAAAGCTGTTAGAAAGTTATCCAAATTCAGGTATTCCCCCATGTTGAATTTCACAAGGAGCATCAAACACCTAGTTTTACTGACGGTTCTGCTTCTTTTTGGGCATCTTAATGTTATAACCCAAGAGACTACCACTCCATTTCTTGTAATTGGTGATTTATTTGAAGCCTTTACAAAATCTTCTGTGACAAGTGTTATCCTGACGGTTAAGTCTCAGTGACAAGGCTGTATAAATATTACAGAGAAAAACAAGCCCTCATTCTTGGACAATAATATATACATAAAAGGAAACATAGAATAAGAATTACACAACAAACACACAGCTTTAGAAAACCCCAAAATAAAAACATATGTGCAAACAGAATATTTATTCACATTGCAAATAAAACACATTTTTCTTTGATATATGTGGGATGTGTGTGTGTGTGTGTGTGTGTGTGTGTATAAAAGAACTCAACTCAGGGGTTATTTGAAAATGACCCCCAACTATATTTAATACTATCTGTGGTACACACACACACACACACACACACCATGCCAAAACAAAAAATAAAAGTTTAGGGGAATGTTCAGAACCAGTATTTTGTGTGTAGTGAGGAGCGCTCTTCCAATTAATATGGAAAAACTGTTCTTACCCCATGAATGTCCATGCATAGAAATGTGTTTGTTTTATGATCATCAAAGGGTAGAAGACCCCATTCTGAATGAAACATCCTGTTGAGTCTCAAGAGAATTTTATGATACCACTGATGATGAATACAACCTGGGATGATTGATGGCTTATAGGAGAGAAGCATGGAAGTTTGATTTGGTAACTCTGGGAGTCATTCATGCAAATTTATCATGAATGGGAAGAGCAGTCCCTAGGTGAGCAGAGCTGATGCTGGAACTCTGGAACTCCTGGTTTCCTATGTAGCTCCCTTTGTAAGGGTTTTCTTTGTACCCCTTCAGTTAGTGAGACACATCTCCCACCCACTCAGTTCTGGGAACATTGCCCAGACTATAGGACAATAGAGATAGGACTCAGGAGCCAGTCTAGCATTTGGTGACCTCAGTTTGTCTCCCAGCTGGACTGATGCCTAGGGATTTTAGCGTTATGTGTCACTCAATTATTGACATTAGTCACTCAGCTTTTTGAAGGGTTTTCCAGATAAAGCAGCTGGAAACTGATACCTGAATATCTGGGTTTAGATCCTAGCTCTGCTCCTATATGATCTCAGACAAGTCACTTAAACTCTGTGCTTTGGTGTCCTTATCTGAAAAATGGTGACTGTTAGTTACCCATCTCATAGAGTCATTGGGACTTCTTTTTTTTTTTTTTTAAGATTTTATTTATTTATTTGAGAGAGAGAGACAGTGAGAGAGAGCATGAGCAAGGAGAAGGTCAGTGAGAGAAGCAGACTCTCCGTGGAGCTGGGAGCCCGATGTGAGACTCGATCCCAAGACTCCAGGATCATGACCTGAGCCGAAGTCAATCGTCCAACCAACTGATCCACCCAGGCGTCCCGAGTCATTGGGACTTCTAAACAAGATTATTGAATGCTCATCTTCACACAGCCCATGGACAGCCAAAATCCACCTGAAAATTGTAGTACATTTTCTGGAGTTTATTTCTTCAAAATCACCATTACTTTCAATTAACTGCTTCTATATTGGCTGTTTTCATACAACATATTAACCTCATTGCTAAATTAGGATTTGATAGCATTGGACTATGGTTTGGGGGAGTGTGAACGAGGGGGAGAGGAGGAAGAATTTATATTAAAGCAATACAAACAACTTCAAATTAAATCATAATATATCATGTATATCATAAATATACATATTTACTTATAAAAAGTTATTTGCCTACCCCATCATCAGGAACTTCCTCCTGTATTTACACTTCACCAATATCTAAGAAAGAAAACTGTAGATTTGTTTCTCCCTCCCCTCCCTCTCTTTCTCTTTCTTTATCCTTGTCTCTCTCTCTCTGTCTCCTTCTTTTCCAGAACACTTTTAAATGCTCAGGATTTTAGAGACATATATGTCCTTGTATCCCTCTCTAGACCTAAGGTCTTATCAGAATATTTTCTTTAAAAAAAAACAACTGCTTCATAAAAATATCCTGGTGATATTGAGTAAACTTAAGTACTTTCTTTTCTGTTCCATATGTGTGATTACAAACTTTTCCAGGCAAAGCCAGGACCATTATTTCATTTCACTTTGCAAGTGATGAACGTATGAAGGTTATGATATCAATAAGGAAATAGAAGCCAAAAAAGTCATGTGACTTTCCCATGGCGGGGGGGGGGGGTGTCACTCAAACTCAGATCAAGCCTGCAGTGTATTTCTTTTTTCACACCTGTTTCCCTGACATGTTCGGTCCTTGAAAATCAGACGCAGTCTATACACACATCTGATCTACCCATTTAAATCAAACCAGCTAAATATCCTACTCATCAATTGTCGTCAGTAAAGTAAACAAGCCAGATTCGTGTCCAAAAATATTAATTGATTGAATCCGTGCATTCACTGAACAGGCTTGGATGTTTCATCTAAAGGGTCGGATGAGGAGAGTGTATGTTAATGGTTATTTACTGAAGAACACTCTTACTCACCACCCCATAGAATTATATTATTTTTTAAATCTGCTTCAGGCTCAGAAACAAATTGCTGGACGTTCACAGAAATGTTGCAAAATGAACGAATTTGTCACCAAACAAGAAACACATAATCAGACTGGCTGAATGTGCCCTAATTAGATCTCAGCCTTGGGTTGACACTGACACATGTGTTGAACCACATTTTCAGGGAGCTGAAGTCTCATTATATAGGTGGTCGGGCTGTTGCTATTCTGCTATTATAATTTTACCAGATTTTTTTGAAGTGTACTTCATGTTTCTTTTCTTTAACTTCAGCCTGAGAGAGAATTATAAGTAATGCATAGAAAGGTTTAATATTCAAAAACTTTGAAATGCATTGCAATGATGCCATGTGGTTTCAATATTATTAAAAAAAAAAAAAAAACCTAAGTCAACTAATGATAAGAGAAATAACGTTGGAATTCTAGAATTAAAAGGCTCACATTAAAGCCCAGCTTCGTATCTGGCTCAGCAGTTGATTGTTTTTGATTATTTTTTATCTCCAAATATTTAAAGGTAATGCTCAGTGTTTTGTTCAGTGTCACCGAATTTCCCTGGAGTCCTCAGGGATAAAGGAGCTTTCCTGAGTATGAAGGAAATAGTTATCTCAAGTCTCCAGGCAAATGGCATCCACGCATGTAAGACAAACTCAAGTCCTCTTAGGACAAGGGTTAGTCGAGACCAAGGGCTGATTGGACAATCCAGCAGGATCAGGGGGTCTAGAATCCACATATAATAAGGTGAGATGGAAGATGAGGGTCAGAGCACTCTGCAGAAAACTGGAGAACAAGGAGCACATGAGAGCAGAAGAGAAACAAATGGGCAAGAAGTATCAAGTCCTGGATCAGTGCACTTTGAAATATAAATTTGGGTTGAACTCGGACCTGCTGAGTGTACACACCTGCAGAAACCTGCATCCGAAGAGAAACACTTGGCTGGTCGAGGATTCAACACATTGGCAGGGATGGATGGTTTGTTGGATAGTGCCAGTTTCCTCCTCACTCTTTGTTTCCAATAAAGGAGGACATAGTCCTAGCACGGGCTCAGATTCACCTACATTGCTCTAACATTTGGGTTAGCCCAATGCTGTTATGTCATATTAACCGTAAAATATAATTACCAACACAAATTTGCCTTTTAAGTAAACCTAAGGTTTTACTTATTTGTCAATTTAAGGACCGAAGGTGGCTGGTGCACATACTCAGAGGTGCAAATTATGTGTATTTTTATAGTTTCTCAGTGAAGTTGAGTCAATTAATAAAGGCTATTGAGAAATGCATTTGTAGTGAGGAAAAACTGAAGTTCCTAGAAGAACTGGATCCATACCAGGGAAAATAACAAAGAAATGTTAGAGGGGAAAAAAAAATATCATTAACAAGACATAAATTGTATTTGAAAGCAAAATTTCATTCCACATTAGTCAATATTGTGAATTTCATATTGTACTATTGTACTTCATGGTTGTGCATACCTTTCAAAAGATACACATTTGCCCTCCAGGTATACTGCCTCACACATATTATATTGACTTTTTTCCTCTGCAAGTCAGAAAAGGGGAGGTGATACTGTAAAATAGGTCATAAAATCCAGATTATGGCTTGCAGTGTGAAGTCCTCAGTCACCTTCAAAATAGAATTTCCTGAATCCCACAACCACCTAAGAAATGACTTCATGGTATTAATTAAGAGATTCTTAAATTTCATAGATCAGTTACCACTTCACAGAGAGAGAAAAGCGACAGCTACCTGGGATTCATACTACAAGTCTCTTAAACCCACCAGGCTTACAGGTTACAGAGAGAGACCTAAACAGAGCAAACTACCTTCTGAATGAAAGTGGCACTTAGTTAAGTGAATAAATGAGCAGAGAAAAAACTACAGTTTTATTCTATGTAATATTAAGAATCCTGCTGCAAATTACGCAGTTTATCTCAGGATTGAGTTAATAATAATGAACACAGTGGGGCTGTATGTCTCCAGTTCCATCAGAGTGGTTACAAAGAGGCAGAAAAATATCCACACTATAGTTCTACTTGGTTGAAAGTAGAGGACCCCTTTCAGAAGGCTTTTCACCCCCGACAGTTGTGATTTCCATTTACAAGACCACTGTTCATCTTATTTGGTTAACTACCTCTTTGGAAGAGTGATATTAAATAGAGAGCATTCAGCAAGCACAGCAAGCAAGAAAGACTCTAAAATGGCCTCTAGCTCACAGAGGTTTCTACTTTCTCTAGGTGCTTATGAGAAATAACTAAGCATGGTCGTCTTAGGTTTTCAACATCTTAGAATCGTAGCAAACAAAAATATGTATCATTAAAGGTCTGTTAAGTATTGTAGTACACATTTTCTCCTGATATAAATTGATATTCCCTCTTGTTTTTTCATTTTCAAAGTGAAGCTTTGGTAATCGCTATTTGACAACTGGCAATCAACCAATGCTTTCAATTCAACTAGTCCTATCCTGGGTTGAGTGATTTGCCAGCACTGTGCAAGGTGTCAGCTCCATATCTTTGAGCAGGTATCCTATGTTATTTTCAGAGACCCCAGGCCCTCATTTATACAGTGAAAATGCCATTCAGTAACTTTCTAATTCTTCTCCTCAGAGTTCTGGGGATTCTCAAGAGAAATGGGTAAAAAAGATAAACAGAGTAGCTTGGTATGGGCAGTTTACCCAGCTCTGGTCTATTCTAACAGTAGGCTTCTATGTTCAAACCAAAGAGCTGCAGTTTTAAAATACTGAGAAATTACTCAAATGACCTCAAAAGTTTCTTCTGGATGGTTTCACTGGGTTTTAAGAACAGAGGATTTGTGCAACGTGAAATCTGCTCAGTCTGGGAGGTCAGATGACAAAAGCCCTAGGGGCTCAGAGATGCAGCAAGGAGAGAAGACCTCAACAGTGATGGGCAGGAAGGGTTAGCCCAGGAAAGGACAAATGAGTCTGTGTGGATAAGCACGTGCCATGTCAGAAGAGGAATGGAAATGACTTATGGAGAAGACACAGAGCCTCCCCAGAAATGTAAGTGGAAAGGAATGGTGCCCAGCAAATTCCCAGACCAACACTAGTGGGTGCTAAAAAACAAGACTCCTTAGGATCTTGACCAGAATCTTAAGGAAATTAGTCCGGCTGAATTTATTAGTCAGGGCAAAGACTAGATAGAGGAAACTCATCTGGGAGAGTATGTGGTGATCTGGCTTAAGTTTAGTTTGTGAAAGGCAGAGACAGCATTATATTTACTAAAGCTCACAGAATTGTCACGTAAGCTTCTTTGGCTTCTCATTTAATATTGAGCAAGTTGTTTTTGTTTTTGTTTTTGTTTTTTTTTCTCCCCCACCATCCTACTCAAAGCAATAGATGACATATTATGGATTCTAAGAGTACTACCCAAGCTTGTAGGACTCTGGTGTCCAGTGGGTAACAAATCTAATTTATGACCCAACATTTTGGGGTGCCTGGGTGGCTCAGTGGGTTGAAGCCTCTGCCTTCCACTCAAGTCATGATCCCAGGGTCCTGGGATCGAGCCCCGCATCAGGCTCTCTGCTCAGCAGGGAGCCTGCTTCCTCCTCTCTCTCTCTCTCTCTCTCTCTGCCTGCCTCTCTGCCTACTTGTGATCTCTGTCTGACAAATAAACAAATAAAATCTTAAAAAAATTTCTATCATGCCCTCATTTCTGTGCCCTTTTTCTATCTTAGGCAAGTCATATACTGATTTGTTCCCATTTCCTGATATGTGAATAAATAATGAAGTCTGACCCACATGACTGGATTAGGTGAGAAAGGTAAGGGGAAATTATTTATAAAATGTGTGGCTGATACACTGCTCACCCTAAATGGTACACATGATTTAGCGAGGTATTAATAAGGACCTAGAAAATCACTCGGGAAAATGATATTTAGCTTGTTTTTTTGTTTGTTTTTGTTTTGTTTTACTTTGGGTCAAAGAATAGTGTGTCAAAATTGCAAAGTGGCAATGTTCAATATAGGATCTGGTGGTGGTGGTGGTGGTGGGATGTATTGAAGAGCTATTGGAAGAGTCACCTATAATAGTTTAAAATGTCTAAATGTGCCCATCTATGAATTACTTTTGATGCTGGTGACACTTCTTTAAGATAAATAAGAGAGCACTGCCAGTTGAAGGATCTTGGTTTTATAAAGGTGAAGCAATTTGTTAAAGGAGGAAATTAATTAACAGTGAAGAAAAGTTTGAACCTGTGGTCTTATCTGGTCTCTGAAAGTGAAGATAATAGGAGAAATGTTATAACAATGTTAATACTAAGTAATCATAAAGACAACATTAAATGAATAATTACTAAGTATTAGGGAATATTAAACTTCACAATGACATAGGTCACTGTATTTCCTTCATGATGGATTGGAAGAATCATATGCTTAAATAGGTCTAGTTATTTGCTCAGTTTTAACCCCAACCAGTGAAACCAGGTTTTTGCCTTAAGGTTTTCGGACTCTAGAATCTGTGTTCTTAACCGCTTTAAAAAATACAAAGCTCTGTCCAAACTACAGTGTTAGAAAAGGATTGCACAGATGTGGTTCAATTCATGTCTGGGGAAAATGGACCTGTGTGTGTGTGTGTGTGTGTGTGTGTGTGTGTGTGTGTCTGCATACACACACACATGTGATGAGTGAGAGAGTAAGTTACTTCTATATACTCTGACACTGCCAGCCAGACAGGAATAATTAGAGGATTAAGCAGATTTTAGCACTTGGGAATGAAAGTTGATAAGAAAAGGCAGTCTTTTTTTTTTTTTTTTTCCCTTCAAGACTCCTCTAGGAGGGAGATGTAAGGGCAGAAAGAAAAACCAGACAGAATCCAAGCATACCACAGAGTGAGGGCATAGACAAGATGTAAACTCGAATCTATAGTGCAGGTTATAGGAAGATAGGAGAGAGGTCAGTTTGAAATGTTGTGAGTCAAACTCAGAGGTCCCCATGGTTGACTAAACATCAGGTCTTTTGACACAAAGTCTGCAGTGATGGCTATCCATCTGTAGACCTCAGCATTCCCAGACTGGCTGGTGTATTGGTCCCAACTTATTATTTTATTCCCATGGTTACAACTTGGATAGCCATGCTGCATGACCTCCACCTGTTGGTCATTGTTCAGTGTTCCCTATGTGAAAAGCCAACTAGACTTGGACTAATCTCTACAATAGTGAAAGGTCAGCATAAGGACTGGCAATATGTACTTGAGACTATGGGTACTCAGGAGACCAATATTCATGTCTTGAGGATAACATGCACTTTACACAAACAGAATTCTTCTGAATCTGCTTTACCCAGCAACTCCCAGCTGAGATCCTCAAGGAAGTTTTTCACTTCTAGGCTTTATCTGCGTTATACCTGAAGTCAGTCCCAGTAAGGCAGGGCATTCCCAGTGTCAGATCTGTGCTTTACTTCTCCACCCCCTAACCTATTAGAAATTAGACTAAAGTGCTCCATCTAGACCTAGGATAGAGGCTCCTGCAGAATGTTGATCCCCTTCTTTTTTTTTCCCCTCTCCATATTCCTAACACTAATGATGGCCTTGACTGTATCTGCCCTTCCCTAGCCTTAACCTATACATTTCTTCCTGGCTCATTTGGCTAAAATTGAACTTTTTGTTATCTTGGAGTTATTTTGTCAGGTTTCCTGGTATTATGTTATGTTAAGAATTATGCGATGAAATCAAATTTTGAGTTAGGTGCCCAATTTCACTCTTCTTGGGCTTTTTCCTCCTCTGAATGAAGAGTAAGTTCTGCCCTAGATCCCAGGATAAGATCTACTGCCCTGCCCAAGGAAGGAGGTCCTAATGATTACTGCTTTTCTCTCTGACTCTGACAGAATACCATCTACCTTATTTGAGCTCCAGTCCTGACTCTGATGTTTATCTGATTCTTGGCAAGCTCTTGCAAGGAGCCAGTCCTCTTAATAGTTCCAATAACCCTCACACTTTCCTCCACTGCAGCCACAGTTTAAAAAAAAAAAAAAAAGAAAAAAAAAAAGAAAGAAGAAAGAAAGAAAGAAAAAGAAGAAGAAGAAAAAGCTCTGGTGACTGAGACAAATGGTCAATTGTGTTCTATTGAACATATGGTCATAAGGGTCTGACACAGTTACAGTTTGTGCCTGTCTTTGGAGAGCTTACCGTTTAGTTGAGAGAAGAGCTAAACCGTACTGTTTTATAGATGAGGAGACAGAGGCTTCAATATTGTCCCAAGATCACACAGCCAGTGTGACTTGAGAATCATAAAGTTTTGCATTTACTGTAAGTCTGCCCCCTCCCACTCCCCCCATGTTCCTATGGAGAAAAAAATAAAATAGAACAAAAAACCTCAGTGCTGGAACTTAGAGAAGGATGCAATTTGAATTGTTTGAAAGTATGAACAAAAGGAATATGATTTGAACCCATATGGCTTTGTCAATGTTAATCAATCATTTGTGCCAGTCAATTCTCATTCAAATGGAAGAAACCAGCATGTGATTTATTGAGCAGTCTGTCATTTCTACTAATTCCATCAGGACTCTAATGGTGAGTACTACCTGGCTGCAATAGTAAGAATCCGGAAGCTCATGGGCACCAGTTCTGGGCAAAATGTGGTCCTGGGAGACTGGGAAAGAAAGCCAGACCCATTTGGTGCAGAACCAGTTCATCCCTACCCTTACTACTTTCTCATCTGAAAATGGCTTTTTCCCTTTTCTCCAGCTGTTATCTGTTTTTCAGCTTGCAGTTTCTCTAATGAGGTATTTGGTACTTAATCTTTCAGAATAATGAATGAGTTCGTCTCTCTGTAAAGGTGGTTCCTATCCTGGGAGCACTGTGGCGGCTCGTCCGGATGCCAGGCTATTGTTTGTCAGGATTCTATGAGGCTGGCTTCTGTGAATGTGTCTGACATTGAGATTACAGTGCCTCACAGAGATGGGGCATCCTGGGAATGGCAAGGCTGTGAAGACAAGCACCTTACCTCAATGACTATAATGGCTTAGAATCACGTGGTAGGCTCTCAAGAGAAGTGAAATGGCATGGCAGAGACCATTCTACAAATTAGACTTGTCAGTAATAGAAAATAATTTTCTCAAGTTCCTAAAATACCTACTTGTACATATATACACACTTCTCTAAAGCTGCGTATTACAACCACTGGCCACACTGGCTATTTAAATATAAATAAATAGAAGTTAAATAAAATTATAGATTTAGTTCTTCAGTAGAACCAGGCACATTGCATGTGCACAATAGCCACACATGACTAATTTCATACTAACGTTGGACACCACAGATATAGAGCATTTCCATTGTTTTACCAAATTCTCCTGGACAGCACTATTCCAGAAGAATAAACAAATGAATTTGGCATTTCTAATGATTATCCTAGTAATTGCATCAAGCACATGCCAATATAAATAAAGCAGTTGGCACATGTTCTGTCTGAACAAAGGGCAGAAATCTAGGATTATTCGCCAGACATAGACAGTTTAAAAGCCATGCATTTACCTACAGAGGACTAGAGAATAAATTATTAATACAATTGCCCAGACTAAATAAACCACTATACAACAGGGATAAGGAACTGCCTATTCCTCAGTTCCATTCACAGAGCAAGAATCAGTAAATCCTCTCAAGTGGCCCGTGTCATGGTATGATCCCAAGTTCACCTGCATCACCATTAGCTGACCAGAGAGCTTAATAATAAAATTAGAGTTTTGGAATCTGTATTTAATAAGCTCTCCAATGTAATCTTTCTTACTTTATAACTTGAGAATATCTGCTGTAGAGTCAGAGAGAAATGACCTCTTGGTCTCTCTTAACATTTCAAAAGAAGACTGAGTCAGACTGTCTGGATTTGAAACTTGATTCAACCAACTGTATTTCCTTGGAGAAGTTGCTTTCCCAGAAATTTTCCAGTGATAGTCTCCTCTAATATCATTGGGCAGGTTTGGCTCTGCCATCTTGCCCTTGAGTGAACTCAGCACAGATAAGCAGAATAATTGGTCATGATTGTTTAGACTGATTACCTTTTATCTCAGGACAGGAGAAAGTGCCAGGGAGTACATGGCGATTCAATGGGAAACAAGGTTCGAGATCTTTCCTAAGGAAGAAGATGGGTGGGATGGCTCTTGGGAGATGACCAACAGCGCCTGGCACAGAATCCTCTCTGATGTTCACATATGCTTTAATATTGCTAGTCCTAGGTGACAGATGCATACAGCAAACTATAGAAGTGTTTAAAGTACTTTGTCAAGTCTGCATATCTTGTTGATTACAGATTTATAATTAGAGGCTCAGTTAAGGGTGCCTTTTTTCTATAATTATACACAGATGACTTCCACTGACTTGCTTTTCTCCTGTCATAATTTCTTTTTTATATGTCCTTTCTTTGTTCCTTTCATATTTTATGCAGAACTTCCCCTTGGCATATCCTCCAACCACTCCCCAACACAATCACTGTGAACCTTCTTGCTTCCAGGCTTAAAAATATACCATAAATTCCCTTTTCCCTTTTCCTTTAGTAACACATGTTGTGGGATTTTGAATTTGTCAACTTGATCTCAGTCATTAATCATACAAAAGAGTAATCCTACATTCCATTTAGGAATATATGCATATTGTATATTCATTTTCTACCAACAAGATAAAATGGACAAGAGGCCCAAGGTTGTCTTCATTATTCAGACTTAGAATTGATATTGTAAATGGGAAGAAATCTGACATCTCTTTATCATCAATGGGGAAACCAGATTGCAGTCTTTTGAAGATGTGGTAGGACAACCATACAGGAAAACACATCTTCACAGAAGGAAAGGAAAGGAAGACAATGCCCTAGAAGTTAGAAACCCCCAGTCTGTTAGAGTTTTTGCAACCATCTGGCTGCATTTCAAAACCTTGAGTTTATGGCCTTGGTCTCAGCTTTCCAGCTATCACAGGCAATGGCCTAAAAAGAAGATGATAGTTTTCTTGTGCATACATACACAGGTGGGGAATAGGAGCAGATGGGGATAGTCACTTAAGCCATGGGGTCCTGTTAAGGTCATCATGCATTTGATTCCTTAATGATTAAGGAATGAGTGTAGAGAAAATGAGGGAATATAATGGGCATTTTCAAATAGGCTGTGCTTTTCCATGTGCCCATGAGGAAGCACCTGTTTAGGTTATACTCTTTATGACAAGGATGTTTTGGTGTTTCTGTATTTTTGTTTCTTTCCAATTACTTCTAGGAGACAGTTTTATCTTTGATCATTTAATTCTGGTAACAGAGTTCATATTCATCCTCAAAGTGGCAAACTATCCAGCAGAAAGAACGCTTCACTGAGTGTATAGCATTTTAGGTAATCTACCATAAGAATGACAGCTATGTCATTTGAGGCAGGTTATCTGTAATTTCTTAGCTTTTATTTCTCTAATTGTAAGGTAGAAGTAATATCAAAACTAGTTATATATCTAAGCTCACCCCCAAGAAGAGGGAAAATTAGCTGAGATAATTAGATCATTGTATAATGAGATGAAAATTATAGTTTAGATCTCCATGTGGGTCAACTGGTATAAAAATTTGCAAACAACACTGTAGCAATAATGGCAATGAGTATCGTGATCTCCAAATTTAGTCATATATTCTGTCTAAGCATCTCATAGATGCTCGTTGTTACATGTAATATAATTGGTAGTATGACTACTCTGCAGAGTCACCTTCCTGTCAGGGGAAAGTAAATTAAAATACAAGTCCTCCTCTCTGCACAAAGAGCTGCTTATGGGAAAATGTAAAGACACTGACATCTTCCTTGAAATCATGGAAACATGAAAGTGGAGCTAGATACAAAAACCTGAAAAAGGGGTTGGGAATATAAAAAGGAGTGGCTATTTTGGGTAACCAACCATGCATTATCAGGAAATATGAGACCTAAATTAGCCATGAAAGACTAAAGTGTATCTAGCAGGAAGAGGGGAGTACTCTATGTAGAAGGACGGCCAGAGGACAGAAGCATGACACATGAAAAACCATGAGAATACATGGGATGATAAAAAAGCAAATTTTGTAGATGTAGAGATCTGTGTTTGATTATAACAGAGTAATTGTGGAAATAAATGCATTATGGGGCCCAACTTTTTATCAATTGAAATAACGCTGAATGCAAAAGGAAAAAAAAATGACATTTTTTTTCCCTAGAAGTTGTTGGAGATATTTGAGATTTTCTCAGTAAAAGTATATCTTTATTTTTATGTTATTCTGATGAGGTATTTTGATACTAAATTTCAGAGTTACTATGAAAAATAGGAAACCCATTGATCTTCTTTAGTTTATAACAACAATTTTGAAAATGGAAACAGTGGAAAAGAAACAATGACCTACCTTTCCTAACATATATTACTACCACACCTTTCAAGACCATGTGGACTCTATGGAACAGGAGTTAGTATATTACATGTCCATGGGCCATATGCAACCTGCTGCATTTTTTTTTTGTAAATAAAGTTTTATTAAAACACAGCCTTATTCATTTACTTACATATTTTCCAAGGGTGGTTTTGTGCTAGAACAGCAGAATTGAGTGAAGAATTGAGACAGAACATGTGCTGTGCAAAGCCTCAAATATATACTATTTGATGTAGATGTCAGCATATACCACTACTACTAGGAAAGACAATTGGGCAACCAATGATGAATTTATCAGTCTTTAAGATAGATAAAAGCAGAAAGGGACTTTGTAGGGTGTGATTGCTCTTATTCCTCTTCTTCTTCTTCTTTTTCTTTTTCTTTTTTTTCCCCAAAAGCCCCTATTCTTTCCTAGCAGTACATCTCCTATATCAAAAAGGAGTAAAAATAGCATGGGTAGGGAATAGAAGACAGTTTTGATGATGACTTGCTCAAATAAGAAAATGTTTGGACACAATCTGAGTGTGAATTGTCTTCCACTGATAAAATTTACCTTGCCAAATAATGCAGACTTTATTTCTAAATCTGGTTACATGTCTAAGACATCTGGTTAAGTGTCTTCCATAATTTATTTTTCTCCTGACATCAACCAATGCAATTCAGCTGATGATTTTATGTTCCATATATGGAAAAGGTTCTGTATCTTGGAGTGAGGCAATTTTTCAAAATGAGTTTCCAGCCAACCACTTCTTGTTTGGCTCTCGGAAAAGTCTTAGCTCTCTAGGGGGTAAATGAATATGTAATTGTATAATTAGGCTATTGCTGCTCCTGTTTCTCCCATAATATTGTCTGGCTGTGCCACAGGACAAGGTCACTGAACAGCATTAGACTAAAAATGGAAATACGCTGATTGGAGAAGCTGACAAAAATGACCTGCTGTGGACTGTTTTGTGTGAGCATGAGGTCTCATGAGATCACCTCCTAAATTAGATTCCCCTATAGTTGTACTCAACCTTTCCTAATGTGTTTTTTCCTCCTCTTCCTCAATTTTAGGCAGAATAGGAAGACACTCAGGTAATTTGATTTGAAAGATACAAGAAAGCTGTCTAGCCCAGAAGAAAATGCATCTCACGGTTTACTCCGGAAATAAATCTCTGCTACTAGTGCATTGTCCCTTAGCACTAGAAGCCAGTGAAGGAATGCAAACTTATGGGATTCGGTGTAGTTGACCAGGCTCTGGATATCCCATTACGCACAAACTTCCCCTAAATTTTTTCCCTGAGTCATAGTGTCTCCCTCTTTCCTGAGTCATAGTGTCCCCTAACATAAAACTGAAATATGTATAATTATTATCCTGAAGAATATTTCAAGGATTTAAGTACATAGCATATGTGAATAGTTCATTTTAAATTATGATATTATAAGTAAGGCATTGTTTCTCTAAGTGTCCCATTTCCAATCCCATCTGCCCCATGGAGGCAGGCATTGTTCTTACACTGGTGTTATAATTTTATTAGATCATTTTTCTCTTGACAGGTAAGGGCAGGCCAGCGAGCAATGGTCCTCAAAAGGTAGAAGAGGGAGTAAAAAGACCAAGTGGTGGGGAGGGAAGATTTGCATTTGGGAGTATTTTTTTTTAAAATGGTATCTAATGTATTTTGAGAAAAGTATGAAGACTATGTTAGAGAGCAGGAAGAGAATATAGTCATAGAGTGGTGAGTCCACAGCCACTGTATACATACTTCATATAGTTCAAAATTTTACCAAAAGGAAGTCTTAATTCTAGCTACTACTTTTGTTGTAGCCAAGCAAAGGAAATTGAATCTAATTTTTTGCAAATTTTAACCAAATGGGAAGATTTCATTAAAAAATTAATTTCCTAGGGAATGAATAAGCCCCAGGAATATATCTCTGCCCTTGCATGAATCAAAAAGAAAGTAGAATAGAAGGGCAGACTTGCCAAATGCTTATAAATCAAATGTGCCCCCAAATAAGCTGCATCCCTAATAAAGACATGCAAATAGCCCAGGAAAGAGGCGTGCAAATCATCCTGCATGTAAATCACAGTAAGTGGGTACTAATAAATTTTAGCTTGACTGAAATGGCAAAATTTCAGAGGAATTAGTAGAAGGTGGGAATATTTAGAAAGCAGATGGAATACCGTTAATCATTTGATGAAGTACAACTGGACCCTATAAATTATTTTAACACATTTTCTGTCATTTCCAGCATTATCAGGAAATCATTCCCATACTAGGTCCATTTTATACATCTAAATTAAACTTTATTTTACATGAATTCGCTCCATAGTAGAAAATTTTTCACTCTTTCTATGGAGTCTCCAGTTTGGGATTAAGTCTGTTATTCTGCAGGTGCCTGTATTGAGAACTGCCTGCCTGTTTTTCCTAATCTTATTGATTCTCAAGGCTGCCATTCCCAGCCTGGAAAACATTCCAGGAAATGGAGGGAAATATTCCCTCCAAACCTCCCTCATCATTTAATTTTCTCTCTGCTTTCCTCAGCTATAAATGGATTTATTATTTAACTGAGTAATTAATTATATGATGTAACTATGAGGCATGTTTAAGGATATTATAAGAGAACACTGCCATTTGGCTAGGTCTTGTTTTCACTCATTTTAGTCTCACTTATATTCCTGGTGCCTATTTAAATGGCTGTTGATATCTTCATTCTTTTAAGATCCTGGGGAATAATAATATATGACATGCTCATTGATATTTGACATGAAGAGCTGTGGAAAAGAGAGCTGTATTCCAAAAGGTTTTAATGGTGATTGATTTATATTAGCTTTGAGTCACACTTGAGTTTGTTTTTTAAACTTGCTGCTCATAGTTGGAACACAATTCTGGTAGTTGAATGGTTACCTGAGGGAAAGGTGGCTTTGCAACCATCTTTGATCACCAGAGCCATCCACTAAATACTAAGAATGAGTTTTATTGGCTCAAGCCCAGGCAGACTGAACTGCCTAATCTGCTATTAAACTGAATCTAGAAGCAGTGATTTGAAAAATAGAGAACTTTCTTTGACAAATGGTTTTTAAAAATGTGAGGTTAGTATGCATATAGTCTTCCCCTACATATGCATATAGTACAGGGTCCCTCATATCCCCACAAAAGACAATGACTTTGTAAATGCTTGTCTGCTTGAATTTTAAATACCTCCTAAACTACCCAATATATGCAACTCACTTTATTCTGGTAGAGGAGAAGAGTATCTGAGATGTGTTTTACTCCAACTGTGAAAAAGTCTGTACTTGGAGATAGTCAGGTAGATTGGGCAGGCTTGCTGGGGGACCTCCTTTGTAGCTTCCCTAACTCCTGTATGGCTGGGGGACCTCCTTTGTAGCCTCCCTAACTCCTGTATGGACCTATAAAAACACGCTGCTTGCACCAGTGAGGTCTGGTCCCTCTGGCCACTGAGGCAAAGGGTTCCAATACAAACTGACTCTAGCTCCTATGACGAAAATCTACCCTTTCCAAATAGCACACACTTGCTCTCCAATGTTCTGCAGTCACACACATACATGCTACACATGCAGTCAAGTCCCATCACATGAGATAAATGCCTGTGACTCTACATCCAAGAATGTGGAAGAATCAACAACATCCGGAAGACTTCTGGGTTTTGTCTAGGTCTGGAGGGATGGCTTTGAGTGGATAAAGAGGAGAACTAGGGCCTACATGAAGGATGAAGCATTTGAGCAAAATACTATGGCAAGAAAATACAGAGTACAGAGAATAATGAATGAAATTAACTCTGTGGGCAATTCAGCAATGGCAATGGAATTTGAAGAGATAGGGACAAATTTGTTATAGAGGCTCAAAAGAGCCATTTCCTCGTAAGTAATTGAAAGCCACAGCCTTTTGGGGTAGAGTGAGACTAAGGTACACAGTTTTTGTTAATGGGTTAGTAGGAGATGGACAAATATAGAAATTTGGTGAAATGAAAGATAAAACTCCTAACTTGCTTAGACTTGAGAGACATATCTTGCTGCTAAGGACTTATTCTGCCTGAGTCATAGCCCTCCTGATGTGACTTGAGTCTTTTCCCCAGTCTCTCTGAAAAATGTATCCTTATTAGCCTTTATGTCAGAGCATCCCTTGAGATTCTCATTTATTATTTTTGTAGGAATTAATTCATTGATTTGTAAGTTGGCACCATGAAGATGAAATACTGGAGAGAGGTTTCAATGAGTATAGGGGGCCGTACAAACATAAAAAGTACATACTATGCAATATAATAGTTGAGTACAAAACAGGTTGCATAAATAATATATTCTGTACAAGTAAGAAAATATGTGAATGTATGACTTGGTAAGTTTTTGTTGGATGAGAAGAACGGTCAGAGAAGACAGGTCTAATGTGATGGGCTAGCTGGCAGACCGTTAGTTGAGTGCCAGTTTATATGAGGAACCAAGGAGGAAAGAAAACCAACTTTGCCTGTCTCATGCTTCTGACCCAGTCCATCTCCACTCAGGCTGACAAATCTTTGTATTCAAATCTATTCATTGCTCTAATCAGCAAAATACACATCCATCTTGAGGGTTTTTCAGATCACTCCAGTCTGTTTTCTGTCTTCTTAGACAGCTCTAGAACTCTTTTACTCTTTGGCACATCCTTAGTGTCCTATCATTAAGTGTTATTGAAATTTTTATTTTATGTTATACATTGTATCATCTGTCTCCCAAAGTAAACTGCAAGGTACTTGAGGGCAAAACAATGACTTGCTATTCTCCATTCCCTGAAGCAATAAGGAACTGGGCACAGAACTGTCACATGAAAGGCTGATAATTCAATTTGCTGATCTCTGAGTGTGAAGGAGAATATGAACCTGTTCTTTGGCATGAAAGTTCAAAGCCACAGTATTTAATCTATATCCTAGCTGATATAACTCCGTTCTCGTTGGCTGACATTCCAGTCCTAGGGAAAGGTGTATTTTTTCAGCTTGGGCAGCTCAGGTGGCCATGAGTGGAGGAGCCAGTTCATCAACCATTCACTGGACAGAAATAGCACTGAACCATTTCACCTCATCCAAGAAGGAGATGTAGCCTAGAGCTCGACTGTCCCATGAGAGAGCTAGTCACCCATGACCAATATCCTTGAAGAAACTAATGTTTTTCTAAAATAATTTAGAATTCAAAAGGTATATGGTCTATCTGTTGGCAAAGGAAACATTGCCTTCTAGAAGGAAGACACTGAAACAAGAGTTTTTGTTTCTGCATTACATCAACTCATACCAGCAAGCATTTACTGAGCACTTATTATATACGGTGTCTAGTGTAGCAAAAAGAAAATGTTAATACCCAGTCCTTTCTTGGAAATTGCCTGCGAGCAGCTGACATACATCCTAATTAAAAGTTCGCCCTAGTTGAGCTGTGGGACAGTTTTATGATATTGACATTATCATTATAGGATTTTGGATCTGAGAGAATAAATGTAGTTGTGTTCCTAATATAATCACCACTGATGACTATTGAAATCCAGGTTTTGAGCTACAGCTCACCTATACTGAAGTGGATGTCTGTACCCAGTGCCAAGTTATCTGCTCTGTTATATACACCAAGACTTAAGAATGATTGTCCCATCAACCAGGGTAATTAAGGAAGACCTTAGGGAAGAAGTAGGAGAAAGATTCTGAAGGCAGAATTCTGACTCCATCAGTCCCTTCTCTGTCCTGTTTCCTGGGCCATTGATCCATCACATCAGTGGTTGGCAATGGACTGAGAAGAGACTATCAGGATAATTTTCTCAGAATGTTTTTAATTTGATGTATTAGTTTTCCTCTAACATTAATTGCACCATTGTATAGAAATGTGTTTTACCAGAAAGAATGCAGTTTTTATACAAAACATTTTAATAGAAATAGGCACAGTGGTCTTATCTCTAAGCACAGCTGCTGTAAAGTTAGAAAGAGGAAAATCAGGTACCTATGGAACCAACTACCACACCTTTTCCTATGGTTTTTGAACATTTCTAGACCGAGATTTGCAAAAAGATCACCTCTTAGGAACATAAACAGCAACACACATGCACGCACACATGCTCACGCTCCTGTGCGTGCTCTCTCTCTCTCTCACAGACACACACACACACACACACACACACACACACACAGTGGCTCTCACACAGTATAATCAGTGCTAGCTCTCAGTGCCAAGTTCAGAACATGGTTTTTCATAGGTGTGCTGCATGCACGAACAGGCATCCACACACATGCTTTGGTTTCCTTTTAATGGTCACAAACTTTAGTCTAATTTCTTAGGTGAGTGAGATGCTAATCAAGCAGTTGAAGACAGAGAGCCTAGCGAAAATAATCAAATGTGAATTTGTCCAGGGGGACTCTCGACTTTGAAGAGGGAAAGAAGAAATTGTCACGTTGATTCCACTGGAGACAGCCTTCCTGTTACTAAGCGGCCCCTGGGGATTTGCTACCTGATTTGCTCTTCGTCAGGTTGGCATCTCAGTGACAAGGCAATTGTAATTAGAATGAATAAAATGAGAGATGTGCCAACTCTCTGCTTATAATTCAGACTGTGACATTAAAGAAACATTGCAGTTTTATTATTTTTTAAAAAAAAATTTTAAGGAGTTACAAACAGCTAGTAGGTCTTTGCCTACTGGGATGACTTCCATAAAACTCAGAACTGTCTTGCTAAAGAAAGAAAATATGATGTGCTTGTTGTACTCCAGATGGTTATATGTTACCTTTTGGGATTTTACACTGTCTTTGGAAATTGTCTTATTTTTTCATGCTTGTTTTTGCAATGCACAGGCAATAAAGATTAGGGGTAAAGAGGAGACGTAAAAGAGGTTTCCTGCTCTCCTATTGTCTCTAAGCTTATTGCACTGGGAAAGAGTTTGATGAAGGTAGTCTGGGCTGCAATAATAAAAACTATAGCCACTTTAATATGGTGAGGAGTACGCCAAGGTGGAGGGTGGGTGGTGGTGGTAGAAACCTATTGATTCTTGAACTGGACCTTGACTTAACATAGAACTGGAACAAAATCTTCCCAAATTATGAAAGCATGTTTTGATTTCTCTTTCCATTGAAGACTAGGGATTATTTGGAAATCTGAAGGGGTTCCAGAAGGTGATTTATCAATGAGAATCTTGGGGATACTTGCAGTCTTAAAATTTAAAAAAGCCATTAAGCTGAAATGTTTAGCTCCTCTGTTTTTGTGTCTTATCTGAACTCTTCATAGAGACAGTGAAGAATTTCTCATTCTTTTTCTTCTATCATATTTGGAGATAAAATTACTATTTTGCGCTTTGCAAAATAAGATTCTCATATATCATAATTGTACTGTGACTTTCCTTTTTTCCTCCTGGTTGATCTATGCTATGCTTTTGTACAACTCTCATCTGATGTGTGTGTGTGTGTGTGTGTGTTTCTCCTCCTCTCTTCTTTGCCAAATTCTATCCATCTTTAAAATGCAACTCATGCCCCATCCATGCCAGTTTTAAATACGTGTCTAGTATATACCCAAAGAAAAAAAATGTTGAGATGGTGGTAGGAGGCCTAAATCTAGAATTTAGGAGCAAAGTATGGGCTGGAAAAACAAATTATCAGCACATGAGTGATATTTGAAATAATGAGACTGGATAAGTTCACCAGACTGAAATAGGTTCTTCTTCACACAGTCATACCTGTGGTTCCTCTATCTCTCATCTGCACTTCTCAATCATTTTAGACTTGTCACCACTTTTGAAGGGCACTCAACCATATGATAGACCAGTTGCTTGGTTTAAATGATGCCAGATAGATATTTTTTCTATAATGGAACCAATCAGACTGAAGATACAGGCAACTGAGTTTTAATATGGACCCATGTGGTGTGGTGACAGTTTTGGTCACCATTTCCCTACTTGAGAGAACACAATGTAGTCAACCGCCTTTCTTAGAGACACTCAACATGGATTGCTATTCGTAGACATATTCAATCACTCTATTGAAGGGAGCCTTCATGCTTCAACATTTTATCTCAGGCAGTAAGTCAATCATCTGCTGCACAGACTCAAAATGATTTGCTTTCCCAGTTGTCATAATACAGCTTTCATCAATGTTATTATTTTTTCAGACAATTAAGGTTACTTCTTTATACAAAGCAATAAAAATATTTAATATTTTTGTTAAAATTTTTGAAGGATTTTTTAAAATAAGAATCTCTGCCTTCCTCAATAGGGAACTATGAGAGTAGTTTCACACTTCCTTACTGTCTCAGAGTCCTCTTCATGAACAAAAATCATGGTTCTGGAAGGTCCAAATCCATACTCCTCTCCCTCTGGTGATGACAGTGTATTCTGAATCCCTGGGCCATTCACTGCATGTTAGTAGTCCTGCCACCTTCCTCTGCTATCTGCTGTTACCAGTCGCTTCTCACCTTTATCACTTTATCTCTTCTGCTTCTATTCTGCTGCCTCCTCTTACATACAAGTCCAAGTAAGGAACTGAAGATGCTCTGTGTCATTTCCCTTCAGCAGGATTAAGAGCACGGAAATTATTTCCCTTGCTTCTAATAACCTTTGTTTAAAAACAAACAAACAAACAAACAAACTAACAAAACTCCTCTTATAGCTTTTTCTTCAGGAATGACAAAGTTGAAGAGCTGAGATTGTTCAGAATTACCTACTGGCAAGTGAGCCATTGATTTATCCGACACAATCATGAGTCTGCCTCCTTTTTAAAGGAGTTTTGTATATGTTATGTCATATTGAAACAACCCAGATGCAAAAAAGAAAAAAGAAAAAAAAAAAAACCACACACATGCATTCTAAAACTAAGTCCCAAGTCATAAATGGCATAAATTGAGAAGGTCTTCTATTCATATTTTCATGGAAAGTAAACTTTCACCTTTGCCTAAGATAGTTCCCTACATCTGTTACCTTTGAGATAAAATTTCACAATAATATTTTTTAAAGTATTTCAGAGTTTTCATGGCATACTATCTTCCTCTTACGTAGCAGTGTTTGAACAAAGTACCTGTCTTATTGATGCATTGAATGGGATAGTAACACCTATAAAACACTTTGCGGTAAATGAGAGTAACCCTCTGAAGCCAAATAGTTTCAACCCTACCAGTCAGCTGTATGACTTAGGGCACATAATTTATTTCTTTAAACCTCAGTTTCCTTATCTCTCACTGAGGGACAATTGTACCACAGCCTCACTGAGCTAAAACGGATGCTCTATTCATTTACGTTACTGTTGAATCACAAGGTTAGTGAGTGGCAAGCCCATTAACGTGCTGAGTATTAATTATTTAGACACCTTCATTTTGTGATAAAGGAATTTGGATTCCAGATGAGTTAAGTGAACCCCATGTTTTTCTTTCTTTTCTTAGAAATGGATGCTTTGCATAGATTATTTCCTTTAATTCTCACATTCTAAAGTATATGCTAATATTCTCATTTGAAGAATGGTCATTGAGACTCAGAAAATATATATTAACTTTTCCAAAAAGACACAGACCTTACGTTGCAGGCTTAAAATTCAAAGTCAATGCTTTATGTGTGACTCAAAACTGATGAGATTCCACCTGCTACCATGTGCACTCTTCCATTTATGGGTCAGGATGATCGGAAGTTTCAGGATTATGGAGGGAGAAATGTAAAGAACATGTACTAGGATAAGATGGAGGGAAATTCTACCTCTTCCCCTTTCTAAAGTGAGGTGCTTCAAAATGTTTTTTAAGCACCAGAAGAAAGTACAGACTCCAATATTTAGTCACTGGCAGGAGAAATCCATCTCCTCAACCACTGAGTAAAAAGGTAGAGGTGCATGCTTCCTCATCAAGTGTGTCTTCTCCAACCCCCAACTAGATCCTTACCGTCTAGCAGAAATAGAGTGGAGATACAGATAATTCTGTAAGGCCAAATAGACATTATTATGTAAGAAAATGTTAAACTGCATTTCAATGTATAATTCTGAATAGAAGCACAAAGTGTGACTCTGAACCCAACATGTCACTCTCTCCGTCATGGTAACTGGGAAGATGTCTGTCTGGATTCTGAGCCCACACTTTTATGTACTTCATAGAATGCATTAAGAGAGGGCAGAAGTAGGGGCACCTGGGTGGTTCAGTGGGTTAAAGCCTCTGCATTTGGCTCAGGTCATGATCTCAGGGTCCTGGGATCAAGCCCCGAATCTGGCTCTCTGCTCAGCAGGGAGCCTGCTTCCTCCTCTCTCTCTGCCTGCCTCTCTGACTACTTATGATCTCTCTGTCTGTCAAATAAATAAATATTTAAAAAAAAAAAAAAGAGGAGGAAGGCAGAAGTAAAAAGGAACCCAAACCCTATTTATAATAAAATAAATATCATTTATAAAGATGCTTTGCATTTAACTGTGAAAATGGAAAATGGGTAAAATGGAAAATTCTGAAAGACATGGGTGATGGGACATTGCAGTGTGTTGCAATAGGGACTTCAAGTATTTTGGTTTTGAAAATTGCAGAGCAAAGTGTATGACTGAATTGGAAGGGTTTCATCCTTCCTGATGTATTTTCACTGAACCCCAGTCACAGGCCTCAGACTTTCATATTCCGGCCGTCAACTGCTGTCATTTGGTGGCAACTGTACTTGCCAACCCCACTCACAGAGGAGGGAAAATAAGTGGACAAAATCACTGGGCAGAGGGTGCATCAGAAACTGTATCATCAGGCCCTGGATTTCTCATTTTTCCTGGGTGATACTAAATGGTAGATCATAAGAAAAATAAGGAAACAACAAAACAGAGAACACTACCTCCAATTATTTATATTCTATCTAAATCTTGCTTTCCTTAATTATGAACTTTCTCATCAGTATTTCTAAATAATTGTAATTATGCCCCCCCGCCAAGCTATCAGCATATAAACTTACAGATGGTACCAACCTCTCCAGCGCCTTTTTCTTTGCTCTGAACTTCTGGTGCCCCTGGAGGAGTCTGGCTTATGGCTTTGTTTTGGCACAAATAAGTATCCTCTCCTTTCTTCTCTGCAGTAGAAGTTGTTTCTTCTCTCACTCTCACTATCCCCCTTCCCACTATGATCTGTTAGTTTTGAATAGTACGTACTGTGTCCTGTGATCCCTACTCCTCTCCCCAGCATGACTGTCATTTGCTAAATCCAGAGGATTGTCTAGAAGTTATCAGGATCGCCGGGGTAAAGACACCTCCACATGCACGTTGCATATGCCTGTTACTGATTTCCCATCTGAATGTAGAACATGCTGGAGCCTTAGTTACTCAATTAAATATTTAGCACCTGCTGCATCCTCTGCCTCCTGTGGTGTTCTTTAGGATATGAAACTGTTAAAGAAATGGCACCCATATTCAAGGAATTTCTCTATTGAGGAGATAAGGCCAGAAGACATGGAAGAAGGAGTACACATTTGCATACGAGTTGAACTGCAAAACGATGGAGATACAAATAGTAAAACTAATTCCTAGCTGTCAAGTTAGAGTATCCTGATTTTGAACTATAAGTTCAGAGGAGGGGGGTTTTATATTTAGCTGAGGCAGGTAGAAAAAAAACTTTAAAGATGAGTTAATTGGAAGTTGATATTGTGTTAAAATATCACATGTAGTTTGAAGGTATCTTCAAAGCATTGACAAGCTGGGCTCAAATCACTTTTAGGTCTTTTGTGACATTTGTTGCACTTGCAGTTACTTTCCTTGGTTCTCTCCTGTTTATTTCCGTGGATAGCATTCATTCTAACCAAACATTTATTGAAAAGCAAATAGCATTTCAAACAGAAAGGATTAGTCAAATAAAGTGTGATATTGTTTTATTGAATCAATGTTTCAAAAACACAGATTTACTATATTTTCTGTGCTTTAGAATATGCAACTCCTTACATTCCCCTCCCAACGTTGAAAAGGAGAGATGTGAGTTTATGGAATCAGTGAATGGAGGCCTGATATCTCTAGCCATAAAAGCCATACCAATGCA
Organism: Mustela nivalis; assembly: GCF_964662115.1. NCBI lineage: Eukaryota > Metazoa > Chordata > Mammalia > Carnivora > Mustelidae > Mustela > Mustela nivalis. The sequence continues at coordinate 51,458,428 of NC_139033.1, forward strand.
TGGGGAAGAAATTGGGTTAAAGTAGCGTATCTCAGTTCCCAAATCAATGAAATCACTTTCAAGATCACAATACACAGTACAAGCTTTGGCATCCCTCTTTCACTTCATTCAAAATAAGTCCTGTCCCTGGACATACTTTCCTAATTTCAAAACAAAGATGCATAAAATTAAAGGGAACATTGTATAGGAATTATAAAACACTTATATTATTATATTAATAATTTCAAATAATTTTAATAGTACTTAATTCTTATATATAATAGATTTAATATCATAATGTTATATGTACAATGTAATATATATGATATATACAACATATTATGTTATGTTGTATATATAACAATATATAGTGATGTATACTATATATAATAATATTTTATATATAATATTATGATTAATATTATTTACTTATAATATTATATATTGTATACATATTTTTATATATTATCAACTTATCTGTGAGTTTGGATTCCATGAAAGAAAGTAGGACCTGCTCTCTTTTTTCTCCATATGAAACAACTATACCTAATTCACCTTAAGTGACATTATCAGTTAGTTGTACATTAGTTTCATTTGAGAAATTCTGAATTCATAGGTCTGAAATCTCTTGTACTTTCTTCATTCATGGAACAAATTATATAAAACTAGCTCCTTTTAGGTTTCTGCCAGGGTTTCTTTAGAAACCCAAAAAGAAAATCAAACCTTCATCCTCTGGGTGCCTAGTAGGCCATGGGGGTCGAAGGGCTTATTAGTGATTCCATCACTTCCATCCATCATTCTCCGTGCACCATGGCGTGCACACCCGCCAAGAGAACTTTAAAATAAGAAATAAAACTCAATGAACTCACTTTCAATTAATATTAGTTATATTATTAATCCTTGCTGGTGCAAGGCTTATCAGGAGATAATTGACCTTGTCAGTGTTTCAAGCCTGCTGCATTGCTGTAGGATCTCACTCCCATCATGCTTAATTAGAATGCAATAAAACAAAAAAAAAAAAAGGGGGGGGTCTTTTTCCTGCTTAACTATGGAATATTCACTTCCCTCCTCCATCCTCTCTCCAAGAAGGAGAATGGGGAACTGTGGCTATCATGGATGTATAATCTTCTCAATTAATAAAATGAAACTACCGCCATCACTCCCTTGGGCATGACAAATATGCCTGTCTGCACAACCAGACGACTGATGTCTCTTACGTGCCCAGACAATTCTTTCTTTTTCTGTGTTTTCAAAGAAAACGTGATTTTAATTGGACTGTGAAAGAGGCACAGGTGGAGAGGAGGGGGTCTTGTCGATTTACTTTCATGTAAAACGTGATGTTTCCTGGCACTGATCAACTCGGTATCCAACTTGGTATCATATCTCTTTTTCAAATTTTCTGAAAGTCAATTGTCCTTTATTCTTCCTGGGTTCGTGTCTCTTTGCTTTTGCTGCTATTTCACATTTTACATGCAGGCCTTGAATTTCTACTTTTTAAATTTTCTCATCCCAGAATGTGTTAGATGGCCACCCATCCAGCGTGGGATAAATGAATTTCGTGTTTCAAGACCAGGGATTGGCAGGAATGATCCCTAAGGATGTTTTCAGATGAGAAAGTCCATGATTAATTTTGAGGAAGACAAAGGTAAATCTTTTGGAGTAGATGAACAATAAATCTCCCTGCTCAAAGCAGGGATCCCAACCATAGGTCTTCAAACAATAGACCAACAGTCCACACCTTGTGCCTGCTCCTTTGCTAGTTCTGTGAGGCATTTCAACCCAAACAGCTTACATTCGGAAAGAGACGTGACAACCTTAGTGAAACATCACACACACACACACACACACACACACATTGAAATATATGAACTAATCTTTATCTGAGAGTGTGTGAGCATGCTATTTGTGGAGTATGATTCAACAGTAGACAGCAACCTCCTTAAATTTTGTTTGAACATGTATTTTATTATTCAATTCCCTGGTCACACAGAGACTTTCAGCAAAACCTAAAAATAGGTGTCGGGGGAAGTCAGAATAGTCTTAATTCTTCAACATATGCATATCTCATATTTACTATCTACAGCTATATAATTGAAAGCTCAGTGAAAATGCATAATCCACTTCCTCTGTGTATTAACTGAAAACAAAGAGAGATTATTGAATAATAACAATTATCATTATAAGTCTTTTACTTTGTGTCTTATACACATAGGAATTTCTTTCCTACTACGGCTGGTGTGCAAGTAGAGTATGTCATTTAACACAATAGGAATTTAGTGAATATCCCCTTTGTGGCCAGTCCTATGATTTTTGTTTTGTTTTGATATGTTTGGCTTGGTCAGTTGTGATTGTTTTGGATTAAAAAAGCTTAAAGTTGGTGTCTTGGATCACAAAGCCTGATGAAAGATGGACAAAGAGAAATACTTGATCTGTCACAATTAAGTGTCAGAAAGTAATCAGGTCAATGTCAGGGGCTGTGAAAATAAATGAATTCAGCACAGTTCTCTGATAGATACAAGGGGAATTCTGTCACCTTTAGGCTGAATGTTCTCAAATCAGCTACTCTCAAATCAGCTACTACCCCAGCCTGGCCAAGCCCCATGGATTTAAAAGGCCTTTTTTGAGAATTGATGAGGTAGCCTCTCATAGTGATGTATGTTTTCTAGGAGGGCAACTTTTTCCAAATATTTTTTTGCTCACCAGAAATATTTATCAAGTGTTCCGTGTGTTGCAGATGTTTTTTTAGTGGCTGGAGTTACCCTGTGAATAAAACAAAGCTGTACCCTCCTACCACTTACATTCTAGTCAAGAGGGAATGAAAATAATAAAAGAAATTAAAATATACATATATATCAAGCCCTCAGGCCCCTCTTTCTATTCCATGGTTGCTTCATTAAGAGTGGATCAGGGTCTCGCTCACAAGGTCCTAACTTTCCAACATCACTTGTTGGTAGGATAAAAACCTCCAGTAAATTATCCTGTAATTTAGAAAATACACAAAGAAGATACAGAGAGAAAAGTGCATAAATACATCCAAGGTACAATGTAAAATATTCAAACATCTGAATGCACCAATAAGGCAGTAAGTGCTAATAACAGTATGGAAAGGAAAAGAACACGAAGATTGGGATGATTTATTTATTTTTATTTTTTATTTTTTTTTAAAGATTTTATTTATTTATTTGACAGAGAGATCACAAGGAGGCAGAGAGGCAGGCAGAGAGAGAGAGAGGGAAGCAGGCTCTCCGCTGAGCAGAGAGCCCGATGCGGGACTCGATCCCAGGACTCTGAGATCATGACCTGAGCCAAAGGCAGCGGCTTAACCCACTGAGCCACCCAGGTGCCCGATTGGGATGATTTAAACAGATTCCTTGGGGAAGATAAGAATTACAATGGAACAAGTTCACACTGGGTTTGCCTGTACACCTTGTACACCCTGTTCACACTGGGTTTGCCTGAACAACCAAGTTCATGACATGTTCAGATTTTTTAAACCCTGTTCTCATAATGGTATAGATACAATTGAGAGATAATTAGAGTCAGGCAAATTTTTCCAGTTCCTCTTATACTATTTAATCAGGCCCGATTCCTAGAATTGCAAACTGACATGACTACATGCCCAGATGTGTGCACACTTGAGATTGGTTCTGCTTCACAGGTTGTTCTGGAAGGTCTGTCATGCTGAACACTATGGCTTTCCTAGTTTTGCTCATAACTTGCTTTCCCTACTGGGAACTCATAAAGAACTACTGCATCAGTGCTACTGAGTTCAGTTATTTTTTATTGCCTCATTATTATTATTATTGATTATTATGACTTAAAATTTATAGAGTGCAAACAATATGCTACATACTATTAGAGGCAGCATCAGATGACCATGGATTTAACAGCACTACACAGGTCTTTACAAATAGAGTCTCAGGCCATGGATAACATGCTGCCATCAGCATGCTCTCCAGGTGGGAAATCTTATAATCATTGCAAAAGTATATGGCCATTCCAAAACCTTTCCCAAGTGGTTGCAGCAAGAACATGACCAGCTCCTGGGGATCCATAGAAAGTCAGTCTTTGACTAGAGTCTCATTGATCTGCTCAGACATCAGAGGTAGAAAGAAGAAAAGAGGGTAATCGTTCATAGGATTTGCTATACATTATTGAATATTCTTTGTTTCAAATTATTTTATTTTTCTGATCATATAAGTAATGAGTATTAGCAAATTTGGAAATAGAAGTTTTGTATGATGATGTTGCCAAAAAAGTTAATACTTGTATGTTTTTGCCTTTAAAAAATATAAACATGTATACTGTTTGCATCTACATGTAAATATCAATCAAACTTGGATAGTCTTATAATTTTATATATTGTTTTATTTTTGCCTATTATTGTGAGCTTTTTCAATATCATTAATTATTTTTAAAACATATTAGTAAGAGCATGATCGTTCATCAAAAGTATACATCAAAATGTATATAAACAACCCCTTTCTATTAGATGTTGAAGTTGTTCCCAAATTGTATAGTAGTATATATAAACCTCAGATAAGCATTCTCATCTATCAAGTCTTGCCTTTATATTTTGTGTATCCTGGGTTGAATTCTTAGAAGTGAAATAATACACTGGCAAGTTTCTGCTATGAAGCAATCTACGTTGAGACCCTCCAGTAGGATATGATTACAACTGTTTCCCCATAGCCTCACTAGGATTGAGTCATAGAATTTAAAAGCTAGGAAGGACTTCAGAACTCCAGTGCCACCACTTTTATTTTACAGATTTGACCAATGGGAGAGCAGAAACTTACTGATGTCACACTGACTCAAGGTTCATGAAGTCATCTACTCTGTCTTGTAATTAAGAACTTTGCCTTTGCCTGGGTTTCCAACCTGGCTCCAGGTTGTGTGACTTGGGTAAATTTCCTTACTAATTTATGTCTCAGTTTTCTTATAATTTCCAAGGTTGTTTTAAGAATGGAATAAGAAATTAAAAATTAGAAGCATGTAAATATTCTAAACATCAAAGTGTTGATAGTGAGTGAACTGGTAATGTGTTATGACATTAAAGTATTAGTTGTTATTTAGAAGGTGAGAGAGAAAGAAAGCCTTTTTCTATCTTGATGTCTGGAAAGACAGGCTAAAGCACGACATTTAAGTACCCCTCTGTTCTGGAAATGGTTTCTTTAGATGACTTTGTAATTTATTGTTTGTCATGGCCTTTTTAACCATATAACCATATCCATAACCTTTACATATAAAGTGCTTAACAGAGTCCCTGATATATTGCAAAGGTTCAAAATATTTAGCTATTATTAATATTGGCCATGACTTCTGACATGCCAACTAATGGTCTAATTGTAGAAGGAACCACAGGAACTAGGATTTACTGACGATCGAGGACTGTTCTCTGAGGATGTTACATGGGAAGGTCAAGAGTGAAGCATCCAGAAACACCTGTCATGCCAACTCAGCAGCTCTTCTTTTATGCTCTTTAACATTTCCCTGTCATTTCTTCATCTTTTCATAGTCTCATTCTGTGCACTGGCTGCTGCATAAAAACTACTTGTTGTTGTTGTTGTTGTTATTATATTGTTTTACTTTGTGTTCTCAGTATCTCTCAAAACCCAACCATTTCCCCCCAAACTGTGGTTGTGTTGTTTGCTCAAATTTAAGCATTTTGTATGTCCAAGAAAAATCATTAATTCTGTCTTACACCCTTCCTCCAAAGTAAATTTAAATCATCAGAATGCAAATCCATACAAACGAGGTACATATGACTGTTACCTACTTCCCAGTACACACACACATTTCAGTTCAGGTCACTGGCTCAGTCAGCATATATGATTATTCTGGTATCAAGATTTGAGACAGATCTGAAAGTTTCAAAGCTCCCAGAATATTATCCTCCTTCCTTACAATCCCTGCTCTATGCTACCTCATCTGAACCCTCCTCGCAGAAATGCCCTATGGTTCAGGCCTTTGCTGATCTTTCACCTCATAAATATTCTTGCCCAGGACTGATTTTCCCTTGTCTTTTGGTCCCTCTCTTTGTCAGGATAAAATTGATTAACTAATTAGTAATAAGATATTAATGTCTAACAATATATTTTCATTTTAATAAGAAACATTAATGTCTTAACTAAAGGGGATGTCTAATGATGGACATTATATAATTTTGCCATACTGGTAGAGGAGATATGTTTGAATAGAGAACCATCTGACTGTTCTCAAATTATAACCCTACTTGATTAAGCATGTGTTAAATAGAGTTATAAGAAAAAAAAAAAATCAAGTCAGCATCTCATAGAAACCTCTTGCTCTGTGCAATACATACTAAATAAGAGAGAACTTTGTATCCTACTCTTTCTAGCCATGTATACAGCAGGTAGAGATATCAGCGGCTCATGTTTTTTGTATCATTGTAAGACAGTATGGTCCTCCCACCATCTCAAAATTTAAAAATTCAGATTTGGAGAAATCAAGTTTGAAAAAACTACCTATACATGATTCGTATAATTGCACCCCTGTTACGGATGGTCTGAGTGCTTAGAGTATCTTTTTTTGTGAAAATTCCCAGTGATTTTAAGAATACTTGGAGGAAAATATGTTTGTGGAAAATATATAACCAATTTTTTGAGCACAGTGAAAGAATACTTTCCTTATCCTTTTCTTTGCCTTCTTCTAACACTGAGATCCAAGTGTTCTTGAGTGCACACAATGGTTCTCAATCTTAAAAAAAATACACATTACATTTCACTGTGGCTCAAATGAAATTGTCTGATTTTCTTCATATTCCCCTGTTTTTTTTTTAAGTTTGCTCCATCTAAAGATAGAAATATAATAAGATGGTAATTATCTACTACATGGTGAACAGTAGATAACCAGACATAAGAAAAAGCAACAAAGCAGGTAACAGATCTGTGTAGCAATGGGTAATCTCATACTGATCAAGGGAATTGTATTGTTGTGCTGTCAAAATGCATTCAGTTCAAACACTATCCTCAGGAACTATACAACTGTAAAGAAAAGCAAATTGGAGTAATTTAAGCATCCTAAAGCTTATTTTCACATATTTCTTTCTTGGTGACATAAAGACACATAAAGGATATATCAAAACTCACCATGGAGTCATCCCTGAGCTTGGCAACCCATGTCGATCTCCATCCCCTTTGACACTCTGGAGTACTTCATGCTTGCATTAGTTAGCTGTCCCAGGGAGAAATGAGTTATGACACAGTTTCTGCATTTCCAAAGGGCCTAGAACAGTTCTGGAAATGGAGTCAGTCTTTTCTTTACTTATAATTCAGTCCCCTCACAACTTCCAATTACAAATAGTTCTTCCTGAGGTTATCAAAAATTCAATGTGATTGGGCCACTGGGAAGTTGAAGTTCTTACCTTAAAAAAAAAAAAAAAAAAGTGGACATTTAAACAGAGGTGATTTACCAGTCCATTTATGTTTTGTTTTGTTTCCCATCACTTGTTAATTTCTTTTGGCCTATTTCTCCAATATTCTTCCTCTCAAAGGACAAAAGAAGTAGTTTATGGGCTCTTAAGCAAAGTAAATTGGGGAAACATAAATTCCAGGTAATCAGAAATATAAGCTTTCTGGATGATGTAATTAGATGGATGCTATAATAGATGCTATAATAAGCCTCACCTCCAAATAATACTGGCCTCACTCAAGTTATGACGCTAAAAAAATTTTCTATTTCCTATTACTTATAAATGTAAATATCCTATTACTGTGATTTTTATTGTCAGAAGGAGGTCATATATCATTAAGAAATATACTAGAAATAATTCATTTTTCATATCATCTCTAAAATAGGATAAAACTCCTATGGATAAAAGGAAAACTAGTTTTAGGAAGAAATCAAATTGGACAAGAAAACCTTAATTAAAGATGAAAACAGGGTCAGGGAAAATAGGGAGTCTATAGGTTACCCATCTTGATAATATCATTTTGAATACTGTGTCTGGTATGCAGTAAGTACCAAATTAATATTTGTTGAATAAGTAAATACATACATCATCCACATAAAAGCATCAAAGTACTAACTGTCCAGACACTGGTATATTTAACAAGGGAAAAAGCTATTAAATAAGGAACAGAGGCTGCCCTCCACCCCCCAAAATTAGCAATTTTACCATTTTACCTGGAGCTAGAGCTTACTTCAAATAATGCCCAAACGTGGGCATTTTTGTATTATCCGTGTACTTAATTTGTCCAGATTCACATTTTGTTCTATTACCACAAGTTAATAGAAAGTAACTCTAATTGGGGCTCCTAATATAAAATTCTATAGTATGGAGTAGTTCCAAATTTCTTTGTATTGTTATGTGTGTATTGTTATGCTAAATAGGCAATTGCGCATTTTGTTTTCCTATGGCCTTGCCATTTTCACTGTATTCCAAAAAATATAGCCCATAAGAAGGAAACCATTTGGTTATGAAAGTGTAAAAAAAGAGTATTACCAAATTTGCTAGAGAATGCGGAATTTTTTTTAATAATGGAATTTAAAGTATGTAACTCAAATTGAAACATTTCTATGTTCTTTTTCCTTTGAAGTGTAAATGTATTTAATGCAGCAGAAATCAATATGTGTGTTTTCTTTGTTCCTTTTAAATCAAGTCTAGTTCTGATAACAGGATATACACTGGCACCCCTGGGGATGTGGGTGTCCTCTGTAGAGCAAACGGGAGTTGCAGAACTCCAGGGCCCAGCCCCATAAGCAACACTAGCAGGCTGGTGCCTCCTGTTTCATGGAGACCCTCCCCTCCAAATATATGAGCTATAACAACATCTGAAGAAGCATTTCAATCTGTGGTCTTGGATTTTAAAAAAATTATTTGGAATTTTAGAAATGATTAAATTATTATATTGCTAAGGGAATCACGTTCTAGATTTCACTCGGTAAAAATCAATAGAGTACATGTCTTCTGGAAATCCATTAGTATATGTTGTCAATTGTACTCCAGCTTCTCCCCTTTTGAAACTGCTCAATTTAAATTAATTCCCACAGTGCTTCATTTGGTTTTTCCCAGTAGTTCTTAACCCAGGACAATTCTGCCCTCTTCCTCTTAAGGACATTTGGCAATGTCTGGAGATAGTTTCAGTTGTCCCATTCATGGAGCTTCTAGGCTAGCATACTGACGACAGTGTGTCTTCAGCCTTCATTCCAATACTCTACTCCAGACCTTCTTGCACCCTCTGTGTCCTAGGCTGCCAGTTGCCTACTACCCTTTCTTATCCCTTCTTACTACTGCACATGTCCTGTTCCCATGTGACTTTGCATCTCCTACCTGTCAGCCCCATCAATGCAAAGCTTCTGTGGAAAAACCTGCCATGCCCTTAATTCTTATTCGAACTGCTATAGCATTAAGTTTTTCAGTATGCATTTCTTCTCCAGTATTTGTTTTATGCTGTAAATTTTATCTCACCAATTAGATTGCAAACTTCTAAAAATGGTGGTCAAGATTTATGCCCTTTTGTAACCTTTAGATTAACTGACATTTTGTTTTGAGTGATAGGGTTTATTAATTTTATAAAAATAATTCTAGCTATGGTTTATTGAGAACTTACTAAGTGTAAACTGCTAAAATTTAATATATACCATCCTGTTTAATAATTATGACAGTATTGTGAGATACTACTCATGCATACCCCTTTTAACAGGTAGGGAAATTGAAACATGAAGGTACATAATTTCTTCAATATGACTTTGATAGTACATGGTTGTGAACTCAGCTCTGTCTAATCACAAAGAGTCATGAATATGTTGCTACAGATAATAAAAGCAACAGCAAAGATAGATGTTATGGTAGACTGATAATTGTTTTCCAAAGATGTCAGGGCATGAGCTCTGCAAAGTGTGTATGTTACCTTATTTGGAAAAAGAATCTTTGCATATGTGATTAAGTAGAAGTTCTTGAGATTAAGAGATCATTCTGGATTATCCTGGTGTAGCCTAAATGAAATCCCAAGTGTCTGTATAAGAGAGACACAGAGAGATTTGACACACAGACAGAAGAGGAGAAGGTAATGGGACTACAGAGGCCAGTTTGGAGTTTATACAGGTGCAAGCCATGGATTGCCAGAAGCACCAAAAGGCAAGGAAAGGATTCTCTAGAAGCTCCAGAGGAAGTGTGGTTCCAGAGGAAGTGTGATTTTGTACCACTGATACTGATTTCAGGCTTCTGGGCTCCAGAACAGTGAGAGAAAAAAAAAAAAATTCTGTTGTTTTTAAGCCACCAACTTTTTGGTGATTTGTTACAACAACCCCAGGAAACAAATGCATCTGTCATATGTCACATGCCTGCTTTGTGTCAGTCTAAAAAGATCATAAGAATACAAGAATCTAAAACCCAAGGTGCAATTCTCATGAGATCTGAGAAGAAAAGCCTTCTACATACTCAATTTTTCCTTTACAGCCATTAATATATAATCTTTCCCTGTCTTTCAACTTCTTGATCCATTCAGTGTCTACAAAGTAGTAGGTTTCATGCCTCTTCCACACTTGACCCTTAAACAGGACTTTTATGTGCCTTCAATTTTTCAAGACTTTATAATATCCCCTTTAATTCTGTTATACTTATTTGTCACATAAGCTCTCTTCATTCTGTTTCAGTAACATATCAAAAATTAACATATTTATTGGGCACAAACTATAAACAAGGGACTATTCAACCTCCGCTTGTCAGTGAAGCACACATGGGCTTGCCCCTGAGAATCTTAGAGTTTGTTTGGGGAGATACAGGATAAGCGTACAACAAGAATTATTTGAGTTACAATTCAGGACTGCTGCAGAACACATGGTGTGATTAATTAGCAAATGATTTATACAGGCAGCAATTGGAGTAACTTTCCGAAGATCACTGAAGCACATTGCCTCGCTCCTGAGCCCTTCCTCAACTGGAATTCTAAACCGTCTGTTTTCAGATAGCAACATCCCCAAATGTCTAGGTAATTACGATCTTATGACCATTTTAATGCATGTTTATGTCCACCAATTGTGAGAAGCACTTGCTTTCTATAAATTCTTTCACTCTGAAGTCATGAGTTATATTGCATAAGCTATCCCAGAACTTAGCCCTTCCTTCAATTGCCTCACCAAGTGCAATTCAGGACCCTGGACACGCTTCCCCCCGCCCCCCATATCCCTTGTACGCAAAATGTGTAGTCACATACATTAAAGACGACTCTCAAAAATTGAAAATTTAATGTAATTAAATGATGGCAACATATCTTGTCAGTAATAGCGTGGAACAATTTGGTGACCCATTTATGTTCCATATAGAATTAAAAGTAGCAAATCCTCCTCACAAGAGCTGAGTCTTACTGATAAAGGAGGATTCATTAAGAATTATTTAACCATGCTCATAATGGGAACCACGCCGTGGTACGGCTTAAGAGAAAATGGTTTTCACAGACCAGCTAGCGTCTTAAAAAGAAAGAAAGAAAAAAGAATGAAGAAGGAGCTACACTTCAGTAAGATCTTCAGGAAATCAGCTAGAATTTCAATAGCACTTTCCTGAATAGGAATCGGTGGTCTCTCACACTGGTGTTTACCCCACCGTTTAGGCATGAAAGCCATCTTTCTGAGGTAGCCATGTGAAGGAGAAATAGAGATGGCAGAAGCCAGGCAGAGCACAAAGGAGCAACAGGAGACCCTTTAACTAAAGAATAAAAACACTCAATTGACTGGCTAAAAGAGGGAGGAGTGTCAGGGGAGTAGAAAGGGCAGGAGATATAGAGCTATGTGGTGAAAATAGTCAAATGATTTCCAGCCACCTCAGATAGGCCTTGCTCCTTCATCTCCCTTGGGATTCATATATGTATACATACATATGTGTGTATATATATATGTGTGTGTGTGTGTGTATACACATATATACATGTGAGATATATATATATATACACATATACATACACACACATACACACATTACATATTTGTAAATATACATTTCTATCTATAGATCTATATCTATCTACATCTTTACTCGTTTACCAGTTACCATTTCCAGTGTTCTTATTACTTTGTATAGATTCATAACTCCTTTGGTTAGTCTTCCCCTGTCTATGAAGGATTTCCTTTAACATTTTTGTAGTGCTGGTTAGTTGTTGATAAATTCTTTCAACTTTTAGTGTGATCTTTATTTTTGAAGTATATATTCTTTTTCTCTTCTGGATGCTTTAAAATTTTTATCTTTTGAGCTTACTTCTGGTATCCTTTTCTTGGGGCTCATTGAGATTTTCAGATTGGTAGGTATACATTTCTCAACAAATATGGAAAGATTTTGGCCATTATATCTTGATTATTTTTTTTCTACCCATCTCTCTGTTTCTCTCTTTTTCTTTCTTTCCTTCTCTTTCTCTGTCTCTTCTCCTCTCCCACTCTTTTGGCAGAGAGAATGCTAATTATATGTTTATAAAGCCACTTGAGGTAGTCCCACAATATGCATGCTCTTTCTCTCTAAATATGTATTTTTTGACAGGGAACAAATGTACTTTATTGCTTGTGTTGCATATTCAAACAAATATGTGTATAAACCCCATATTGATTGATTTTGAGAGGGAGAGTGGGGGCGCAGGGCAGAGGGAGAGAGATGGAGAGAATCTTAAGGAGGCTCCACACCCAGCATAGGGCCCAAGGGGGGCTCAGTCTCACAACCCTGAGATCATGACCTGAGTTAAAATCAAGAGTCGGATGCTTAACTGACTAAGCCACACAAGTGTGTAAATAAACTCCATTTTAAAAAATGTAAGTTATATAAAAGTTATATAAAACCATCTGTGCAGATTTTGTATTGTTTTTAAATTCCTATTGGCTGATAAAAGTATTTCCACTATAGAACTGGAGCTTTCTAGAATTGCACATTATTAATTTTTTGCATGCAGAATACCTGAAACCTTATTATATCTTACTTCCTGGTACAGTTCAAATGCTTAGATTTGCAAAAAACTTGTCCATTTCAGACATGGTAGTTATCACTTGTAAGAGTTTTGTTTCAGTCAGTTTTAATACCTTTCAATCCTCTGCTTATATTTTAAAGATGTGGAAGAACCATTTTAATGTCTTTGTCTGATAATCCCAATATCTATGTTAGTTTGTAGTCAAATTTTACCTGTTTAGATGCTCGAAATTTTTGTAATCTTACAAATACATATATATATGTATATATATATACACACACAAATATATATATATATATATAATACATATATATATATTTTTAACCTTTGTTCTAGAATGCACTTATGTTGTTTAGAAACAGTTTGATGCTTTCAAGTTGATTTTTCTATCATTTGTTGAGGTGGGTCTAGAGCAGTGCTCAATCTAGACCTAATTATTTCCCAATTCTGGGGCAAGAAGTTCTTGACTGAGAAAAAAAGAAACCTTATAATTTATGGTCATTCAGTCTGTCTAATGGGAATAGCACTTTTCCCAGACATGGCTAACTGCTGGCACTGTTTCCTCTAATTCTTTCAGTTGATTTTTACCCTAGTCTCAAATATTTTCCTCAGGTAGTTGTGCTTATTAGTACTCTGCTAATCACTTGAAAGTAGCTTTCCACAAATCTCTAACATTCTCCCTCTACATAATCTTTCCTCTCTGGTACTGTCTGGTACTTCCTCTCTGGTACTTCTCTGGTAGCTAGAACTGTTAGTTTTGGCTGCCCTTGTCTCCCTGGCATGTTTAGCTCCATCTCCTCAAGTGAGTACGTGTACTGGACTCTGCCTGGATGCCCTATAGACTAGAAATGCTCATGGCAATAGGCTGGGGAAATCTTATGCCTCACTTTGTGTCCTATCTCTCAGAGATAACTCTCCTTTACTACTTGAATGTTCTGTGTGTTGAAAATTGTTTTTAAATATGCTTTGTCATTTATTCATAGCTTCGGGAAAGAAGTCAAATATGGCTCTGTTACTCCATCTTGGGCAGAAGCAGAAGTCTAAAACAATTAGCACTGTTATTGAAGCAACCCAGAAAAGTGTTTGGGGGCTGCTGGTGGTGGTGGTGGTTAGGAGATTGAAATTTCAGAGGGAAGAACAAGGCTAAGTTGTTCATGAAATCTTTGCATTTATAAATGTGAGAGGATCAGAGATGAGAAAATTCTGATGCAAGTATTATTATTTATATCATGAGCTATTATTTACCGTATGAGGCCTCAACTTCCTTATCTCACATGAATTCCTTCCCACATTTTATACCTTGACATTACAATGGAGAGTAATAAGGGCGCACTGGTGTAGGTAAATTAATAACCTATCTGCTTTATCAAGTCTGCCAACAAATGAGTGGCAGGATTGGTAATGAATAAATAACTGTATGAACTAGGAATTGTTTATTATATATTTCAGTTACTTTGCTGGATATTCTCAATTTTCCCCTCTGGACTTACCAGCTGCTCTTCTCACTCTGCTTGGTGTTCAGGGAAGTTGACTTCTACTGAATGGATCAACCGCTGTCTTACCCTCTGGTTTCTGTTTGGTTTGGAGCCATGGAAAGAACCAGCGGAAGACCAAGATGAGAGAGGAATTGGGGTACTTATTCCCCAGCTTGCTTTTTACAAGGGCACTGGTACATAGTACTGCATTCCTCTTGAAAACTGTACATAGCTCATGTCTGATATACCACTGCCTAAGAATAATGTAGCTCTAAGAACAGTGTAGCTCTCGCTCTCTCAGCTTCGTGCTTTCAGCTTAGGCCTCTTACTGGCTGCTGTTGATACCTGCAGGGAGCTTCACTGCCTCGCCATTGTCCTCTAATTCTGCCTAGACCTTTAAAAATGGTCTTTAAAATCTCTTCAGTTACCCTTCTGTGTATGCCATTTGTTTTCTTGAAGGGACCTGGACTAGAACAGGTATGAAATAATTTTCTTGCTTTGATCTGTTTGCCAGGTCTGGGGTCAATCAGTAAAACATATTTAAAAATAGATAATGAAAATAATGAGATTCTAAAAATAAATAATAATGGTGTACTAATGTAAAAGCCTGGTTTTAACACTGTACTTACATAAAGTGTTATTGGGGAGAATGGAGAGAAGCTACATAGGAACTCTCCTATTTTTGAAATATTGAATTTTTCAAAATAAAATCTATTAATATAAAAATTTTAAAAAGTAATAAAAATATATACAATCTCTTCACATGTGATTATATTAAAAATTCACATATTTAAAAACAAACTAACAAATAGATCTGTTGCTACTACTTGACACTTACAGATGGAATTTACCTTTCCTACAGGCTAGTTTGATCAGCCTAGAAGATTCTAAAAGTTAACTAAATACTTCTTTCATAACTAAAATCTTTGATTTAGAAATTTATTAATTTAGAAAATATGACTGTATATTTTCTCCTGTCTTCATTACATTCATATATGGTTTTCATTCTTCCTCTTTGTTTGTAATCCCATGGTCCTATTTCTTTTTTGTTTATATATTACAGTATAAAAAGAACCTGTCTCTCTATCTGCATATCTCCAAGGATTAACTTAATGACCACCTTCAATAAGTTTTCTGTACCAGAACATCACACATCTGCTATTTCAATGGATTCAGTTTAGGTTAGAATCCTATAGAGCCAAAAAGCATCATCTACTTTACCCATGTGTTTTGTAGACAGTATAAGGCTATTGGGGAAAAATATTATCCCTTTTAGTTCTTTTGTAGAACATCTTTGGGCTTCTGTTGAAGTGAATTCAATTCAATTTCTGAATAGAGTATATGCCTGGGCAGAGTCACAAACCCAGATTCGTATTTCTATTCTTCTACTAAATAACTGTGTGATCTTGGGTAACTCATTTTCAGGCCTTTCTATAAAATGAATGCATTAAATCAGATTATCTCCAAGGTCTCTTTTAGTTCTGCAGTGGCACAGTTTTCACTGTAAATATGAGGTGGTAACAGAGAAGTAGAATCATATGGCATCCTTTATATATTGAACTCCCTTTTCCCTGAAATCCTCAAAGAATATTCATCAGTCTACTCGAAGCTGAGAGCTCATGGTTTTGATCTTGAATATTTAGAATTTTATTATGGATAAATAGCCCCAAACTGGTAAGCTTATTTGAAACTCTGGAAACCACTAGTAGCTAAACCTCTCGGGTTTGCAAAATTGGGCAGTAAATTGTATGACAAGGGGTTTTCTCCTGAGATTTCCTGTGTTTGCTGCTTCTGGCAGGTTGGAATTAGAGTGAGAAAAGCCAGTTTTGTGATACCTTGTTACTGCCGCTCCCAGGTGGAGTTCAGAAGTGTAGACACAATGACAAAGGTGATGAAAACATAATAACAACAAAAGAAGAATTTAATCAAATTTTATCGGCTTTCTAAAAGCTTGCAGGTCTAGCTCCACTGGTGCCTTTATTTATTTGTATATTGCATTTGTAAAATGATTCTCTCCTTGGGGAGGAGGAGGGAGTTATGTAATTACTAGTTGAAAATTACTAGATCTGTACCAGAGAAGCAAAATATGGTCTTGGATGCTAAGTGGAGGCAAAATATAATATTAAAGGGGGATATCATTAACTTCCTTTTGTTAATATCCTGAAAATCAGGTATCAAACCTATTACTTTTTTTATCCTCTAGTCATGCTCATTCATGTAAATTTGGATTTGATTCTCTTGACTCAGTATTTTCTAGCATCTCTCAGCTAAGCTCACTTTTAGCTCCATTCAAGGTCTCACCTTGTCCCCTGACCAGGTAAAACTAAATGAATTCCCAAAGATGTGCTCTTATAGTCCAATGGTTAGAACAGGACTTTCTTCATTCACTCATTCCTAAAATGATTATGTCTTCATCTGATCAAAGCTGAAGATGAAACTTTCGTACTGGTCCTTATTACTAGGCACTGAAACTTTTGCTTTTTCTTCTTCCTCCTCCTCCTCCTTCTTCTAGAGCTGAAGTCTAGCTGTCAATCATCGCCAGGTCTCTTGACTATGGGAATATCTTAGCATTACTGGTCCTCAGTTTGCTGTTCTAAATATTGCTGACACTGGTCCCCTGCTCCATGTACCTGGGAAGTCTTCCATGACACTTTGATCTGTATCACCTAACACACAGCATAGCTATCAAATTCATTGTCAGTTCTTTTCCTTTCTTGGGTGATAGGTTTTGTTCCCGGACTTAATTGATACTCCTTTTCTTCACTGTCTTTTCCATATTGATTCTTGTGTCCCCTCCCCTTGTGCTTTGAGCCCAAGAAAGAATTTATTATCATCTCCATCCTTTATGCCCCTATTATGGCCCATCCCTGCTGAAAAACCATTTCCTATGGTTATATCATTTCAATCATTGCATTTATGCAAAGACCAACATATTACTTTGCACTTTTTGTGCATGTTTTGTCCTCTGGTTCATGTATGTATATTCTCCAAGCAAAATAAAAAATTCTTGAGGTCTGGGGTTGTGTTTTTCATCTCTTTAGTCATCTAGGGTGTTCTTATATCTAGCATGCCATTAGTGCTTAGTAAAAAGTCCCAGTGTGACTTTTAGATATGAAATATTTGAATGATTTAATATGGGTTATAGATTTTATTTAGAAAATATATGGTTGTATATATTTGTCTCCCGTTCAGTTCAACAAATATTTATTGAGTAACTAAGACAGTGTCTTATGCATAGTAAATCTTCAATAAATATTTAGGTAGAATAATGTCCCCAATATTAGTGACTTAACTGCATTAGCAAAGGAGCCTTAGCAGAAGAAGAGGGAATAAATAACTTCTTAAGTATTTTCTGGTTTGTTAATCACAGTTCTGTACATTTGGTTTTAGAGTGGATTGCATTAAAATAATGCAGAAGCTCATTTGAAAAGCTGATAAAATATTCCATTGCCAAAGTTGGCACTTCACTGAACTTAAGATCATTATAGAAATTAGGGAGTAGGGAATGAGCTTTTGTGAGGCTCACCCAGTCTGTTTATATCCTCCTCTGTGGCCATTGAATGGACATTTCTTGGGTAGATCCTCAGTAAGAAGCTGATTGGACCCAAATTCAGAATGATTTTGTACAGTCTCATAATGGAATGAATATTGAGGATGTGGTGATTATTTCATCATGCAGAACATGCCCATTAAAAAGTAAGATATAAGGACTAAACTGCAGCTCTTTAAGAAGTTGTACTAATGACAAATAAACACATGAAAAGATATTCAACATCAGTACCATTAGGAAAATTCAAAAACCCACAATAAGACACCACCACACAAATAGTCGTTTGGAAAAAGCAAAATAAACTTGATAACACCAAATACTAGGAAAGATGTAGAACAGGAGAGTGAGAATGCAAAATGGTACAGTCAGTTTGGAAGATAATTTCTCACAAAGAATACATTTACATGTGACTAGATAATCCAACCTTAAGAATTTACTCAAGAGAAATGAACACCATATATTCACACAACAACCTGTACATGAATGTTTATATAAGCAGTTTCATTCATGATTGTGAAAGACTAGAAACAACACAAATGCCCTTAAACTGATAGATAAATGAACTGAACTGTACTACAATCATACAATGGAATATTACTTATCAACAAAAAGGAACAACCTGTTGATACATATAGTATCGCACATGAATCTCAAAGGCACTATGCTAAGTTAAAGAAGCTAACTCCATAGGCTGTATGATACCATGTGCATGACATTCTGAAAAGTTAAAATTATAGAAACACAAAACAATGCAGTGGTTACCAGTGACGCAATTAGAGAGGAGTTGACTAGAAAGGGGCAACATGAAAGAACAATGAAAGAATCATTCTGGTTGATGGAGTTACCAACCATCCTAATTGGGGTAGTAGTTTCATGGCTAGAAGTATTTATGAAAACTTAGAAATATATACCAAAAAGGTTAGATTTTACTGCGTGTATTTTTTTTTTTTTTAAATATGAGGTGAGCTCTTTGAGTTCTATTAAGTAGTCAAATGGGAATACATCAGTGGAAACTAACTGACTTTATATGCTCTTTGGAACTGGAGACAAGTAACCACAAGCTCAAGTACAGCCTCTGAAACCTAGTTTTTTAAAAAAATTCTATTATTATATTAACCTTTAAGGAAAAAGAGTTGATATGCAGTTGAAGTCTTTCCAATTTGAGTGTCAAGGCAGATAACTACTTGGGGATTTGAAGCAATAAGACCTTATGTTCTCCCAGTATTTCTCACTCTCCTAGGAACTTTGAACTTAAAATTTTCTAGACGTGTCACCTCTTCCCTGGATAAAGAAGAGCTCCCCCAACCTATTAGTATACATATTTACTAGATTGTCTTGCTTCTGTAATAATTGTTAGGCTGATATTATTATCTCCATTTTGTAGATAAAGAAGATGGATTTCAGATCAATTTATTGATTTATCAAAGGGGTCCAACACTTAGATGTCATAGACTTACAGAAAATGGAAGTTAAAAAAAAAGTTAAAAAGGGGCGCCTGGGTGCTCAGTGGCTTGAGCCTCTGCCTTCAGCTCAGGTCATGGTCTCAGGGTTCTGGGATCAAGTCCTCCATCGGGCTCTCTGCTTGGTGGGGAGCCTGCCTCCTCCTCTCTCTCTCTCTCTGCTTGCCTCTCTGCCTACTTGTGATCTCTCTCTGTCAAGTAAATAAAATCTTAAAAAAAAAAGTAATGTCCTCATTTTAAAGAATCTGATTCATAGAACTATTATGTAAAATTAAGTATTGAACACAGTATCATTTTTGAATTTTTATTTATAGCAACAGTGAAGGAAATGATAAAATTTAAACTACTCATAATCACAGAAATCTAATTCTGATAACATTTCATTCTTCTTTGTACACCTTGACTCCTAGTTCTCATAATCAATACCTTTAAATCTTTTATGGTATTGTAAATATTCTTTTGTATTTTGCTTTTGTTACTTACCAAGAAATTATTGCATTTGTTTTCAGTGTGGAATGGTTAGTCTAGACTACAGATAATCTATAATACTCTAGGCTCCAAAGATACAGCGTTAAAAGGCACAGTTCTTATCCACAAGGGTTTATGGTCTGGTAGGGAAAAAAGTGAAGTCATACCCATATTATAGTAGGAAGTGTGCTATGATGGAAGGATTCTCAGTGGTGCTGCATAATCCAGAATAGCGCATAAATACAGTTAGAGGATGTTTATATTGAGCTCCACAAAAAGAAGCAGTTCAAAAGGGGAGATTGAGCATGTGTGGTCACAGAACTAGCAAGCAATAGAGTGAATGTTATATCTTTTAATGTTTCATATAATTTAATCAATTTGAAGTAATATAATATGCTTAGCCATTTTTTATTGGACATTTACTTATAACCAATTTTAACTGTTATAAATAATGCTGCAATGAATGTTTTTGTATTTATGATTAACTTTTATCTTACTTTGAATTATCCTCTTAGAATGTATTCCTAAGTGTGGAATTACTGAGAAAGGTATATATATATACACTCATGTATATACACACATTACCCGCCTCCAACTGGCTTTTGTTATATAATCCCGAACTGCTTTAGAAAAGGCTTATACAAATTTGCAGTATCATGAGCAATATATGAGTTTACCGGTTTTGCCAATACTCTATAGCTTTGTGTAATCTTGTACTTCTTTAAATTGTGCTAATCTAATAGTTACAAAGAAGTGGAAGTAATTTCTGGGAAGATGAAATATTTGACTACAAAAATGGATGAGGGAAGGAACACAACACGTTTGGGGCATAGTGATGAGTATGATATAGCAGAAACATTCAAAATGAAGCACTTTAATCATACAAATCATAAAATTTGAGAGCATAATTTTGTAATTTTAAACAAGAAGTAAGCTATGTTGAAATATAGTATTTGAAATGAGAAGTAAGACCAATGTTCTTTAATGGGGTTTAAGATTTATGCTTGGGATCTTGACAAGATCCAGCCTTCAGGAAAAATTCACCACTGGTGTATTTTATTTCCACAGATATTTATGAACATTATACAGCAACCTACTGCTGACCCAAGTCCTTGCTTGTATGCATTCATTTATCTCTTGGTAACATGGGCAGTGCTTTCAGATGAGCCATGAACCTAATGGGAGAACTTGGAATGAGATTTTTTTCCTAGAGTGGGTCCCACCAAGTCCTTAGTCACTTAGAAGTGTCAGACAGAAGGGACTCTGACAGGCAGCTCTGTCAATGTGAACAGAGAGTTTTAGATCAAGCCCAGGAACATTACTGTCAAAAATTACAACCTCAGCGTTGACATAAATGTTGACAGCACCATTTTCACTGATCGTGGTATCAGAGCAGATTATGATTCACAAAGGACTGTCCAACAAGCAATGATTTAGATGAAATGCTCCCAAATAAGTAAAGGGAAAGGAAGAGAAGAAGCAAAATATGAAGACTGTAGGTTACAAAATTTTATTAAGACAGCCATCTTTCCTTCTTGGTAATGAGGGCTTGTCAGGAAGTTCACATTAAGAGAAACGTGATAATGGAAATTCAGACTCTCCTCTGAGTCTGCCTACCTCCTAATTCAGACCAGTGATTTACACAGTTCTGTGAAATATTTTGAAAGAATGATAATGGTGTGTAATTATAGGGCAGGTGTCCAGCCTTTTCAGGGAACCAGCCAAGTGTCTCAGAAGTCAAAACTGTGGAGGAAAGCAGACTGATATTTTGGTAAAAAGAGGCACATGGAGATAGGGATACGTTTACTTTTTCCATATACAGGAATACCATTAATTTACCAAAACTTACCTCAACTTCCTCCAGTAACTCTGCTTAATCCCAGCAACTAATTTCTCTAATATTGTGACATCAGAGCTAGTCTGTTAAGCAACATTGCATGTCTTCAGTTGTTTTCAAAACAGCTACTATAAAATGTTTTGACTCCATTTAAATTTTTAATTTTTGACCATTTCTCTCCCACCCATGGCACATGGGTGGTGAGGAATACATTGAAATATTTGAATTAGGATGAATTGAGTTCTGTTACGGAAACCAAGAAATACATGTGAATCATCCTACTTTATTCTAGAGGAAATATGTGTTCTATTCTATTCCCTTCCAGGGAAAAAATCATTTCATATAAATATTTTATACAAAACAAATTATTTGAGAAATTATTGAGTGACTCATAAATTATGTTTCTAAGACCCTCGGGCAAATTGTCTAAAATGCAAAGTGAAGTTAAATGAATCCAAATCAAAAGATTTTGCTTAAAATCTCAAAGGCTTACACTTGCTTCTAAATGTCATGGTAAATGTTGCAAATGAGATTCTGGAAATCATTGTGCTTTTACCTCATAGTATAACCATAGTATGCTGTATTACAGAGATCATATATTAGTCTTTATTGCTAATTTGATATTAAATCTTTGAGGGGAGGAAATACATTTTGTGCACCATTATTTTTATCAACAGCTGAGTATACGGTAGCTGGAATATGAGAAATATTTAATACATAATTTGCTAATCAATCAAAAATTATATCAATAAGTCAATGTTTCTTTCTTAAATTCTTTTGGAAGCAGGCACCAACTCAATAAAATAAAATTGGAAAGAAAGATAGGACGCAGGAATGGGAAACTGCTAGAGACTATTACAAAAACATTATTTGTAAAAATAAAATTAAATTAAATTTTCTGACCTGTAGTCATTACAAAATCAACTATCAAGGGAATACAGATTTTCAACATAGGTAATTTTTAGAGAGAGGCCATGGACATGATGACTTTTCATTCTATGACAAAAAGTGTTGAGGAGTAAAAAAACTTTTTTAGCTACTCTCTCAAACTTTGTCTTAATAAATATTTACCCTTCAAATTAAAACAAAACAAAACAGTTTTGGTTGAACTCTTTTTACAAATGGATGTTAGTTTTGCCTAGAAGTCTGTGTGTTTGATTATCTTCCTCCGATTAAGAAGATCTCTGAACTTTCTTCTGGAATATGCTTTATTGGGAAATATCTTATTCTTCCCAAATGATCAGTTGAATTTTGTTATAAATTCCATGGCATTTATTATATGTATTTTCTTTTATAAAATAATGTTTTTCCTATTTTCTGAAAAAAATGAAATTTAACTATTGAAAAAAATTATACTGTATGGGAAAATATAATAAAATAAATGAAATAAATTAAATAATAAATTAAATAAATTTGCCACATTTCATGACTTAATCTATTACTTAAAAATCCTATGTTAACACTAGTGATTTAAAATTATCCCTGTATTTGGCCCTACTAAGCATGCTCAACACAATTATGCTCGATGATCTGGTTACATGATACCACTATGAGAACATTGGGACAAGAGAGTGGATTGGGAAAGGTAGGCCATGTAGAATGGAATCTGGGTTAGTAAAGCATCTGGAACAGAACTAAGAATTGTGTTATGGCAATAAGAATAGCAACTAATGTCTTTGTGTGTCAGGTCTTCCTCTGAGAGATTTAAACTGATCCTCACAAAAGTTTACTATGTTAGATATTACTTCCAAACCCATATTACAGTTGAAAAAAACTGAAGCAAAGGGATTAAGGAAATTTTTCCAAAGTCACAGATAGTATTTAAGAGAACCCAGGGAGTCTGGCTATGTATACAGATACTTCCTTCCAGAAATAAATGTTTATGATAACATGATTCAGGTAGTTTTGCTGATTAGTATAACGTATTTTGTCTTGAGCCAGTGAAATAGAAAAAAGAATTACAAGAAAAAAAGGAGGGGCTGGAGTTATTGCAATAGAGTAATGAACTTGGTGCATATTAGTGTAGATTTGAGTGACAGATCAAATTTTGAAAATTCTTACAAATAGAGACTATTACAAAAACATTATTTGTAAAATAATCTCTCAGGCTATATTCCTTGATTAGGGGTGATAACTTATAAAGATCTTGATAGTCCATGAACCATAACTAACCACAATTAGGAATTCACTTCTAAAAGATTAAACGAGGGGTGCCTGGGTGGCTCAGTTGGTTAAAGCCTCTGCCTTCGGCTCAGGTCATGCTCTCAGTGTCTTGGGATGGAGCACCCACACCAGGCTCTCTGCTCAGCAGGAAGCCTGCTTCCCCCTAACTCTCTGCCTGCCTCTCTGTCTACTTGTGATCTCTGTCAAATAAAAAATTTAAAAAAATCTTTAAAAAATAAGATAAAAAATAAAAAATAAAAGATTAAATGAAATAGCCTCATTTTTCATGTGAGCTTAGACATGATTATGTTGATTTCAGGGAGCAGGTCTGGCATCATGATCGTAGGAATGGTTGCGTTTTCTGATGATGAAGAGGGACTTGTATAGGCTGTGTTCTGAAATCTTTGAGATGATCTGGCCCTAGTGACTTTCAATGCCAGACTTGTAAAAAGGCATGATCTAGATCGAGAGAATTTCTCCAGCAGGAGTTCTCTTACACTCAGTCCTGGTCTTGCAAATATAAAAAAGACTCTATCTCCCATCCCCCACTCCAACCCTCCTTAACTCGGGTCCTATTTCCCAAAAAAGGACAACTGGCATATCTTGTTCTGTCCCTTCTCAGTCACTTCTCATTGGCAAGGGGGGAAAAATATCTTCTACCCAGTGCCACATTGGTGAATGTATTTAGCTAAGCCCATAATGGATGCCTTCATAACCCCAAGAAGAGGAAGGTGAATGCATTTCTGCAAAAATGCTACTTTTGTCTTAGCTATTCAGACTCCTGGGGCCAGCTGCCCTATTGCGTTGATTTTCTGGTCATTGAAGTTCCTCTGGGCTGTGGAGAATGTTAAAGGCAGCAACTGGTGGGACGGAAGTTTCGTCGCTGCAGGTTTAGGCCTTAATTGGGGGATCAGGTGCTCATAAAGAGTGTGCACCAACGGTGTAGAAATGAACTGCCTCAGAGAATAGAGCTGCAGGAAGGCCACACTCAGGAACCCAAATAAAGACTCCTTAAACTCTCTTTCTCAGAAGCTTTGTTCCATCTCAGCTGTATTTAACAAGGTTATAAATAATTCCGTTCTGGGCATTCCAGACTGATCAGTCAGCCATCATCATCTGAAATTCTTTTATACATGTGTTCTTGTTATGTGTGCTCTTGATTATATCATTAATAATAATGTGTCATTATCATCATCATCATCATCATCATTACCATCATCATCATCATCATCATCATCACCATTAGTTTTGAGGAATCTCAATACAATAAATCCTAAAGGAGAAAAACATATCATGGCTAAGATACAACACAGTTAAAGCATCTTCACCATTTTTTTTTTTAAACAAAAATGTAGCAAGAGACCCTAAAGATGTGGAAGAGGATAGGAGAGGGAGTGCAAAGACCTTGCTAATATTTTACTTGTTAATTTATTGAAGAGATTTGGGTCTAGTTCCTAGTAAAGAAAATAACTTTCTTATTTTGTAATGGTATGACTTCTATTGATGTCAATATTTTTTAAAAAGCGGACAGACACCAACTAAATAATTGGTAATTTCCTAATTAATATACTCTCTTTTAGCCTCAAGTGTTGTTCCTGAACTTACAGGCACACTTTTGACAGTATTATTCTACCACCCATTTAGATGACTAAACAAAAATATTCATTATTAAGAAAATAACCAGTGCTGGCAGTATTTTTGAGCTATGAAAGAACTGCATCATTTTTTTTTTCTTTATACCCTGTCTTCTTTCTTTCTTCTCCTTCTCAAACTGCATAAAATTTCCAAAGCTGACACAAAATAAAGTTGGAAAGGAGATAAATGTTTGAAGTATTGTTCTATTTTCCTAAATTCCCACCCACCCACACATTCATCTAATATTTATTGCAAATAATCTTGTTTAATCTTCACAACAAACACAGAGGTACCTATATTGAGCTCAAATTTAAAATAAAGAAATAGAAATTTATAATGGGTGTATGATGTGGCCATTGTTATATAGCTGGTGAATAGCATAGGAAGGTTTAATAACGATAGTGGAACCCCGGACTTACAATTCCAGTTATGTTTCAACTATCCATTACTGTCTTCATAGTTCCTGCTGACTTCTGCATCGTCCCACCTTCATGTTGAAAGGGATTTACTCTAGGCAATTATATGTGGTTCTATATTTTTCTTTTTTTAGATGAAAAGTTTTCATATTCAGTGACATTTATAGAAATATACACTAAATGACATATTCGTCAGTGAATTTCCTCATTCTGATAGTAGTTTGAATGAGTGTGATTACTAATGGAATTGAGCAACTTTGGCCATTCGGTGATCTAGTTTGTGAAATGTATGTTAAATTAACTTGCTTATTTTTCTTTGGGTGGATTTCTCTTATCAATATGTAGGGCTATATCACGTACTCAGGTATGAGCCTTTGTGGTTAGGGTGTCTCAGTCTTTCTTCATTTTTGTGGTTGGACTTTTTGTTCTCTTAATTTGCGGTATCTTTTGATGAACAAATTACCTTTTGACTTAGTTCCATATATTAATATTTCCTGGGAGTGGGAAGTGGGACTAGTATTTCTTGTGTCCTGTTGAAAAAGTTTTTCTCTGTAACAAAGTCTGGAAGATTTGTAGATTTTCTCCTATGTTATTTCCAAAAGATTTATTGTTTTGTGTTTCTCATTTAAATCTGAAAAACAATCTGGAATCTACTTTTGTATATAGGGAAAAGTAACTGTCATGACAGTTTTTTCATGTGGTTATCTAATTACTCTAAGACTGTTTAATGGGACTATTATATTTTTCCATTTTCTAAAGTGCTACTGTTTACCTCCATCAGATGTTAAATAATTGTATCTGTGAGCTCTCTGTTTTATTCCATTCCTCTGCTCATCTATTGTTGTGTCAATACCATAGTGTCTTAATTACTGTAGCCTTAAAATAATTCTTGATATTTGGTAGAGAAAGTTTCATTACTTGTTATGTGATTCTTCTTCAAGTGTGACTCCATAAATATTGCTCCTTTTTATTTCTGTATAAGTTTTAAAACTGTATATAACAAATTTCATATACACAGTTACAAAACACTGCTGGGATTTTAACTGAGATTTCAATTCTTTGAAAATTTTAAGACCTGCTTCATGTCCTTGAAAAGAGGGTTTATTCTGTAGTATCCAGTATAGTATTTGAAAAGTCAAATATACTAGCCATATTCTTTAAAACCTCTATTCTCTAACAATTTTTTGTTTACTTATTCTATGAGTAACTTCATGAAGTGATTTCTAATTTTAATTTTATATTATTTGCTTATTTTTGAGGCTATATTATTAGTTAAATACAAATTTGCAATTGCTCATCTATATTTCTTGCCTGTCTGATTATTCTTGATTGTATATCAGACATTCTGTTTGCTAATTAATAGAAAAATCATTTTAGGCCTAGGGTTATGGCATTTACTTCTAGAGGAATTTTGTTTGCTTCTGCCAGGTGCCTGATGGCACCAGCAACCTGGAATTACATTAATACAATTGCATGGGATGAGAGGATTAGAAACTGCAGCAAGAGGTTGCTGCTCAGAAAAAATAAATAAATAAATAAATAAAACAAATAAACAATCAAATAACTCACCACTGCTACAATAACCAAACCTATTAATCTCGCTCATTAGTGAGGTGAATTTTCTACACCCAAAATTGAAAGTTCCTCTGATGATTAGCATTTTTGTTGAAAAGACATTTGTAAATATCTTTGGAATCCCAAATGGTAAATACTAGTTCCAGCCCAATGTATCCTAAAGGAAAACCAGTAAATCAACAAACCTTGGTCTCAATCACAGTTAGCTTTTCTACCTTTTGTTTTGTTTTGTTTTGTTTTGTTTTCTTTCCCTTTTAAATATGACTAAGCAAAATTTAGGAGATGTTTGTGGGGCATGGAATGAGGAGGAATGGAATAGGAGGATAATGGACCTTTTGGAAAAGATAAACCTGTGAAAGACAAAAAGAGAACTTAAAGTAATGAAAAAGATACATCTTTTAAGCATTCTTGGGTAGACTTCAGAATGTATGACATCCCATTAAGAAACAACAAAAACAACAACAGGGTGTTATAGAAAAAGAACAAGGACAGAAGAGATCTTTGAAGTAAAAATATGATTGCTAATTCTAAAGAAAAGTGTAATAAAATATAAGAGGTAATGCTGAGACAATATCCTCAAAAGTTTAAGAAGAGACACAGTTACAAAGTGTGATAGGAAGGTTAAAATAAGGGCTACTTAATACAGTTCCATATGGATTACAGAATGTAAGAACACAGAAAACCAAGTAAAGGAAATTATGAAGTAACTAATAGAAGAGGATTTCCCAGAACTGGTTATCAGTTTGCAAGGGATCACAATGGCTCAATGCAATGAATAGAAAATAATCACTAACTAAATACGTCACCTTAAAAACCAGAACTGCAGGGCACCTGGGTGGCTCAGTGGGTTAAAGCCTCTGCTTTCAGGCCAGGTTATGATCCCAGGGTCCTGCGATCCATCCCCACATTGGGCTCCCTGCTTAGCAGGGAGCCTGCTTCCCCTCCTGTCTCTCTGCCTGCCTCTCTATCTACTTGTGATCTCTGTGTGTCAAATAAATAAATAAAATCTAAAAAAAAAAAAAAAAAATTAAAAATAAATAAATAAATAAATAAATAAATAGACCAGAACTGCAAAAGGAGGATCCAAGTTTCTTTCACTGAGTAAAAGCAGGCAACACTTAACGGAGCTAAAATAATTTTATCATTAAATTTTTATCAGCAAGATAGATTCCAGAAAATGGTGGAGTAATAATCTCAAGTACCAGGAAAAATACTTTCAAACTCTGCTTTCTATATCTGGCAAAACTTTTCACCAATTTCACGAGCAGAACAAGCAAGAATTCATAGAATTAAACTTTCTTAAAAAGAATCTTTAAACAGGCAAGAATTCATAGAATTAAACTTTCTTTCTTAAAAAGTTGCTAGTGCATGAACTACAGCCAAAACTGCAGAGTCAACCTGCAGAGGCTGACATGAGATACCAGAAACAAGGATTTAACTGTGGAAAGAAGGGAAAGAAAATCCCAGGAAGACATCTCCATAGCAGCCTTCATATTCAGCCGTACTTATACAAGGGGATAGAGGACTGTAGGAGGAAGATCTCTGAGAATAAGAGTAAACCCAGTGAAATAAATGATGAAGGGCTTGGGGATAAAGAAAATAAATAGTGCAAGAAAAAATGAGTAATTAAAATTTTCAAGAAAAAAAAATGTGTTCCATAAGAGAATATGCGATTATATCACAACAGTGGCTGCTCACATGAGCAATAGTGCTGTAGCCATGATTATGTAAAATCAATGTTATTTTATGGAATCCACATCTTGACAGTGTTTCTCAGTCCTGGCTGCACATTAGAAGCTCTGTGGAACTCTGAAGAGGGACAATACCTAACTCCCCCACATCTATTAAATCAGAAAGCTGAGGATAATACATGGGTACTTTTCAACATTTCCAAGTGATTCTGATGTGCAGTTGAATTTGAGAAATGCTGCTATAAACCAAACATAACATAGTTAATTATGGTTACAGAAAGTATAGTGCTAGGCCTAGGGAGTTGGAGAGAAGGATGGAAGAGAAGCTTGAGATGATAATGTCCTCAATGTAAAAAGTGGGGAGTTAAGAGATAGTAGCTTGGGGCGCCTGGGTGGCTCAGCGGGTTAAAGCCTCTGCCTTCAGCTCAGGTCATGATCTCAGGGTCCTGGGATCAAGTCCCACATCGGGCTCTCTGCTCAGCAGGGATCCTGCTTTCTCCTCTCTCTCTCTGTCTGCCTCTCTGCCTACTTGTGATCTGTCTGTCAAATACATACATAAATAAATAAAAATATTTTTTAAAAAGAGAGATATTAGCTTTTGTTATTAGATCAAAAAATAATATTCCACACCCTTACAATGATTAACAATTAAGGACAAAAGATTGGAGGCTAAAAGGGGAAGGTGGGGGCTATAAATTAACTAATCCCCATCATTCACAACTGAATTCAGAGGTAATGTCTAAACCTCACAAATTGAGAAATAATGATTATAACATATGCGTTAAGAAATAGAGGTAGCATTCAGAAGAAATCACTAAACATTTTAAAGGTGGTTCCTTACAGGAGTAATTTCTTTGGTCAGCAGGGGTAGGCAGAGGTCTGTGGCTTGCCCCCAGAAAGTGACATAAATGCTTCATTTTTAAATCACCCCATTGTACTTTTTGGTACAGGTATTTGAAACGTTGGAAATAAAGTGTACTGGAAAATAACATGAAAAGGGCTTCTGAAGTCTTAATAATGCTCTGTATCTTAAGAATTGGTTTTCTGGGTGTGTTTATTTGTGACAGGTAACTTTGAGATACACATTTGTGATGTGTGTACTTTTATATATGTTTAGTTTACCTTAATAAGCATTTAAAAACAAAAATAAAATGTTCTCTGAAGACTGTGCTAGGTGTCAGGCTAATTAAAGTAGCAAGCTATTTTGAACTTAGTGTTTAATGAGTGATAATGAATACGGTTGAGAAAATTAGTTACATGGGAAATAATTTTAAAACCGAAAAAATACATGAGCCAATAAAACTATTATTTTTAAGAATATTGTAGACAGCTAGTCAATGCCCAGAGAAAAGATAAAATGTACCTTGGGGAGGACTCTCTAGAAGAGAAAAGAATTTATCAGTGTTGAATTACTTGTAGGTGAAGAAGAGGGGTGATTGGATTTCTATTCTTAGAAAGGAAGGTGTGAATGTTTGACTACACATGCATAAAGGCAGATTTATGTGTTATAAATGGAGGCACATCATGGAGAGAAGGGTATAGTGCTGTGAAGTCAGATAGGATAAGACTATTGCATCCTGATTGTGATGGGAATGACTTTGAAGCTAAAGGGTTTAAGCTTTATTATGTAAGCAAAGGTGAGGTGCTGAGAGTTGAGGGTAGGATGATGATATGAGGCAGTTGGCATTTTAAAAGAGCTAACTACACAGGAAGCTGTATGTCACAGGAAATGAAGCAGGAAGGAGGCTTATATTGATACAGCTGTCTCTGTGGAACCCCTTATGAATATCTAGCCAAAGAAACATCCATTTCATCACCACTCGTTTTCAAATATGGGAACAACATTGGTAGCTGCATATGTACATGTTTCTGGGCTTGGATTATATCTGAATGTAATGATGTGGAGGAAAGCTACCATCACTTCATTTGTAGATGGTGTAACTAGAAGAGCAAAGGCATTCCAATTGAGTTTTTAAATAGTTGCATTATGAAGAGACCTAAAAAAGTGTTTTAATTTTTGACAAGTAAAACCTGAATTGGTTTTACATGAGAAAATTTCAAAAAGTCTCTTCTCTATAAATAGGAACAGGAAGGAGGTGCTTAGAAGTTGAAGAGTAGTAAAAACAAAAAGAATTTTCTGGAATTGGACATGTTCCCTTAACAAACCTAAAGTCAAAAATGATATAATTTAAAATAAGAATTAAATGTATATATAAAATATATATCTATAAAATAAAATTTATATATAAAATAAAATTTATAAAATAATAACCTTATATATATATAATAGTATTTTGCTATTATATTATAAATACTCCTTCCCAAAACCTCTGAAAAAGATATAATCATCTGCCACTTTTCCATGAGGCAGTTGAGGCCTAGAACATTTAAAGAAGTTGCCTGAGATTTCATAACTAGTAAATGGCACAAGTGGAATTGAATTCCAGGAGCACCTACCTCCAAAACCTGAGCTCTTAATCACTATTAAAAAATGCTTCAGACTTAGGTAAAATATGACATTGGCTATTAGGTGAAGATACAGTCCTAAGTGAGAAGACACTTGTTCTCCCTCGGGATATTTGCAGTATCTACTCAAAGACAGGATGTAATAATATGTAACAATAACAGGCTGCAGTATGTATTACAAGCTAAAGATGTTGACAGAAGACCACAGGTGGCTGGAAATACTTCCTCAAGGAGGAAGAAGGATGCTCAATAGAAAACATACCACTGAAGTCCTTACTTGAGTATATGAAAGTTCGGAGGAGAAGAATTTGGAATAAAAGAAGGTAGATATGCAGGTTTGCTGGAGTTCATACTATAAAAAGAATCAGCTTCAGGTGGGAGAGAAAGGCCATCTCAAGGAATGTCTGCAAGGCCAAATTAGATTTGAGGCTGTGCCCTGGACACAATGGAATGAAATGGCAAGAGAGGTGGTGCCAATAGACTGACGGTGATTGAAACTATGCTGAATACTCTCACGTCAATTACCTTTGAATTCTCACCACAGTGTTGTGAAGATGAAAAATACACGCGATTGCCACCATTTTCTGCCTTAATTACAATAAGGCAGAGAAGAGGAAAGTGCCAGGCCCAGGCTCACATAGCACATTAGATGGGTCTGATGAGTAGGGGAGAGTGAGGTCCTCCATTCAGCTTAGCTAAAACAGGGTACAGCCATGAAAAGTAAAGAATGCACCAGAATGGAAAGACAAACTCATTAGTGTAAAGCTCAGTTGCTTTTTATTTTTGTGACTTGGAAAAGAATATAATCTTGCTTACCATCAGTGTTTCTCTCTCTTTGGGATGATCTTCATGATACTTCCTTCTATGTACCTCAAAGATTATTTGAATCATCAGATGAAATGGTGAGTGTATATGCATGCAAAAGAGTTTCAAACACAGAAGTTTGCGGTTTTTAAAACAAATTATACAAAATATTAACTTGTATGCTGAAGATATATGCATTGGCATATGAATAATACTAAGTCTGTGAGACCGTATCAATTTCATATATAAAATTGTGGTGATTGCCATTTTCTTCTCCTGAGGTGACCAAGAACACATGATTAGAGTTTTGCATTGGCTTATTGGGAGGCAGTTCTCCATGATTCTCTTGTGTTTCTACACATTTTATGAGCAGAGGGAATTACTACCTTTTTTCCAGACTATCTGTTCCAAGGTGTGTGCACAGCAGCAGCCTTAGAAGATAGAGTGTGTCTCTCCAGAGCAGAGGACAGTTTCACTTACTGCTTTGGAAGATGCAGTGTCTCCCTCCAGAGCCTAACTGCCAGCACAACAAATTTAACGCCTCCTTTGGGACAGAATATAGGCATATTACTGCCTGTTAAAGAAGGTTTAGATTCCCTGAGTTCAGAGTTTCTCTAGTGAAATGCAACCCAGGTGTCATCTGTCCCCTTTGCGATGTCCTGTGGGGTCTGGAGCTCAAGGAACTAGCACAAGAAAATGCTCATATTCTGGCTACTACTGTTGCCATGAGTAAGAAAGTCCTTTGCCTGTGACCTAGGAGTGTCAAGTCTTCTGCCAACATCCACATGATAGTGGGCAGGCTGACTTGGTCCATTTACAAGCAGGGTGAAGTCTAAGACCCTTCACAGTTCTTGACACGGCTTAACGCTGGATAGCCACATTCAGATAGCTGCTATGGACACATATGGCTTCTCCTAATGCAAGACAAAGACACCTGGTTTAATGTAAAAACCTGGTTAAGAAAAAATACCTGAAGAGAAACAGAAATCAGAATTGTAAAGAATAGTTTTCCTGGGAGGTCACTTTATATTGGCACAGCTCCTTTTCCTACTTTCCCATCATTGTCTCTTCATTACTGCAGTATCTGAAGACTGGATTGCCCTCTTCCTTCCTCCCTGCTTTGTAAAGACTAGCTAATGAGGGGGAGTGGTCACAATCCTAGTTGGGACAGTAAGATTTTCCAGACTATTCCAGCTATTTTTATCTCCTAGCTGTCAACCTACTGGTTACTTTTCATTCCTCAACCCTCTTTAGCACTCTGTAGCGTATTATTTGTGTGTCAACTTTTTCTTCTGGTTTACCCTCTTCTATTCCTCTACCCCTAGTCTAGGCTTTCTTCTCTCCTGACCTCTTTCTGTGCCTCAGAACCATCTCCATTTACAGATGGATTCATCTTTATTTGAATTTGTAGCAGCTGGAGTATTAGAGGACACTGCCTTTGAGCTCCTCATTTCTCATTCTATCTACAACCATCCATTCCCAAGAGAACATCAACAACTGTATCTACAGCTACCTATCTCTATCCTTATTCTGAGCTGCAGATCCAACTTTCTAAATAAAAAATGCACATGGGCTTTGAAGTCATTAAACCTTGCCATTCATTCTGTAGTTCTTATTCAAGTAACTTAATCTAATTGAATCTCAATATAATTATCTATACAATCAATAGAGTTCCACTATTTTAAGTAAATTGAAGCATAGACTTAGGGGTTTCTGTAAAAGTATCTAGTAGGTATTATGAAGTGCCTTATAAAGAACGATGACTTTCTTAGCCTTCCTCTCCATGCCCTTCTATAGTTGGGAAACAGTCCTTAACATTCTCTTGGTGAAAGTCACTATTGTTTACCAGAAGACTTGAGAGAGAAACCTGAGAGCCACCTTTGCTTTCTCCTTTTTGCTCATCTCCCTCATCCAGCAGCTACTGGAAGATGTTAACTGATGTTTCCTCACACATATCTCTGGAATTCAAGAACTGCTGTCCGTTTGCTTTTCTACTGCTTTAATGCCAGCATTTCTCTACTTGTCACCTTTACCTCCAAACCTCCAGTCTCTTTCTATTCAATCGATTATTCCCAGAACCAAGAGTGTTTTCATACAAGGCTCAAAGTCCCTGCCTAAAACCCATTGTTCACACAAGCAAGGGTTATGATCTAAACAGAAAAGTCTGTGTGCTTTCAGGATATGTTCCAAATCCAGAGCAAAATGTACAAGTCATTTCAAAATCACTCCAACCTTCTTTATGGCCTGGTCTCACACCAGCACGTGTATCCTTCATGTCTTTTCTGTAGCAAACCGTAAGTCCTGGTTCTCTGCGTAGGCCATGTCCTTCAACATCTGAAACCTCTTACGCATTGGTCTCCACATTTGTCAGAAATACTAATTTCCAGACTCATCCTTCCCAAGCAAACTCTCTTAATTCAAGTCTCAGTTTATCTTGTTACAGAAGTTTTTTCTTTCTTTCTGCTTTAGATTTAGTCACACCCTTTTCCCTATCCCCCCAGCCTCTTGTCATGAGTTATCTTAATTTTTCTGGTACTTTCTTACTAAGCCTGAACCCTCAGACATGTAGTCCAGTATATAAAATATTATAAGTGCTAAAGAAATCTGCCTTAATGTGTGTATGTGTATATATATATATATATATATATATATATATATATATATAAAATTATCCAAGGAAATGGAGATGAAAAATACATAATAATAATGTTACCAATAAGAGCAAAATTTATTGAATACTTCCTGTGTCCCACACTCTATGCTGAATGACTACTTTGAACATTTTATCTCATTTATAGCTTAGACCCCAAAGTAACCTGTAGTATAGTTAACTATTATCATGAACATTTTGAAAATGAGAAAATTGAGCCTCAGGCAGCTCAAGTACCTTTCACAGTCACACTGCTAGTAAGTGGATTATCTATTGCTATAGTTATCTAATACTGCATCATAAATCACTGCAAAATTTAGTAGCTTAAACCATTGACATTTTATTATATCTCACAAATCTATGTGTTAGCTGGGCCCAGCTGAGAGGTTCCTCTGCTAGTCTTCCTTGAGCTCTCATGCAGTTGCAGCAAAATAGCAGATGCTGTCAGATGGTTGGACACATGGGGCCCTCAGGGCTCTTTTGGGGCTTCTTTTTCCACAGAGTGCTGGACTCTCTAGAGCCTCTCTACTGGACCTCTCTGTCTAGCAGGATGTTCTGCAATTTATTCCTAGTGAGTAGAAGATCTTCTTTTTCATACCTTGCTCATAAGTCCCAGATGGTCACTTTCTTCAAATTCTGTTGGTCAAAGCAGCCACAGACATAGTTTAGATTCCACAATGAGAGGAGTCTCATGTACATATAGACCATGGTCTATATTTGGCCATCTTTTGAGATTCTCAATCTCGGTACTGAGGTTGAGATTCCTTGATTCTTTCCAATTATAGCAGGAAGACTGAGAAAATTTAACTATAATGGAATTAGAAGACCTGAGGTGCAAACCATAGAAATAAAATCATCTTCCTCGTAGCCTGATTTTGTTTTTATAGACATTTAAAAGATATGAAATAAGATCCTCTTTATTTATCACTAACCTGGAGAAAGTCATACTTGTATTTCTGACAAGAGTGTTAAAATAATTCAGAAGAAAGAGATAAAACTGATCGCTAGCACTTATGGAACTGGAGAGATGGAAGGGAAGATGCCAGACAGCACTCATGCCACAGAACAGACAAAAAAATGGAAAGACCCCTGTGATGCAGGGAAGAAACTAGGAAAAAATATTGTAATCTCACTCTCTTTCTGCCATCTGATCTCCCACGATCAGCTTCCATTGGCTGAACCCACCCAGGCCAAAAGAACAAGGGAGTCCAAGAGATACGGTCAACTGTGTCAAACTCCTAAAGCAAAAAGCAGGGCAGAAAATGAAGGTGGGGAGGAAGATGCTAGTAGAGGATAACCAGCTTGCTGCTGCCGCCACTGTTTTGTTGATGTTACTGTTATTATTATTACTATTCCACTTATAATCTCTTTATCCAGGGACTGGAATAAAAAAAAGTCATTTTAGTTTATTTGAATAATATTTCTAGATAATTGAACTCTGGCTAATTGAGACTGCATTTGTTTGAGCACATAGCATTTAATATGCATTTGGAGAACAATCAAGATCCTTCTCTTCTCTGTTCCTCATCCTCTGCCCCTTTTTCCCTCTCTAATTTTTCCTCATCAGAGGATCTTGTGACTCAGAAAGGCTTATTCAGAAGGAAAATCTCACAAATAAAAAATTGGTTGAATAGCCACACATGCCTCAGAACAATGAACAGAAAAACTTTTTAGTCACCAATATGACTTTTGGTGCTTATCTAATCAAAGCATGCACTGGAAAGGAAAATGATATAAAGCTTCTCTTTCTCCCACTGTGATTTTTATTCTGGGTCACCAATACTTCTCTTACACACCATACTTTAAACATTTCTGTCACCTTACCTTTTGAAATTAGAACTGACACTGTCCTGGAACAACCTCCAGAGGTACAATTTTTTCACAGGTTAGTATCTTTAATTTCAGTTTCTAATTGATAAAATCCATCATAGTGATTCATGTTGCTTTACTCTTTTGGCACGTATTATCTTCTTTTCTTGTTTTCCCTGCTCTGTGGCATTCATTAAGGAAGACATAAATAAAATTGGAGATGGTTGGGGGTGGTAATGAGTGGGATGACGTAGTATTTCCATAGAGAGTCCTCAAACCATTCTATTATCTTCCAGTGAATGGACTATACTGATGATGTCCCTAATGGAGTCACCAGTCTCCATCTTTTAATTAAAATACTACAAAAATCCTCCTATGTCTGCATATTTTTGTTTGTTTAATACAGGTCTCCACAATGTTGTTTTACTTTAGAATTTCCATGGCTGTTCCAAGTTTTCTTTCTCTCATCCAGTATACTGAATTAGTTTTGTAAAACTGTACAAATGGCCCATGCCTCCATAGGGAAAATGATTCCCAAGAAGCAGCAATCAGCATGTTAAAATAGATCATCTCAGAGACACAAAGTGGTCCTGCATAAGTCAGCACAGCTTCTCATAAAATTCAAGACTGACTCAGCACACATGGGTAGCCATTAGTTCTCCAAAGCATCTTTCTATTTCCTTTATGACTTAGCAGCCAGCTTTTAGGAAGTCCATAATCAGAGGAATCAAACTGGCTTCTTAATTACTGAGATCACAAAAGGCGTTGATGGCCCCATTAGGAATAAATGAAGCCTTGACATATAAACTCATGCAGTTGGACTACTTGATTCTCAGGCTTCCTTTCCTGAGTTTGGAGCGTGAAACACAAGGTGTTCTTCTTATGATGCTCATACAATTCTGTCTTATTTTCCAGGAACATAGAGGATCATATATGATTTTAGGGACAAAAATGGTTGTCATTACGTTTGGAACACTTTTTCAAAAGTCAGATGGAATCCAATATAGATATGGTAACAAAAAAATCATATTGAAAATATGACCATCATTTAGGAAACTTCACACTATATATTCATATGCAAGAAAAGAAGTTTAGAAAGCAATGTAAATTAATGAGAGGGACATAGGGATGAGAAAGAGAGAAAGAGAGAGAGAGGCAGATACCCCACTGAGTGAGGAGCCTGCAGTAGGGCTTGATCCCATGACTATGAGATCATGACCTGAGTGGAAATCAAGAGCTAGACACTCAATTGACTGAGCCACCCAGGAGCTTTTTGTATAAGTTTTATTTCCTCAGTTGCTCTCTAACCTTGCTAAGGCCAGTGACCGTTATGAGAATTCCCCTCGTATGCTCCACAGGGCACTCATTATATCTATGTATTTTCCAAAATGTTTTTCTTTCAACTAAAAATTGAAAAAAATAAAAGTCATTTATATTCACAAAACCAGCAGCTACCTGATTAAGTTTTTATGAAATATTATAATATTATGTTGATAAATATATATTATTACAATATTGATAAGCTGTGACATATAAAATATGATTTTGAAGATAGACATTTTATTATTTTCACAGTTATTTCTTATATTAATTGTTAACATATAATATTTTCCTTATAATTATTGGTATTGTTATAATTATGTTATCTTTTGATCATCCTTTCTAAGTTGTTACTATGTGCTATCCTTGTCTTCTAGGAACTCAAAATTATGGGATCATTTTCAATTTTTTCTTAAAGGAACTCTATTCAAAGCATTTTACTCAGATGTCAACTGTATAAAACAGTTGGAAATAAAGCTCTTCTGGTTGAAAAAGGAGTTGGGCCCAAGAGCCCTATTTGGCTCCCCAGCTTCCTCTAAGACCTGTGAATGTAATATTACCACAATTTAAAAATTGCTGCTCCGTGTCTTGAAAGGACTGCTCAAATTAGTTACCTGAAAATTACCCACTGAAACAAGAGGTCTTCTGTCCTGGGCTTTTATATTCACCACACTTACTAGTTTATTTTAATATACAGAGTGGCTACTCATGGGTTTTTTGACTAGCTTCATTTAACTTCTTCTCCTCCACCTTTTTTATCCACCAACTTTTTTCCTCTTCTGTCTCTGAACTGTCTACCTTAAGTACCCCCAAACACACACACATGCACTTCACACAAACATGCATGTGCACACTAACACACAGACTCACACATGTACAAATGCACAGGAATTCACCACAGCTACTCAGCAAGTAATCACCTGGATCACCATGCCCATGATGAGAATTAGTTGTTTGCAAAGGAAACTCTAAGTACTTAAGCACATTGCTTTGCAATCTGGTAATGTCAGTTGCTTCAACCACAGACCACACCAACCTCTGGAAACCCATTGCTAGGTTATCTGACTACAATGGTCAATTTTGAAATCCACACCAATAGGAAAGGCTGCAAATGTCCATAATCACAACACACTGGAAAATGAAAGTGCAGTAAGCATTTATGTCAGTGAGACCGAATGGATTTGAAAGACCATTTGAAAGAGCCAGCTAAAATTCAAAACAAAAGCTAAGAAAACCAGTATGTTGTGTATAATTACTTCTGATTAGTTTTCACTGAATTGACAGAGAAATGGCTGAATGGAATGACTGAATTCATCATCACTAAAGTATTTTTAAATAATTTAAGGTCATAACGTGATTAAGGTTGTTCATACCTTACTTAACATATTATATTCAGTATATTTAAACTCATATTTTTAGGACTGAATGGAAATACTATGAACCTGATCAAGCAAACCAATCAAATTAATTGAGCCCTGAAACTCCAAATAATGGCAGTAAAGCAAAGTGGACACATGGCCACTTCCACAGATGATGATCTAAAAATTTGGATAGAATATTTTATAAAATGAAGGCCCTGATAGAATTTTTTTTAATAAAACTAAGCATTTGAAAGCAGAGTAAAACCAGAGGAGAGTTGACTCAAAAAAACTGGGAATGCAAGAGAAAAGACCTACAAGTTCATTTCTTTCTGATTTGAGGGTGTTGTCTCTCCTTCAGCTTGGCTTTGGCATAAATAAAACACTTTGAGGAGTAGCAGACTATTTTTGAAACATAGTCTCAAATTATCATCCCAATTTTTTAAAAATACTACAGTGTTTTTAACATATATCCCCAATTTTTAAAAATATTATTCCAAAAAGTGGAGCTTAAATTGGACTTAATTCCCCTTCTTTTGATATAGTGTCTCATTTATGATAAATGTAGCACAAACGGAGAAAAACAACAGCTCGACAGTGGAAAAACCTTGTAAACATTACTTCAACCAAGTTACAAAGTTAGTGTCACCAGTTGTAAGTCAGGTTGATATGTACGGACTTGTATGATATGATGAGAAGGATGCTTCAACTCTGTGGTATTCTTCCCTAAAATCTCTAACTCCAGTACAACTGACGTGGGAAACAAAAGCAAAAGAAAATTTGGATTTCCTTACTACTTACAGCTTGTTGACAAGTCCTTGAAACAGGCAGAATGACATTCCTTTAGGAACTCAACTTTGTCCATGTTGACACTTTGCTAAGGGCAAAAGGCAATCTTAGCCTGACCCCCAGGATCCTGTGAGTAAACTTTAACATATAAAAAACTCCTTTGGAACTTCATTTATCTCTACCCCGCCCCAAGATACATGTTGATAAACATCCCCCAAGCATATGACCCACCAATATACATCTGAAGGGTCTGATGACTAAGGTTTTACTAGACAGTAATAAATGGCCTACCTTTTCCTAATAATAGCTCACCCTCTCAGGTCCTTGGAAACCTTGCTTCCAAAATTCCTTAGAGACTTATTACGTTCTCCCCAAACCCCTCTGACTTGAAAGTATATAATGCACCACTCTTCATGATCCGAGTGCAGCTCTTTCTGCTCATGGGTTCTGTTCTGTACTTTAATAAAACCACCCATTTGCACCAAAGTTGTGTCAAGTGTTCTCTATTGGTCATCAGCCCCAAACTCCATCATCTTTCCTACAACACAATCATAAAGAATTAGACAACCCCAAATTGGGAAATATTGTACAAAATTCTTGACCAGTACTCCTCAAAAACGTCAGTCACAATAAACAAACAAACAAATAAATAAAAAGGAAAAATGGAGAAACTGTCACAGACGGGAGGGCACTATGAAGTCCTAGCGACTGAATGTGATTTGAGTTCCTGGCTTTGATTTGATCCATCAGTAGAAAAAAAGGTAAAATGTGAATAAAGTCTATAGTAAATTGATAGTACTGTACCAGTATGATTTGGGGAGGGGAGGAGGTTACCTTTGTACCATGCTTATGGTAACATTAGGAGAGACTAGTTGAAAAGTATATAGTGAAACTATATACGATTATTGCAATTCTTCTTTAAGTCTAAAATCTCAAAATGAAAAATAAAACAAAAACCCCAAACAGTATCTTTTATCTCACATCACACGCTGTGAATAAGCTGAAAACCCAGTGCTCTCAACTCATAACAAAATCCATTACTTCCAGCTCCATCTCTGCAGAGAGAGCAGTTGCTCTATGGGGTATATAAAAGTGCCTAAAATATATTGTTCACTTGATAATGATGGGATTTTTACAGCTTCACAGATAGGCAAATATCTTGACCAATATCGGAACAGGACAGGATTTGAAAATTGGCAAAAGAATTGTGAAACAGATGGCTATATTCTGATTGGTCAAAGTAGCACCAAAGCAGAATAATGAATTCAAAGAGGTTAAGATTAAGTTGACCTAAAGGAGAGTCCAAAGAGGACTGGCAGATTTCTTCCTTCAGGCCTGGATAGTTGTGCTCTCTCATTTTCACCTTTATGTAAGGAGTTCTAAGCCATTTTCCCTGACTCTCAGCTTGGTCTCTGAAAAGCAAATTCTTCTTGGAATGCATATGCACTCTGTCTAAGGAAGTCACTAAAGGGAGAAACTCTTATTAACCAATACAACAATCAAATGAGCATATGCATTCTTAGAAATTTCATACAATTTAGTAGCATAGGAAAAATAGTTTTAAAGAAGATAGAACAATTAAGGCAGAAAGTAGGCAAATAAAAATTAATAATTTGCTTTTTGTTGAAAAAAAGTGTATCCTAATCATAGAATTTTAAAGTTTGATACAATCATTTAATACAATCATATAATCATGAATATTTAAATTTTATGCAATCATAAGCATCTTCTATGTCATGGTATGTCTACTATAGGATATAAAGGAAAGCTAAAATATAGTCAAGTCTAGCTGGCTCACTGGGGAGATGAAAATTGCCAGTTGTGACTTCCCTTGGATCATGCAATCAGTAAATTATGGAGCAGGTTCTCTAGTCTCAGTTTCATAACTTAGTTAATGCTAGATAATGTTAGCCTAACTTTCACATTAAAAAAAATGAAAAATGATTGTTAATAAGCATAAGAAAGCACCATTTGTGCTATTTCTACTGTATATTTTGGTATTGAAATAGCTATTTCTAGAGTTTTCAAGAAGTGTTTATTCTTGTAAGTAAACAAATATTTCACTTCACAAACATTTTTGAAAAATGAATTAAAATTCCCAAATATTCACCAGGCCTTCATGAAGAGTTCTAATATAATGAAGGGTACCAAAATATACCACCTCAAAATATGCTTCTTTGGCATAAGGATTATTTTGAGCTAATGGCTATTGAGAATCAACAAAGCCAAGAAAAACTCTTAAGAACAGGATATGAGGGGTGCCTGGGTGGCTCAGTGGGTTAAGCTGCTGCCTTTGGCTCAGGTCATGATCTCAGGGTCCTGGGATCCAGTCCCGCATCGGGCTCTCTGCTCAGCAGGGAGCCTGCTTCTCTCTCTCTCTCTCTCTGCTTGCCTCTCTATCTACTTGCGATCTCTCTCTGTCAAATAAATAAATAAAATCTTTAAAAAAAAAAAAAAAAGAACAGAACAGAATATGAGATGTGCCTGGGTAGCTCAGTGGGTTAAGCATCTGCCTTTCGCTCCGGTCATGATCTCAGAGTTCTGGGATCCAGCCCCGCATCGGGCTCTCTGCTCAGCCGGGAGCCTGCTTCTTCCTCTCTCTCTGTCTGCCTGTCTGCCTACATATGATCTCTATCTGTCAAATAAATAAATAAAATCTTTAAAAAAAAAAAAAGAACAGGATATGAGTTTTCAATTTATAAAAGAAATTTCTATTTGTAGAATTATCTGTCCCTTCCCTAGAAGAGGAGGTCTCTTCATAACACTCACTTATGGAAAAGGCAATGACTTAACTCTATGTAACGAACCATATTAAAGAACCACAGCTGTACATACCATTCTTTGTCTTCCTCCCATAACTTCATCCCCAGTCCAGAACCTCCAAACCTCTTTCCTTTTGTTTACCCTAACATGGTATATAAACCCAACTCCAAGAATCTCATCACTGAGTGCTCCCATATATATTTGTGCATGATGACATGCATGTTAACTTTTTCCCCTTATTAATCTGCCTTTTTGCCATTTAATGTATAGGACTCTGGGGAGAGAACCCAAGATGGGTAGAAGAAAAAGGTTTATGCTTCTTCCCCTACAACATACAACATTCACAATATAATTGTAATTCAGATTATGATTCTTATTTGAAAGATGAGGAAAATGAAAGATCAGTGAAATTCCTGGACTTTAAGTGAGAGAACTTGTTTTAACATAAGATTTCTATCTGCTACATTTCCTGTGATAACTACTGCTGACATTACTAGAATTTAAACAATGGGGATGTCCTGGGGCGCCTGGGTGGCTCAGTGGGTTAAAGCCTCTGCCTTCAACTCAGGTCATGATCCCAGGGTCCTGGGATCAAGCCCCACTTTGGGCTCTCTGCTCATCAGGGAGCCTGCTTCCTCCCCTCTCTCTGTCTGCTTCTCTGCCTACTTGTGATCTCTGTC
The DNA here is from genome assembly GCF_964662115.1 of Mustela nivalis. Lineage (NCBI taxonomy): Eukaryota > Metazoa > Chordata > Mammalia > Carnivora > Mustelidae > Mustela > Mustela nivalis. The sequence continues at coordinate 51,502,224 of NC_139033.1, forward strand.
TGTCTGTCAAATAAATAAGTAAAATCTTTAAAAAAATAAATAAATAAATAAATAAATAAATAATGGGGTCCTCAAAGATCCAGTTGTTTCTTGTTTGTAAAATATTTTCAAAATAAAATTAGCTTATTTAGAAATTTATATTAAGCTGCCCGTTATTCATTATGACCAACTATGATTTGTAGTTAAATTAACTGTGTAAAAACAGTCCCAATGATTTTTTTTTAATATGTTTTCTTGTGATTCTCCCCCCCCCCAGACTTACTGAGTATAATTGACAAAAATTACATATATCTAAGGTATACAGTATGATATTTTACTGTATACATTGTGAAATCATTACCAGAATCAAGCTAATTAACATACTGTCACTTCACTGTTACTTTTCTTTGTGTATATGAGAATACTTGAGAACCACTCTCTCAGGAAATTTTAAGTATACAGTACATTATTATTAACTATAGTCAACATGCTGTACAATAGATTTCCAGAACTTATAATTGAAGGTTTATACCCTTTAAGCAACATATCTCCTTTCCCGCCACATCCCACATCTTTGTGATTCTAATTATCTCCCCAATACCCCTCTCCCCTTAGAAGAGGGTTAGGAGTAGTAATATAGAATACTATCATTAGTGTGCTATTTGATCACTGCATGGGATATTTTTATATTCCTTACATATCCCTACCTAGATGTCTCTCCATTCCATACTTCTTTGCTTGACTAGATATTCTACCTCATGTTTCATTTGTTTTGTTTTTACTATTCCAACCCAAAGGAAGTCCTACTACTTCATTTCCATTCTACCATGTTTTGTTTTGTTTTTGTTTTTGTTTTTTTATTATCCCAACCCAAAGGAAGTTTTATTTCTTCAACACCTCAAACCATGTTTAAGATCTGTACAAAATGTACATATCACTTAGCATTTGATTATTGCCAATCTTACATAAAAATGCTCTATATACACCACCAACTCTTTGAAATCAGACTGATTTTCTTTGTTCATTGGACATGCAAGACTTAAAAGAAAATATTGTTATTATCTGTCATAAAATCATAAAGTAATAGCAAAGATTTTAACCTTTCAAATAAACACCGTCAAAGCATGAGCCTAATAATTGGAAGTGATAGTGGTGATCGTGGATATCATGAGGATGAATTGCAGTTTTCTTCTTGGCAATAAAATTGTACATGTTTCTTTTTAGGTAGTTAAAAGGTAGTTTTCCTAGTAAAATTTAGAGACTCTGTTTAAATTTTTCACAGCTTACACATAGAAAACATCACTAGTTTCCCAAATGTAAAAGGCAAAGAACTCGCTGCTCCTCTCAACTACAGTGAGCTACATCATTAATGCCACACATCAGACTTTAGAGTCATTTCCCATTTAATCTTCCTAGCTTTTCCTTATAATTCCTCTCCACATTTCCCACTTGAGCTGATATTTTATATTGCTTCAGCTCAACACAAAAAGTTAACTTGGGTACAGGAAATGTTCATTTTTTTTAAATGAAAGTATTTTGCTTAGAAGGATGATTTAAAAAGGGCTCAGACAGATTCAGTGAAAGTATATGCTTTGATATGTTGAAAGAAATCTGCTTCACAAATAAGATGAGATGTTTTTGAAAAAATGCAAATGACCTCATACTGATATATGTTGTAGTGAGTATACTATTGGATGCTTTTTAAAAGATTTTTAGCATGGAAAGAGAGATCTGGAAGGTAGTAGAAAGCCAAGGAATCACACAAATGCAATTCTAATAATCCTTAGCCTGAAAAATGTGGGAATCATGCTTCAGAAATAGAGTGCCATTTCCAGAGGTAAAAGCCATTTACTTCAAGTGCTTCATATTGCATATAGGAAAAAAATGACAAAAGCCAACATATATTCTGCCACTCCCCACTCCAATAAACATGGCAGATATAACATCAACAAAAATTTTAGTGCTCATTTGCAGTTAATCCTTATCTCCATCTCTATGTAGACAACCACCTATTTGCTTTCCCTCTATATATAAATTTGCTTTTTCTGTTCATTTCATAAAAATAAAATGATGTAATATGTGTTTTTCTACCTCTGGCATTTCTCACTTAGCATAATGATTTTGAGGTGTATCCCTGTTGTAGTATATGTCAGTAGTTTGTTCCTTTCATTGATATATTGTATTTAATCAATACAAAACATTTTGTTTACATATTCATCACTTGATTGACTTTGGATTGGTTCTAACTTAGAGCTATTATACATAATACTCCTATAATTATCTTAGCGTGGGCATATATTTAATTTATCTTGGGCAGAGTCCCAGGTGTGGAAGTGCTGGGTCATACAATATGTTAGTTTTTAATTTTTGAAGAATGCCAGTTTCCACATTTAGTATTCCCATTTTAACGTTTAGCCATCAATATGTGTAGGTAGTAGTTTCTCTACATTCCCCCTAATTCTTCTTCTTGTCTGTATTTTTGAGTATATCTATTCTAGTTGGGTGTGAGCTGGTATCTCATTATTGCTTTAATTTCCATTTCCATGTTACTGAAAATATTGTATATCTTTTAATGGGCTCAGATAGACATTCCTGTATGTCATTGTTGAAATACCTAGGCAAATCTTTGTCTGTTTTTTAATTTGAATTTTTTGTCTTATTACTGACTTTAAAAAATATGTATGCATTCTGGATTCAAGTCCTTTATCAGATATATGATTTGCAAATAATTTCTCCCAATTTGTGGCTTGTCTTTCTTTCCTTAATGGTCTCTTCTGATAAAATCCTATATCAATTTATTCTTTTATTGGTTTTCTTTTGGAATTGTACTGATAAACTCTTGTCAAATCTAAGTTCCTAAAGATTTTCTCTTTTGTATCCTTTTAGACATTTTATCATATTAGCTCTACATTTAGAGCAATGATCCATTTTGAATTAATACTTATGTATAGTGTAAGGTAAGGCTTAATTTCATCTTTTTGCAAGTAGATACACATTTGGCCAAGTATTTTTTTGTTGAAAAGACTTGTCTTCCATTAAATTGTCTTGACACCTTAGTCAAAAATCAATTAACCCTAAATACAATGCTTTCTTCTGGTCTCACAATTCTGTTCCATTGATTTATGCATCTACCTTTATGCCAATTACCACACTGTCTTTAAAATGTAAAAAAACCCAGAAATCGTAAAAATTAAAACCAGATCAGCAAACTAGTATTTAGTAAGAGTTTGTTGTGTATAAAGGAACACTTTGCAAACTGGGAGTCTTCAAATCCAAAATTGATAAGAAGGTCAGAGCATGATATTACAAGATGGTTTATAAAATGAAAATGAGGAAGTTGTTTAACCTTTACAATGATTGGTTGTTACAATGGGGGTTTCCAGATGACAGCAGATTGGTTAAAATAATTATCTTACATCATTTTAGGGAGATGACTTGTTTCTTTTATAATTATCAGAGCCATTTATAAAAAATTAACTTAAGTCTCACTTAGATTCATGAAATACATTAGATTTGGTTTTGCTTGTAGGGCTTACTTGGTTTTGTCTGCTTGGGGGATTTTCAAGCCTGGTCTCCATTTTATTTTATTTTAACAATTTTAAGTTTTGAAATCAGATATGTAAATTCTCGGGGTACCTGGGTGGCTCAATGGGTTAAAGCCTCTGCCTTTGGCTCAGGTCATGATCCCAGGGTCCTGAGACTGAGCCCCGCATCGGGCTCTCTGCTCAGCAGGGAGCCTTCTTCCCCCTCTCTCTCTTTGCCTGCCTCTCTGCCTACTTGTGATCTCTGTCTGTCAAATAAATAAATGAAGTCTTAAAAAAAATGTAAATTCTCCATTTTTTCCCCCTTCATCCTCCTCTTCCTTCTTTTTCTCAGCACTTTCAAGATGCTTTTCATTTGTATTCTGCCCTTACGTCTTTTTCCCTCTTGTGACAACTCAATTATTTTTTGTTTGTTTGTTTCCTGAATATATGTATATATGTCTTTTTCTCTGGACACTTTCAGGATTTTCTCTTCATCGTGTGTGTGTGTGTGTGTGTGTGTGTGTGTGTGTGTGTGTGTGTGTGTGTTATTTGCTTGGAAAAATTTCAGACACAATTTCTTCTGGTATTTTTTTTTATCCTGTTGTCTCTCCTCCTTTTGGGTTTTTAATTATACAAATCTTAGGTCAATTTTTTGTTTTTCATGGATATTATATCTGTTTTCTTTTTTCCTTTATGGATAATTTTCACTGCTCAATCTTTACATTAACTAATCCTTTCATGTGCTGTGTTCATTCTGCTGATAAGCCCATTAAAATTATTTTTCACCTCTTTTGCCATTTTTAATTTTACATTTTTAGCTGAAATTACTCATTTTATCATTCATGCTGTGTACATTTTTTTTAAGATCCCTTATTGTATAATTATTATTTTAAAGTTCCTCTTGGATAATTTCAACATTTGGGCTGTTTCTACTGTTGATAATGGCTCAGATCTTTTTAAACAATTATCTCATAATTTTGATTGAATAGAAGCATTATGTGGAAAAGAATTGGAAAGAATGAATGAATAATATTATGTCTATACAAGTTTAGGGCTCTTTTGTGCACCCCATTACAACTGAGAAAAAGCCATTGAGTCGATCTAGTCTGTTGCTGAGCTTGGTTTGGTCTTTGAGTTACTCTGTTTGTCTAGTCTCTGTTCTCACTTTAATTAGATTCAATTAAACAAATAATTCAAATGCTTTGAGTTTGGAATCTCAACCTTCCCTTTAGTAGGTAGGGCTTGGCATGGGAGTGCTTAGAGGTTTTGTATCCTTTCTTCTCTACTTTTGGAGTTGAGAAGAGCCTGCACATTCTGCACCTCACCTCAGGCTTTTCTCTTTAAACTCTACTGTCTCTTCAGCCACGGGCTACCTTTGTCTAGGTCCTAGTGTAAGTTATAGAGTCCCTGGAGTGAGTGATTCTCTGTCCTTGTGCTTGTCTTCCAGGCTCAAGCACCCTGGAACATCTGCTTCTTAGTTCATGGTGGCAGAGGTGGTTTTCTCTTATCACTGCCCCCATGATCACAGATAATGACTCTCTTGTACTGAGTCTAAATACCTGAAAGTTTACCTGAATATTATTCTAAACTCCTTCACTTTTCTACATTTAAATCATTTGCAATCATTTTTACAAGCATTTATCAGAATATTCTCTCTACCCTCTAACTCCATAACTACTTCCTTAACGTAATCTGTACCTGCCAATAAACATATACATTTATTTATTTAATTATGCAAGTTTATTAAGCATTTCTTATGTATCAACTTCATATGAAATACTTTTGGTTCATTGATATGAATATGTGATATCTAAATCTAGGAAATCTGTAGTCACATGCTTGTAGAAAAAATACTAAATCAATACTTATACTCTATCATCCAGAGTACAGAGTACAACTTTCATTTTTAATGTATATGATGTTTTTGCTGAACAAGTTCAAAGTGTTTATAAAGAAGAATACTTTAAAGAGAAGACATATAGTGTTTCCTCCACACTGTTAGAACATCATTATTGTGTTCTGAATATAGTAGATAATTATGGAATAGATAATTAACACATCAAGTCTAATATAACAGAACTATTATGGCCTTGCCATCAGCAGTTATGGAATACTTCTATCTCCTAAGGGTTATAACATATACTGAAAAGTGTAAGATGTGGCCACTGTTATCTTTCCAGTTGTATTGTAAATTGGCAGATTAAGAGCTATAAGAAAGTAAAAATCTTATATTGTACATTTTCAACTCCAACTCTACATGTTAAAACAGGAAAACTGAGATCTAGTTTATATTTATCCAGAGATATATAATTAATATATGTTTAATATTTTATATTAATCCAGGGATACATAGTCATACAATGAAAATAGTAATTATTAAGGTTATCTTTATTTTGTGTTTTAGATATTTATTCTACTAGGTGATTCAGGGGCAGAAATTAAATCAATCAATTAAATTATAAATTGACAATTTCCTATATTTTGTATAATGTATATTATACCAATATATGAGTACATTGGTATATATCCATGGCAGTACACCTTGCAACATCTCATATATATGTTAGAAATGCCAAGCACAATGTAAGGCCTTATATAAATTCTGTTAATCATGAGACATAGTAATAATAAAAAAAGCATAGGAAATATGAATACGGATTAAAAATATGTTGTCTTGAAAGTTAGATAATTTATAATTACATTATTTTTCTCTAGAAATTCATTAAAGATGCACAGAACGTATCAGTCTCATGGATTCTTGGAATTACACGGTTTTCCTATATTTGTTCATTATAGTTTGATTTGACTTCCTAAAGTTCTCTTGTGATCGTCAGCCTTTTTGACTCCGTAATTTTTACTTAATAATCTGACCTTTTTTTAGTTAGCCATCTTCTAATAAGCAGCCAGTATTTTACTCTGAGATACAGAAAATGTCACCATATGCATACTGCTAAATGGCTGAATGTATAAAATAACATTGTCTGTATCTGCTATTATACATATGGCTTCATTCAGAGTATTATATTCTAAAAAAGAAAAGTTCCTGAAAGGCTGTCACTCATATTCTGAAATCATTCACAGTATCAGGCCCAGAACTGAAAACATAGTTGGTACTTGATATCTACTTTTGAAGGGTTGTGGAAGGGACATAAAACCTTCCTTTCCTGGAGTAGAAAATAACTGCTCCATACATATTCAGTTTAAGAACCATTGTATCAAAATAGAAAAATTTTCATGCACTGTAAAATTCATTACAGTGGAATTATTATCTCTATCAATAAATTAAAATATATTTTATTAGTAATCTGGAAATATGCCCCAAACCTACAAAGGTTTTTCCTCTCATTGCAATGTTTAACCATTTATTTATTATTTACTTGTTCAACAACTACTCACTCTTCAAACCAGTTTAAATGCCACCCTGATACAATGTTTTTCCTGAGATTCCCAGGTAGTCAGCCTGTCTCCGCCAAGATCCCCCAGTACTTCCTGTATCTTTATATCATTAGCCGTGTTGTGTGCGTGTTTTTAAATCTTTACTCTCTTCTACCATTTTTATATCTTTAATACCTTGAAATATGCCTAACAAAATAAACTGATACAAAGAAGTCACTTCAGAATGTTTGCTGAATTACTGAATAGATACAAATGGAATAAACTGGTCAACAGGTTCTAATTCTCTTTGTTGTGTTAAGTTTCAAAAACTCAGTTTAATTAGTTTGTTCTTGGGAGCTCACCCTGGACTATTAGACTATTAAGACTAACAGCCTAATTTAAAGAATGTATCAAAACACAGTTGGGTCATCGATGAAGAGAACATTTCTGACATCATTCACATGAAAAACAAAATCTCTTTCTGATGGATAAGTAGCTCATCCCACAAAGTCAGTACAATATATACTTGTTTTGAAAGCTACAGTGAGAGAACTCCCTAGATTTGGAAATTATTATATCGTCAGCATTTGTTGGAATGGAAGTGTTTAACTTCTATCTATGATATAAAAATATGCATTTGTGTATATATAAATGTAAAAGAAAATTCAACATCTTTCCTGGGCCAACAAGAAAATACCTTTCTTTTTTCTTTTAATTTGGCACACACGTTTATTGCCTTAGTAGTTCACCTCTCTCTTCTTCTTGCTTCTTTCTTTCCTTCTTCCCTTCTAATTTTCTCCACAAATACTTATTGAGAAAATGTAGGTATCAGGATTTCACTTCTTTTCTTGTAATTCAACTCTGACAAGGCTCAATAATGAAAAGAATGAGGCCTGTAGTGAGGCTCTTAGGGTGTGAATTTAAGTTGCCTCTTCACAGGGTGCCTGGGTGGCTCATTAGGTGGAATATCTGACTCTAGATCTCAGGGTTGTGGGATCAAGTTCTATATCAGTTTACTTAAAAATAACTAAAAAGCTTACTTAAAAATAACTTTAAAAAAAAAGAGTCATTTCTTCAGGTATAATCATCCATTTCTTTTGGACTAGGTAATGTCTCCAAGTATATGACCTTGGGGTGCGGTGTTCAATAATAGTCTATAGTAGCACTTACTGAAGGGGTTTTAGAATGTAAGTGAAGTTCGGTGATGTGAGGTCCCGAGCCAATGACCAAGAAAAGAATTCTTGAGTCATCTTTGGTGCACAATGAAAGTTTATTAAAGCACAGAGACAGGATCCATGATCAGAAAGAGCTGCTGCCCTGGGGTTGTGTGGGGTAGGGATTATATGCTTTGGGGTTGGGGGAGGTAAGGAAAGGAAGGTTTTGAAAAGGATTTTCATACGTTAAAGAAGACTCTCAGGATAAGGAGGCCTTGCCATTGTGAAGTTAAGGTTGTTTTTCCCTCTAGCAAGGCATTAACATGAAGACAGTTAGGAGCTTCCTGGAGGAACATTACACTCAGCCCACTTCAAGTTATCTGTGGATGGGCTGCAGGTTATAAGGACATTTAATTGTATTTACATTCCCTTCTGGAAGCTAGACCATTAATAGAAATGCTTTGTTCTTTAAATTACTAAGGGTTTTTTAAATTGAGGGAGACTCAAGTCTTTCAGGATTGTGATCTCTATAAGTTAACTATTTGTTTTTCCTTTCCTTAGCTTTAGGGCAACCAGGAGTGCTGGAGGAATGCCACATATATCCCATGCTTGGCGGGAGGGGGTTGTTGGGTATCAGCTTCTGCTTTGTCCTCAGCTTGCCTTCTGTTCCCTCATCACTTACCACAAACAATGCTTTGGGAAAATGTTTATATAAAATATATATTTCTGGCAATAGGATGTTTGTTTTATATGAACTTGGGAATTTTGTTTTGCTTTTATCAGTTAAGTATTCTCAGGACCCAGCACAGGAGCTTGAATATCTCAAAGCTTGAATATCACAGAGCTATAGAAATCACACTACTATAAAGTGTCCTTGGTTTCCTAAGACCACCATAATGTGCCACAAACTGTGTAGCTTAAAATGTGAGATATATATATATATATATATATATATACACACACACACACAGTTTTGGAACCTAGAATTCTGAAATCAAGATGTTGCTAGGGCCACGCTCCTTTTGAAACCTCCAACAGAGGATCCTTCCTTGCATCTTCTGGCTTCTAGTAACATCATGTGTTCATAGCTTATGGCAGCTAATTAGTCTTTGCCTCCATCTTCACATGGTCATCTTCTCCCTAGGTGTCTTCACATTGCTTTGCTTTTGTGCGTATCTGTGTCCGTATTTCCCTCTTCTCATAAAGACACCAGTGATATTGCATTAGGGGTCAGTCCACCAGGATTACTTCATCTTAACGAATTACATCAACAACTTTATTTCCAAATAAAGTCATATTCTGAGGCACCAAAAATTAAAATTTCAACCTACCTTTCGGAAACACATGTTACCCCTAACAGGTATTTTTCTGAACTATCGCTGTTCGTTTTCTTTCATGTGATGTCCACTTCACTTCCCAAGGGAAGATCACTCTGATATTTGCCATCATTCTCAATGAGGTCAAAGCTTAACATTCTATGCTTCTCTGTAGAAAATACCACCACAGTGGGAAATAAATCATTGGGATTAATTTCTTAATACATTTGATCTTTTTATTCTCCCTATGAATGAAGGATCCATGTCCCCTTTTTAAACACAATTTCACAGGACTCAGAACAGTGTCCTAACTATACCAGATTTTGAATTACCATGTGTTCAATGAACAGTTCTTTTTTTAGAGGATGAATCCTCTTTAACTAACCTGAGTCACTTTCAAATGGTTTTCTAAAACCTAAACTGTGCTGCTTCTTGCTTAGGGCCTATAGGTCTGTTTCCACTTGTTACCCAGTGAAGGCCAAACCCTGCTGAAGGCTATATGAGTCTCAGCTACTATTTTTAATGACAACCTTCAACAATAGCTAAGAGCAGATTAGAGCCCAGAGCTCTTTGAATGCATGAAAGGTGGAGGAGAAAGTGTCAATTGATATTAGAAATTACAATCCTCATCACTCACCAGCTTTAAAACTATTTCCAAAAGCATTATAGCTTCAAATGTTAGCAGAGTTTTAATACTCTTTCAAATACTTTGATATCGGTAGTGGTAATAAGAGAGAAAAGTGAAAACCACAGAAAAGAAAAATAAAGGATAAAAAGAATGCACTCTGTAGTTTGATCCTTGACCACACTACCCACATTTTCTGCTGAATAATTTTTGTCCCAACAATATAATAAATATATCCTCTCAATAAGGTCTCCTAGGAAAGCCATTTTGCAAATAAACTGAGAATGTCAGGGAGTTAACATACTGTTTCCCTACTTTAATGGCTTTGGCATTAGAATGAAAGAGTAATAGATAGTGCATTCTCAGCCCCTTCCTTCTCCTCCCCACCCCTCTTTTCTCTCCTGTTCTCATAGAAAAACTGCCCTTTGGATGTACAGTGAATTGCTTAAGCTATATAATATATAATCTATTTAATAAGTCCAGTCAGTGTTTAATGTTCTATACATTTGAACAAAGCTTTTTTAATCTATGAGTCTTAACTTTCCTTGTGCTGTTTGTTCAGTGTCTCCTAGACTAGAATTCTTCCCATTTTGGTCACTTTATGGTCCCTCCATACAGATTTTCCTCTACCCCAGTTTTCACCATTTAGCAATAGCCATGTGCACGTAAGAATTCAGTGTTCAAATCTGAAACAAAACTTCTTCAATTTAAAAGGTGGTTTTATTTATACTGATGTAATTTGAGAGTAGTGTTTTGGGGTCCTGAGCCAACGGCCAAGAAAGAACTCTTGAGCGGTCTTGGGGCAAAAAGGTGATTATTGAAGCACGGGGACAGGACCTGTGGCAGGAAGAGCTGCTGCCCCAGGACTGGGAGAAACAATTGGTTATATACTTTGGGGTTGGAGGAAGTAAAGACAAAAGGAAGTTCCAAAAGAATTTTCATAGGCTAAGGAAGACTCACCGGATACCTGAGGTCTGGCTTTTGTCAAGCCAAGGTCATTTTTCCCTCTAGCAAGGAATTAACATTAAGAGAGTTGGGAGCTGGGTGCCTGGGTGGCTCAGTTAGTTAAGCATCTGCCCTCAGCTCAGGTCACAATCCCCAGGAATCTAGCCCCGCATTTGGGCTCCCTACAGTGCATTGGGTGTCTGCTTGTCCCTCATCCTCTGCCCCTCCTGCTGCTCATGTTCTCTCTCTCAAATAGATAGAATCTTAAACAAACAAACAAAAAAGACAGTCTGGAGCTTCCTGGGGTTATACTCTGCCTCCTTCAAGTATTTGTCAGTGGGCTATAGGTTGGAAGGACATTTAGTTTTATCTACGTTTCCTTCTGCCTTTGTTTCCTATATGAGTATTATTTTATTCATCCTCAAATACTACTAGCATATTTTATGAAAATGAAAATTAGGATTCAGGTAAATTAAATGCTTAACCACAATAATATAATGTAAATATAGGACTGAGTTTGGAACTAAAAATTTAGTATTTCTCAATCCAAACCCTTGGTTATTTTTCATTGTATTATAGCTTTCCTACAACCAGATCCTTACTGTGTATACTGCTAATATACTTATGGCTGGTGGGTGAAGATGATTTCAATACGTCAAATAACAAAAATAATTGATTTCCTGTCACTGAGTCTAGGATAGCAGGGATACTCTTACACACCATTCTTTGATATTGAGCATAATGATTGTAAAATAGAAATATGAATCAGAAAGCTAGCTGGAAAAGAGAAAGGCAATTGCTGGTAAATGGGACCTGAAGTAAATTGTTTGGGAAAAAAGAAATACCTGTTAGAAAGAAAGGAAAGCATTATGATGGTAAACAAAAACTATAAAATTTCCCTCTTACCTTGCTAAAATTGGGAAAGGCTCTGCATGTTGTCACTGATGTTTTGTTGTTGTTATTTTTACTTTGTTTTATCTTGAGAACAAAGAATGTATGTGGCTGGGAAAACTTATTTGACCATATGGACCAAGGATTTCCATAGGTGGACAGCATAACCGCACTGCTTTTGGCTGGTAAAGATGACCACCTATTGGGAGAACCTAAATGGAAGAACTTTGTACATGCTCATTCCTTTCAAACCAGGGGGCAACACATATAAAACCAAGAATATGTACCATGGCACAACAGCAAGCATCAAAAAATATTTGCCAGATTTCTGTAACAGGCATTGTATTCATGGTGGTTGTGTGTATGCATGCATGTATGCACATATTTCATTATATTGTCTAATTCATTTCTTTAGTGTCTATAAGACTTATGTAATACTTTCCTTCCCCACACGAATTAATGTGATGGATATTCCCCAGTATAATATATATGAACAAATGGGATATTTATATGATTCTCATTCAGAGCTCTTGTGCCTCTCTCAAGAGGGACAGAGGTTACATTGGCAATTTCATGTAGATATTCCCAAAGGAAAGAAACATTGAGGGCATTCAGATATCATCACCCTTCATGTTCTTTTTCCTGCCCTCATCTTTGGCCTCAATGAAAGTGAGAAATGGCTTTTTTATTCACAGAAAAGGTTGTCTTGATATTGAAGAGCAATCAACTTACAGAACTTGGAGAAGAGTTTGTTGTGCCCTACATGAATGAACTAAAATCTACTTTTAGAATCATTTTCCCTGTGATACTGTTTCTGATTTCAATGGCCTAAAAATAAAGCCTTTCTTTTGAATATGACTCATTTGGAGCCAATGTTCTAAAGACATACGAATGTGAGCACCATTGAATAATTTAATGGGACTGTGCAAAGTAAATAGAGCAGTTAGAGTCCTTGCCAGTGGAGTAGAGAAAAACTGAACATAAGAAGCTTAATCTGCACAAGTAAACTGTCCTACTCAAACACATACAGAAAGAATCAGACGATTAGCCAGCGGCTGCTTTTTATATATATAGCAAACAAACCCAATTACATGGGGAGGAATATTCAAGCGCAGTATAAAAAGTTATCAGAGGGCCTGCAGAGATTCCCCCTGGAGCTTCCAAGCACAGATTCAGTAGCCAGTAATTTCTACTTTCTTAGATAATGTGCAAGGACCATGGTGCTGATTAGCCCTTAAATCACACTCTCCCAGGAAAAGTAAAGCCTTTAATTTCATTAATGGGCAGAGACATGTCCCTGGTTTCCTCTTTTTCACCTTCAACACTTTCCTGGCAGTTGTAAGACACAATGTGAGGATGTGTGTTTTTGTGTCTGTGTGTCCATCTGTGTAAGAAGCAAGTTGAAGAGTTTGCTCCTCTGAGTTCTAGACTAAGACACTTTATTAATACTAAGAAAAAGTTCATCATTAATGTCAATTTGGAATCAGTATTTGAGTGATTGAAGGGGGGGAACAGTATATATTTTTTATTGTTATCCATAACTAAACTCTCAAACCCTGCTTATATTTAGGTTCTCTGTGGCCTAGATGGCAGAAAAATAAAGGAAACTTTTGAGGAAAATGAAATTAATTGTTGACATATTTATCACTGTTATACTAACTGGGAGCCCCTTGATAGAGGGTCCTTGCCTTGGCTGACCATAATGACCAAAAACTATTATAATTCCCACTGTCTACTACACACTTGATAGAAATGTATTTTTACTACTCTGAATTTAGGAAGAAGACAAGTACTCAAGTCATAAAAGTGAAGGAATAAATCAAAAAGATTTATTTATTTATTCCAAATTAATAATCTGACTACTTAAAATTTTATTATTTACTTATTTATTTTGTTTAGTTATTTATTCCAGATTAACAATTTGACTACTAAAATTTTTAAATGTTGTATATGAAAACTGAAAATAAAATTTAAAAAATAGTAACCTAGGAGAAATAATTATATCCATAAGACAAAAATTTTATCATCTTAAAATATAATGGATATATAGAACTCATTAACATCTCAGTGATATGAATGAATAACTCACAAGGAAGATAAAAATAAACATAAAAAATGTTCAGCCACACTATCAATAGAGTGTCATTTTCATTTTTCAAGGTAGAGTTACCATCAATTGAGATATATCAAGTTAATATACCATCAACTGACATGCCACTAACCAACATACTGGCAAATATAAGTAAAAAATGTGACAGTTATCTACAATTAGCAGAGAAATAACTATAGTTATTAGATATGGTTTATAGCCACTAAACAATGTCAACTATCATATATTAACATAATAAATTATAATAACTATTTTAATAATTCTTTGTTCTCATTTATTTCCAACTGGCCTGTAAATTTACAAATTAATAGACATATTTATTTTCCAAGGGATAAAAGTCATCACATGGACAGAGGTTTCTCCTCTCTCTGTCGGTCTCTGCCTTTCTCTCTATATGTATATAATTATGGATGTTATTTTATATATTATAGCTTATAAATACAAAACATATATAAGTATAAACTATATATAAAATATATTCACAGATATATCTGCCTCTTTTTCCTCACACTGAACATGGTCCAGTTACCTGCATCTACACAGAGCACTACTGAGAACTCAGCTCAGGAAAAAATAATAGAGTGAAAACATATATCAAGCCAAGCCTCTGGAGTTTTCATGGTCTATTTCTTTGCTGGAAGCAAAGATGGATAAAAGTATTTACCTCTTAAATGTTTACCTAATACTGTATGAAGCAGTGACCTTAAGTGGTCTTTACAGCTCATAGACCACACACACAAAATTATGAATGAGCAATTTTTATTCCCCTGAAACTAATGGTTCTGGCACTCTCTCCTCCTCTTCTCAAGGATTGCAAGTAATATTCTCTGGTCAGATTACTATAATTCATAGATGGCAGTGACCAGGTTTCTGAATTTAGGCTAAGCTGAGAGATGTTGAGGAGTAAATAGCAAGGAAAAACTGTCAGAGCTTTATTAGAAAAGGTTGATTCAGTTGACTTGGGACTCTAAACTTGACCTTGAGTAATCAATCAACTAGCAAATATTCAAATTTTCAACAGTTACCTCTTATGTGTCAGGGTATAAACTCAAATTTCTTTGAGGGTATACACTCAAACTACCTGTTCCAGGTGGTCAATGAGACAAAGTATGGCAGAGATTTGTACTGAACTCTTAGTAAATGTCCTTTTATAGATAGCAGCAGTCACTCAACTGTTCCCCCCTCATCATGTAGGAGTACATGTCCATTAATGTCATAACTTCTGATTTTTGCAAGAAGTAAGAAATTAAAAACCATGTGTCAAATATCCATTAAAATAAAATTAGGAAATAAACTCGTTATTTTTGTTTTAAATACATACCAAACTAAATAAACAACGTGTATTGGTAGAACTCAGCCCATAGTTTTCCGCTTTCAAATTTTGGGTAAGGCACAATGCTCAATATTTTGGAGAGATGTAATGAAGTGTAAGATTTAATTTCTGCTAATAAAAAGCTCTCAGTAGAGATAAGAGGGTCATACATAGAAAGATGCCATAAAAAATATACGGCTGCCTTACCTCCTTCTTTCTTTCTTTTCTCCTTTCTTGCCAAATTGGCAGCAGTAGGACCCACAGGAAAATAGCGCCTTGATGCGGTTGAGCCCATGTCAGTAAAACCTGGTAGATTGTGGACAATGGGAATCAAGTTCCTCATTGTTGAATTTGAGAGTTATAAAAATGGGAAGGGAGACAATTAGAATGAATCCAGGATACTGGGTTAAAATTAAAGATATTGATATAATGTCATGCTTTTAAAAATATTATATGTTCTTCTATTTAAATACGGATACATGAGGATAAGTACAGAAATAAGTATAGGTGTATGTGTGTATGTGTGTGTTGTGTGTATGTGTGTGTGTGTGTTTACACTTATTTCCTAACTCTCTTCACTGAAATGAGTGGGAGCAATGACACTCAGCAGTGAGAACACCGAATGTCCAGATCTTGGTTTCCACAAGTCATTCCCAGTGAAAGAAACCTAAGGGAGGAGAGTGAAACTATAAAATAAGCCTGGAACATTTCACTGAGTCAGAAAAGAAAAATGCTCAAAAAATAAATGAGGCAAGTTAAAAGGGAGAAAAAGCTAGCTAAAGAGACTCTTACCAATTAAAGCAATTTTGAGATTCTTTTTAATTTTTATTCTGAATAATACAATAAATCCACAAAACCACACTTAAAAAAAAAGAAAAAAAGCATATACTCTTCCTTTCAACAGACTGACAACTAATAAATGTAGAAGAACTAAAGGCACTAAAAAATATTTTGCAGCAATTAAAATATTAATTCATGAAAGAGACATCAGTAGATATTAAGTAAAAGTATGTGAAGAGATATATTTACACAATCTCAGGATATCTCACCAACACATTTATTGTCTAGAGTAACTTTATAAATAGGAAAAGTCTTTCAGGTACCACCCTTAGTCGTGTAGTAGAAGTTGGTTATCTCCCTCAAAGGAGATTCTACACTCATCTGGAGTCACAATTATTGTGACTTATTCCCAGAAAACATCTCCAGATTGCCTGGCTTTGGTAGCCAGTGGAACTTACACTTGTGGTTTCACAGGCTGGTATATATTTGCATTCTTTAAAAACTGTTGCATTTGTTAAAAACTGGCCTTCAACATACAGCACGTATATAGGTGTTGATAGAGATTGTCCCCTTTGGGACACTGACTGGCCTTGACACACCCTCAAGTACTGGAAACTATTAAAAAATAAAATAGGATGCTTGGACAATCACAAATGTTTTAAAGAAACAAGTCCTAGGGCAAATTTGATGAATAAAGTTTATCTCCTGCAAAGTTCAACCCTTCAAGATAAAAAGAGGTTACTGTTACTACATCTAATGTGTAGACACCAACACAGAAAAGCAAAATGAAGAATCCAAAGAATGTATTCCAAATGAAAGAAAAAGATCAAACCTTGGTGTGGGGTGGTGATGGGAGGAATTAATGAAATAGAGATAAGTAATTTGCCTAATAAAAAATACAAAATAATGGTCATAAAGATACTGACCTAACTTGAGAGAAGATGATGAAGTGAAAACTTCAACAAAGATATAGAAAATATAAGGAAGTTCCAAAAAGAAGTAATATAGCTGAAGAATACAATAAATGGACTGATACATATTTTAGAGGGGTCCAACAACAGATGAGGCAAAGTAGAATAAATGATAATTTATTTGAAGAAAGAGCAGAATAACTCAGCCAAACAGCAGTAGAGAGAAAAAAGAATGAAAAAAATTAAGATAGCTTAAGGGACTTATGGGACAACATAAAGATTAACAGACTAACATTTGCATTTTGGGAGTCCCAGAAAGAGAAGAGAGAGGGGGAAATGAGCAGAGTACTTACTTGAAAAAATATTTGCTAAAAATGTTTCTAACCTGAGGAAGGAAATAGATATCCAAATCCAGGAAGCCCAGAGAGTTCCAAATAAGAGGAATGTAAGGAGACCCATGCCAAAACAAAGTATATTTAAAATGTCAAATATTAAAGACAAGGAGAGAGATAAGAGAAAAACAACTTGTTACATACAAGGGAACTCCCATAAGACTATCAGTAGATTTTTTAGCAGAAACTTTGCAGGTCAGAAGAGAATGTCATGATACATTCAAAGTGCTGAAAGAACGGAACAGAAAATAAAAACAAGCAAACAAAACAAACAAACAAAAAAAGAATAACTTCCGAACACATATACCTTAACTGGTAAAGTTATCATTCAAAACTGAAGAAAAGATATGGAGTTTTCCAGACAAACAAAAGATGAAATAATTCATTACCATTAAACCATTCTTGCAAGAAACATTAAAGGGACTTCTTTAAGAAGAACACAAAAGGTGCAAATTATAACAGGAAAACATATGAAATTATTAATCTGACTAGTAGAGGTAAGTACATAATAAAGGTAATGAATTCACCATTTATAAACTATTATGAAAGTTAAACCATAAAAGTAGCAAAAATAACTAATTATACTAATTAATCAAGGATTCACAGGATAAAAAGATATAAAATGTGTTATCAAAAACAAATATGGGAGGAGAGTAAAAATGAAGACTCTTTAAATGCATTCACATTCAAGTTGCTGCTAACTTAAAATAGACTATTATAAACATAAGTTATTTTATATCAGCCCCGTTGTAACTACCAAGCAAAAACCCATAGTAGATACACAAAAGATAATAAGAAAGGAATCAAAACATGCCACAAAAGGGTCAGAGAGCAGTAGAAGAAAGGAACAGAAGAACTACAAAACAGCCAGAAAACAACAAAATGACAGTAAGTGCATACCTATCAATAAAGACTTTAGTCCAAAAAGAAAAGAAAAGAGATATCAAGTGTAAATAAAGTAAATTCTCCAAAGTACATAGAGTGGCTGAATGGAAAATAATCAAGACCCATCTATTTGATTCCTACAACAAACTCATTTCAGACGTAAGAACAATCAACAGTTGGAAAGTGAAAGATGGAAAAAGATAATCCATGCAAATGGAAACCAAAAGAAAGCTGGGATAGCTATATTTACATCACACAAAATGACTCTAAATCAAAGACTATAATATGAGAAAAAGAAGGGCATTATATAATGGTAAAGGTGTCAATCCAAGAAAAGGATATAACATTTATAAATATTTATGCAGCCAACATAGGAGCATCTAAATATATAAACAAATATTAACACACCTAAGGGAGAAGTAGACAGCAATATATTAATAGTAGGGGATTTTAATGCCCCACTTACATGCACCAATGGATAGCTCATGCAGACAGAAATCAATGAGGAAATATTGACTTTAAACAACACGTTAGACACAGTGGACCTAAAAGATATATTATATATATCATATATATCATATATATGTATATACACACACAGAACCATCTATCCAAAAGCAACAGAATATCCAGTCTTCTCAAGTGCACACGGAATGTTCTCCAGGATAAAATGCATGTTAGACCACAAAACAAATCTTAACAAATTTAAGAAGATTGACATCGTATCAAGAATTTTTTCCAACCACAATGGTATGAAACTAGAAACCAATTACAAGAAGAAAACTGAAAAATTCACAATTATGGGGACTTAAACAATATGCCATGGAACAAATAATGGGCCAATGAATAAATCAAAAAAGAAATAAAAAAAAATCTTGGCAAATGAAAATAAAAATACAACATGCCAAAATTTACAGGATGCAGCAAAAGCAGTTCTAAGAGGGAAGTTCATAGGAGCAATTGCCTATCTCAAGATATAAGAAAAACCTCAAATAACCTAAATTACATGACAAGGAACTGGACAAAGAAGAACAAACTAAGCTCAAGCTTAGGAAAGTAAGGAAATAATGAAATCAGAGTGGAAATAAGTGAAATAGAGACTAAAAAGACATAAAAGAAATCAATAAAACTAAGAGTTGGTTCTTTGAAAAGAAAAACAAAATTGACAACATTTAGCCTGACACACGAAGAAAAAGAGAACACACTCGATTAAATCAGAAATGAAAAAGGAGACCTTACAACTAATACCAGAGAAACACAAAAGATCATAACAGACTACTATGAATAATTATACACTAACAAATTGTACACCCTAGAAATGGATAAATTCCTAGAAACATACAGCCTTCCAAGACTTAATCATGAAGAAATAGAAAATCCGAACAGACCAATTACTAGTAAGGAGATTGAATAGTAAGCAAAAAAGTTGCAGCAAACAAAAGTCAAGGACCAGGTGGCTTCACTGGTAAATTCTATTAAACATTCAAAGAAGAATTAATACCAAACCTTTTTAAATTCTTCCAAAAAATTTGGAAGGAAATACTCCCAAATTCATTTTATAAGGTCAGAATTACCTTGATACTAAAATTGGACAAGGACACAAGGAAAAAGTTTACAGATCAATATTCCTGATGAACATAGATGCAAAAATTCTCAATTAACTATTAGTAAAAATTGAACAATAATTCAAAGATTCATACACCATGATCAAGCAGGATATATTCCAGGGATACAAGGATTGTTCAACATTTGCAAATCACTCGCCAATCATTTGCCCCATCAGTGTGCTATACCACATTAACAAAATGAAGAATAAAAATCATATATCTCAATAGATACAGCAAGAGCATTTGACAAAATCCAACATCCATTCATAATTGAAACTCTCAACACAGTGAGTATTAGTGGGAATGCAACTCAGCATAATCAAGGCTTTACATGACATGCCAATAGATAACATCATACCCAACAAACAGGACAAATATATTATTGCAACCACTTTCATTTAACATAGTATTGAAAGTCCCAGCCACAGCAACTAGGTGAGTGAAAAAATACAAGATGTCCAAATTGGAAAAGAAGAAGTAAAATTGTCAGTATATACAAATGACATGATCATAAACACTTCATGAAAAGTAATTTTAGAATTAATAAATTGAGTGAAATTTCAGGATACAAAATCAATATGCAGATATTTGTTGTGTTTCTACACACTAATAAAAAACTATTAGAGACAGAAATGAAAAAAACAACACTAATTACATTAGAAAGGATGAAGTACCAAGAATAAATTTATCTAAGGTGCTGAAAGAGCTCTACACTGAACACTGTAAAACACTGATGAATGAAATTGAAGAAGATACAAATAAATGAAAAGGTATTTTTTGCTCATGGATTGTAAGAATTGATATTATTAAAATGTCCTCCGTACCCAGGGTGATCTACAGATTCATTACAGTCCCTATCAAAATTGCAATGGCATTTTTCAGAGATAGAACAAACAGTCCTAAAATTTGTATAAAACCACAAAAGACCTCAAAGAGCTAAATCAATATTGAGAATGAAGAACAAAGCAGAAGGTATCATGCTCCTTGACTTCAAAATATATCACAAATCTATAGTAATTAAAATAGTATGACATGAAATAGTATTGACATGAAAACAGACACATAGATCAATGGAATAGAATAGCGGGCCCAGAAATAAACCCACACATATATGGTCAATTAATTCATGACAATAGAGTCAAGAGTATGTAATGGGGAAAGAAAAGTCTCTCCAGTAAATGGTGTTATAAAAACTGAATAGCCACAAGTATAAGAATAAAACTGGACCGCTATTTTACACCATATATAAAAATTAATTCAAAATAGATTGAAGACATGAATGTAAGACCTGAAAACATGAAACTCTGAGAATAAGTCACAGGCAGTAAGCTTCTTGGCATCAGTCTTGGCAGTGATTTTTTGGATTTGACATCAATAGTAAGGCAACAAAAGCAAAATTAAGCAAATGGGACAACTTCAAATCAAAAATCTGTATAGCAAGGGAAGCCAGCAGCAAAATTAAAAGCAATATACCGAATAGGAGAAAATATTTTTAAATCACATATCTGATAAGGGGTTAATATCCAAAATATACAAAGAACTCATACAACTCAATAGCCAAATAAACAATTTGATTTTAAAAAGAGCAGGATCTGAGTAGACATTTTTGTAAAGAATGCACACAGATTGCCAACAGGTACATGGGAAGATGCTCAACATCACTAATCATCAGGGAAATGCAAATCAACACCACAATAAAATGTCACCTAAAAACCTGTTACAGTGGCTATTGTGAAAAAGAAAAGAAATAATAATTTTTGGTGAGGATGTGAAAAAAGGAAAACTTTGTGTAGTATTGGTGGGAATGTAAATTGGTGCAGCCACTATGGAAAACAATATGGAGGTTCTTTTAAAAATTAAAAATAAAGCTACATATGATCCAGCAATTCCACTTCTGGGCATTTATCCAAAGAAAATGAAAATATTAACTAAAAAAAAAAAAAATCCTATGCAGGCTGCCTGGGTGTCTGAGTCAGTTAAGCATCCAACTCTTGATTTTGGCTCAGGTCATGATATCAAGGTTATGAAATTGAGCCCCGTGTCACCCCCCAGTGTGGAGCTTGTTAAGATTCTCTCTCTCCCCATGTCCCTCCCCTCTATTCTCGCCCCCACCAAAAAAACCCACAAAACCCATGTTCACTGTAGCATTATTTATGATATTGATATGATATTTATGATATTGGTATGCTATGATTTATGATATTGATCTGAAATGATAGCATTATTTATGAACTTGAGTGTCCATTGACAGATGAATGGATAAAGAAAATGTAGCATTTATTGGGATGGAATATTATCCATAAGAAAGAATGATTTTGCCCTTTGCTACAAATGGATGAAACTCGAGGACACTATGCCAATTGAAATAAGTCAGAGAGAGACAAATACCATATGATCTTACTTATTTGTGGAGTCCAAAAACACCCACCACAACAATAACAGCACAAACCAAACTCATAGATACAGTACTCCAACTGATGGTTGGGGAGCAGGACAGGAGCAAAATGGCTGAAGGAAGTCAAAAGGAACAAACTTTCATTTATATAATAAATAAGTCATGGGTAGATAATGAACAGCATAGTCACTATATTTAGTACTGTATGGCAAATTTTATAAAGATTTATTTGAGAAGGAGAGAGAGAGAGTGGGGGGAGGGGCAGAGGGAGAGAATCTCCACTCAGCATACCGCCTGATATAGGGTTCAGTCTCACAACCCATGAAATCATAATCTGAGCCAGAAACACCCAGCTGCCCCACTGTATTACATATTTGAAGGTTGCTAAGGAGCTAGATTTTAAAAATTCTCATCAGAAAGAAAAGAATTCTGTAAATATCTATGATGACAGATGTTAACTGGACTTAATGTGGTGATCATTTTGCAATATATAAAAATATAAAATAATTATGGTTACAACAGATATTAAGGGAAATGGAGAAGACATGGTGGTTGTTTGCAGATGGTTATAATAGAGTGGGAGTTACATGAAGTAGATAAACTAATATAATATTAAATGTTAAATATACCACAATAAAGAAAGTTGATTTTGTAAGTAATCAGACAAAGAAATGTGAAAATCTGATCAGGTGAATCACTTCTGTACTATTCAATGTGAATAAAATCCTAGTATAAATCTAATTCTGAGGAAACATTATGTATACACCTTGATAGCATGTATTGCCATTAATAATACCTTTTTCTTGGGGCACCTCGGTGGCTCAGTGGGTTAAAACCTCTGCCTTCAGTTCAGGTCATGATCCCAGGGTCCTAGGGTGGAGCCCCACATCGGGCTCCCTGCTCCTCCCTGCTCCCACCCCCCCTGCCTGCCTCTCTGCCTACTTGTGATCTCTCTCTGTCAAATAAATAAAATCTTAAAACACACACACACACACACACACACACACACACACACACACACACACACAGAGACACTTTTTCTTTTCTCCCCATATTCAACTTCTTTGTTTAAATGAATATATTTTTAAAAGATTTTGTTTGGGGGCGCCTGGGTGGCTCAGTGGGTTAAAGCCTCTGCCTTCAGCTCAGGTCATGATCCCAAGGTCCTGGAATTGAGCCCCACATCAGGCTCTCTGCTCAGCAGGGAGCCTGCTTCCTTCTCTCTCTCTGTCTGCCTCTCTGCCTACTTGTGATCTCTGTCAAATAAATAAATAAAATCTTTTTTTAAAAAAATCCTGTATTGTCCTCTCTGTCTTACAATTAAAAAAAAAAAAAAAAAGAAAAGATTTTGTTTGTTTGTTTAGAGAATGGGAGTGGGGCAGGGAGGGGCGAGGAAGAGGAAGAGGGAGAGAGAGAGAATCCCAAGTAGATTCTTCACTGAGCCCAAAGCAGGGCTTGATCTCACTACCCTGACACTGTGACCTGAGCCAGAAATCAAGAGTTGGATGCTTAATGGAATAATCCACCCAGGTGCTCCCCATTAATGTCTCCGACACAGTAGTTTAAATATTTCTTTCTGTTACCCTCCTTTTCACTTTCTCCTAACATTGTCTTCTAAGACTAGCTCTTCCTAAGCCAATGTTTTTTTCATCCATTACCATGACTTTGATTTCCACATTAGAATCTCTAGATCACAGATTCAGACCCTCATCTTTGACTTTCTACTGGGTAATTTCTCCAGGACAGGTAATGGACAATTGAAGGATGTTGGTCTTTTATTTTGTCTTGTAGGCTGCGTGTCCTCCTGCCTTCTGTATGTTAGGAAATGGTGTGACTCTGCCAGTTGCCTAAGCCTGAAACTTTATCTACTTCATGTAACTCCCACTCTATTATAACCATCTGCAAACAACCACCATGTCTTCTCCATTTCCCTTAATATCTGTTGTAACTGTCAATTTACAACCTCAATACTGCTCTCCCTGCTTAGAGTTTTGTACCTTTCTGATCCCTTTTCCACGCTATTACCAGGATGACATTTCTCAAAGGAAATTGCCACAGTAACTCCTGCCGTACCTTTTCTTAGAGTACAGAATTAAATTTAATAATTGATATAGAAGACTTACCTAACACTCCCAGGAAACCCACATAATATGCCCCACCCTCTTCCCCTTAGGGTGTGATTTTCACAAGGTGATCTTTACCTTTTGCCAGGGCCAACCTTTCTTTCCTAACTCTAGCATTATTTTCCCCAGAGATCTTTCCCTAATTCTCTAGGCTGGGTCAAGTTTCTCTTCCATATGTACCTATTACTTTCACTTTTGTTGTACTCATTCATCCTCTCACTAGACTGCTTTTTTATGGTTTTCTAATTCTTCTGACTGTATCAAGGATAGAACTTCTATTCAATATGAATTTTGCCTGGACACTTATTAACGTCTGTATTTTTGAAAAGGTGCAGCTTAGGAACAAGTCAGATACAGAGAAAGCACAGTGAATAAGATCAAGATGCATACTTGAACAGTTTTAACACCCTGAATTGAGGGCTGGTTCCTAAGGCAAATAGCACTTTCACATCAGTGTCCAAATAATATCCAACATAATGTTTGAAAAACAATTTGGAAAAAAAAGTCTTCATGTCTGTCTGAATGACTCTCATGCCTCTTTAGAGTCAGATAATTCCCTGAATCCATGATAAAATAGAGAAACTTTTTCATTTTGAGCAAACAGAAAGCATGCATGAGATAATACAATTTTTAAATTTCCATAAATGTTTTCTCTAAGGCACTACTCCAGCCTTTCTGATAACACCTTCTCTGATCTCTTAACAGCACTTTGAGTCAATAGCATCTTAGCATGTAGGTTTTAACTATAGCCCATTCCTAGATTGTTACATATTCTATATATCATTCGATAGAAATGCTCCCTCCATGTCACTTTCATGTTCGTTATCCTAAAAATCTCCAACTAACTCAAGTGTCAAGTTGAAAGGTCATCTTGTTACCCTGTGCTTGACTCATTTGTCCCTCATTCCAAATATTTCTAAGTACAGGCCAACATAGTATATATTCTATAAAAATAATTAATAATAGCAGATGCATTTGTCTCTCTCTTCTGCTTGATTGGGGGCTCATGAAAGGCAGAAATTTCAAATTCATCCTTGTACCCATTCATTGCCAGGTATTGCCTGGCTTATATAGCATTTTAGAAGTTTTTATCAGATTCAGATTGAACAAAAATTTTATTTGTGTGTATCCAATGATACATTACCCTCTTTGCAAGCTGTGTGTTTATTTATAATAGTTTTATTAAGATATAGCTGCTGTATTATACTTCACTCTCTTAAAGCATACGTTTTAGTGGTTTTTAGTATATCCACATAGTTCTACAACAACTGTTATTATCTAGTTTTCTAATTTTAGCACAATTGTGACATCCCTAAAATAAACCCTGTATACTTTACCAGGTACTTTTCATTCCCCTCTCCCCAGCTCCTAAAAAACTACTTATTTACGTCTTTATGGATTTACTTATCCTGAACTTTTTGTATAACTGAAGTCATGCAATATATGGCCTTTCATGTCCAGCTGCTTTTTCTTAGCACAGTGTTTTTAGGGTTCCTCCATGATGTAGTCTGTGTTAATATGCCATTCCTTACATGGCTAAGTAACATTCCATTGTATGACATACCATATGTTGTTTATCCATTCGTGAGTTTTTGTACATTTGTGTTGTCTCCACTTTTTGGCTGTTATGGATAATGCTACTATGAACATTTGTGTATAATCTCATGTGTAGACATACATTTTCCTTTCTCTGGGGTATAAACTGAGGAGTATAATTTCAGGGTTATGTGGTAACTGTACACTTACCATTTTGAACAATTGCCAAACTTTTTAAATGGGTGTACTATTTTACATTCCTATCAGCAATGTTTAAGTGTTCCAGTTTCATATCCTTACCAGTGCTTGTCCATTTTTTAAAATTGTAGACATCCTAATGATGTGAAATAATATCTCATTTCAGCTTTAATTTGCATTTCTGTAATGACGATTTTCTTGTGTTTATTGGACATTTATATATTTTCTTTGGAGAACTATACATTAAAGTTCTTTGCTGATTTTCTTTGAGTTTTAATTAGATTGTCTTTTTAATATTGAACTATAAAAGCTCCCTACATGTCCTCATCAAATATGTAATTTCCAAATATTTTCATTGCTTCATATATTTTATATATATGTACAAACATATAAATATAATATGTATTGCTATATAGACAAGTCTTAATTAAGTTAAAGCTTCACAGATGGACCCCCCGCTTTGTTTGCCTGACCTTAGTCTCCAACTTGGCTTTCTTGCCCAGGTTTACACCTCTTCTAAAAATGGTCTCCTATTTTTAACCTTTTCATGTGAATCTCCTCCCAACTATTCAGAAAATTCTATCATCTATATACAGTGACATTCTCAGCCCATGATTCTTGCACTCTATACAACACGAAACTCTCTGGGTTCTGAGGGAGATCTTAAAAGAATAAATCGAGCTAGATCTTGACAAGCTATATTCTTCATAATATTTTGAGTTTGGGGGGGTGGATTATTCTTTAATCTTGTAAACTGGCCAGGGACAGTTATGATATCTCTGAGTCTGATCCCTATTGACTAAAATGTTCAGGATGGCTGGCTTACTTTTTCAGATATTTTGTGTCTGAATTTTTGATATTTAGCCCAAAAAACAAATATCAGTCATCAGAAACATCAAGATCAAAACCTCTGAAGAGGCAGAAAGGTATTTTTCCAGCATCATCTGGCAGTCTTTTCCACAGAGCCCTATAGTTGTGCAAAATCTGTTTAGTTCAAATACTTTATATCCCTTCCTTTGGTGTACATATCTTTAGGTCCATTGGAAAGGATAAGAGGCTTTCATTACTGAGGTATATGATTATTAATG
This sequence comes from Mustela nivalis, assembly GCF_964662115.1. Classification (NCBI taxonomy): domain Eukaryota; kingdom Metazoa; phylum Chordata; class Mammalia; order Carnivora; family Mustelidae; genus Mustela; species Mustela nivalis. The sequence goes on from NC_139033.1 coordinate 51,529,370, forward strand.
TCCACTGCCTTAGATTATATTCATAGCCAAATGCCTTTGTTTAATTTTCCACTTAGTTCTAATCTTCTGGATATACTTGCATCTTCTGCTGACTGCAGTATGGACTGGAACACATAGTAGCTGATTAGTAATTACACACTGACTTAAAGAGATGTCACAAGAATGAGATTTTCCTCATTTATTTAAATCTCAACTTTGCAAACGTCCTTTAGATTTTATTAATGAGAAAACCAATCTTGGGCAATTAAAAAAAAAAAAAAAGAAAAGTTCTTCTTTGTTTTGGTTTTGTGTTACCTTTCTTTTCCTTTAGCATTTTGTCTCCTTATCTAGATTCCCAGCTTTATAGGTAGTGCCTTCCCATTCCAGGGTTAAATAAATGATACCATGCACAAATTTTATTACATATTATTTTTAATCTTTTCCTCAATATTTATTACCAGTTCTATCATTATTACTTTTGCTATAATAATAATTATTATTATTTTGGAAGCTAAACAACCCAGCAAGAATTTGCACAAAACTAATTTGATGAAGGCTGACTCTTGAGGATAATTTTGGTGACTTCCAGAAAAACTCAAATCACAATTACTGGATTGTTGCCTGATCCCGTTCACCATGGATCATGCCATGTTCCAGTCTAAAGTTGCTGATAATTTATTTAGCTTGGCACCTTTCGGCAAATGGTCCCTCCAAGAACATGCCAGGTGGAGGGCTCAGAGCAAATTCATCTACAAGCCACACATTTTGACCTGCAGCTACTTTATTTGAGAACTTTGACAAGAATCCTTTCATGGAAGAAAATCTACAGTGTACTTTAAAAAAAAAAAAAAAAACTTTTTTTCTTTTTTTTTTTTCCCCTCTGCCTCTTTCTACTCTTCTTTGATCTTCTTTGCTTCTCATGTTTCCACATTTTTTTCCTTCTTTCAACCTATGGAAACAGCAATGAATACTTATGAAAGGGAGCTTAAACTAGCTCAGACCTTCATTTTCAGTAAAGTAGTTAAGAGGATGCAAGTCTGGTAAGCTCTTGGGTGAACATTGGGTTGGGTTTGTTTAAGGAATTCTTGGACTATGATCGGAGAATGGAGGCTTTTATCCCTGAATGTCAGTCTCTAAGAAATGAAGAAGGAAAGCAGTGTGTAGTGATTTGGCCAAATTTACTTCTCTAGTTACTCACCAAGTCAGAAAGCAGTGATGCTTAGATCACTGATAATAGGGTAATATGTTATCTTTTTTAAATGAATGAAAATATTTACTAGGTGAGAAATAATAGTTAAGTAGTTATATAGAAGATAAACATATAGAGTGACAGTTTAAAGTTATAGTTCATAAGTACAAGTTATGGTATACTAAATTATTTTAGAAGTTGGAAGACCTATGCTTCATAGTTAACATACCAGGCTTGTTGTATTTCATAATAACAGCTCCTGCATACTGAAAATTTAGTTTGTGACAGGTACTTAAATTTAACTCCCAATCCTTTAGGTTAAATACTATTATTTTCACTGTATATGGTTGAGGAAACATAGGCTCCTAGATTTAGTAATTTGTTCAATCTCACACATTTAGGAATTTAAGGATATAAAATTTGAAAGAATTTAATTTTTTTCTCCCTGTTTTAAGGATTCCTAGCATTTGTTCTAATGAAATATGATAAGACACACAAATATAGAAATGACTGCCATGAATGAAGAAGTTTCCCTACAGTTCCCTAGAAACAAAAGCCATGCAGGGAGCCACATGGAGAAGCAGCAGTTGATCAGGATGCAGAAAAAGCAAGGGGAAATGTAGGCAGTAGCCTGTATGTGGTTTCTGTGGGAAAGAATAGATGAAGCAGGCCAAGCTGGATTGAATAATTTCATCACTCCCTACACATAGGAGCTTTTCTGTTTTTCTGATACCAGTTCTTTGAATGATTAGGGCAGGTGGGTAGTGGCCTGAGATATGACAGTCTGAAAGAGAAAGTGGTGGCATATAGGCTCTAAATTGATTGGTTTGCATTTGAATTTCATGCTTCTAGAAGAGTTGTTTACTATCCCAAGGAATATCTAGGACAGTGGGAAGGATAGTTTCTTCAGAGTCAGTAAGAATCCAGAGGTTAAAACATCAGGATATGGAAAATATAAGGCATGCTTAGTACTTCAGTATCCAACCTCCACGGTGTTGTAAACTTCACATATCAAAACCCAGTGGTTTAAAACAAAAACAAAAATGAGAACCTGTGTCTCGTCTTATTTATCAGGATTTCCTTGACCTTTTGAATAAATATCTTCATTTCAGTGGAAAACTTGGATAGGTCACTTAAGTCTACCTAGCTGTGAGATTACACAGTAAAAGTCTTAAATATATGGAATATATAAAAGCACAACAAAAATTAAAACAATATACATTGAAACTATATACACATTTTTACACATGCTTATTTCTTATTCATAAGTTTGCATAGCCATTATTTTGATTACATGAGAAAAGGAAAGGTCATAGTAGATAGGATAATGTTTCCTCCTCAAGCGTTTGCTGTGTTTGTTTTCTCAGCTAGTGTCAATATAATGTCCAGTTAAAATAATCATTCCCCTTTGCAGTGCCAGTTAAAACTTTCATCTGCTCTCTCACTAACCAATAGCCAGAGTTACTCAAAAAAACATTCCAACATGAGTTGAAATATTGCAGTAGATCAGTGTTTTTCCAAAGAATTTTCAGAAAAATTTTCTTTACAACATCTTATCTGGTAATTTATCATATAAAACACGGAAAAGCAAAATTTCTCATACTTACTTGAAAAAACAAAGTTTCACTTTTTTTTAACTGTTTCTGGGTGGGGGTGGAGGGAGATACTTTCCAGAAACAGGTTGGGGTGAAAGATAATCTCTGAGAAATACAAGTTGTAAATTATTAGATTAGATATTTACAACCCATCCCACTGTAAATTTTATAATCTTCATCTAACTTCTTGGTGGTAGTAGTGCTATAATCAGATTGGCAACTGAAACATTAATGAAGAGATATAATCATTTTCTACTTATTATTATAAGAGATATAATCAAATTTCTACTTATTATTAATCTCCCTTGGTGTTTATAAAGGCAATGGATAAATTAGACATTATAGAAACACCTTAAAATTTTAAGTATAACCAAAGTGCTTAATATAAATGTGTCAATTTTCAAAATTACATTTTGGTAATGTGCAGCATACTAAGGACTTAACCACATAAAGTCGTCATCTTCGAAGAGCTTCATTTGGACAGCCCTTAGTAGGTTTGCATTACTGTTGACAAATAAAAACACTGAGTTCATACATTTTTATGAAACCAAATCTGTGAGCATTCTTTCTTTCAGTATTTTACCATGACAACATTGGCTCTTTTTTGACTACAGAGTGAAACGTCTATGCAAATTTCTATACAGTTAGCTTACGTAAAAATATAATGAACCATATAAGACACAGGAAATTTCAAGTATAAATATGTGTCCTTCCTCATCAAAAAATTAGGAAAATATTTAGCCTAGAAGACTAGTCCAATAGATTTTCTCCTTTTATTATCCTGGTTGGGTACCAAGAGTTGATGCTCTTTGAGATATCTATGTTGATCTTGGGCTCAAGAAAGTACTTAGTATAGCAATTATAGAGAATTGTAAATCAATTCTGTTTACACTTCTTGGTGCTTCTTCTTTACTTAGTGCATTGCTAACTTCTGTTTCTCTGGTTTTACTAACCATACCCATCTATGAAATGCTGTAGTTTAGAGTTGGCCCTTCATTAATGTTTCAGTTGCCAAAAAAAAGCAATTTACTTGTTTTGTTTTTTTCTTTAGAATAGATCCCTGTTCTGCATATACTCTGACAAGCATTCCTGGAACTTTCTCTGCAGTTTTGCACCTTGCTCTGTTCTCCCTCTCTGGGAGATGCTATGCTCTCTAACAATCTGATAGGTAGGTAGATAGATAGATAGATAGTTAGATAGAGCTTTAACACTGCTTCTCTGTGTTTCTATATATCTTTCTCCTCCCATCTCTCCCCACCTATGCACTATAGAACATTGTTAACTTTAGAACAGATTGTAAAAAATAGCTTACTTTTTGGAAGCAGACAGTAATGCCTACTTTGAAAAAGACACCTCCATGTAACACAAAAGTCTTTAGATTATAGCATATGTTATTTATATTACCCTCAATATTCCCTCTGCCTCTTGTAGCCTGGGGTATTTCATGCTCCCTAATATGTAGTTCATCCATATCCATTAATTGCCTTGCTCGTGTTAATACTAGCTCTCTGGAATTTTCTTTCTTCAAAGCAGAAAAAATCAAGTTTTTAGCACTGTACTGAAACTCCCAAATGTTTACACTGAATATGGATTTTGGTGATCAAATCAATACCATCCACCATTTCCAGTAGCTTTTCAAGCAGGAAAAAGGTGATCCAAATAATCCTGGGAAGATGAAGATAGGGATGGCAGGTAGAGAAGAGAAAAGTGAAAAAGAAGGTCTTCAAAGTAAGAGGGAAAAGGAGCTAGATAATAGAGGAGAGGAGGGAATTATTCAGTCTTGGTAGGTTACAAAATGAAAGCTCTGGAAGCTAAGGTTGCCTCTAAAGTAAGGGCCCCTGCTAAAGATGTGTCTTTTCCTGGAGGATAGTAGCAGAGCTCTGAAAACAGCAATGAGTCTGCTGTGTCCACCTGATTGTGAGATGGCTTCATATATGTAGGTATTTAGGAGAAGGAAAATTTTGGAAAGGGGCAGCAAGGGCTTGGAAAGATTATTAAATTAATGTCATAGAAGAATTATCAGGACCTGAGTTACAGGTTTTGTGGTTGGAACTTCAAAGAAAGAATGGATATTTTTTGTTGTTGTTGTTCTAAGATCACACTATTTATAAAAAGCACAGGCAGAGAAATGAACCCATCGTAAAAGGCTGATTAAATCTCTCTGCCATCATCCTTGGTCTGCCAATGACCTGCCCTCTTTATTGCAACTTTTAATGGTGCTACACTAGTTTAGCAGGGAGCACTACACTGTTGCGTGGTCATTTAGACACTTCTTCCCTATACACAGTGTGTTTTATATCCTTAGCTACCAAAGGGATTGCTGCCTGGCAGCATTTCTTTTTATAAGTCATTTAAAATGTCTTAGGAATCATTTTATGACAACTTTACAAGGTTTTCTTAGGTGACCATAGCCATCCGTGAAGATATAACTAATGATTTTACTTCCTAATCCTCAAATTTCTGTGGATTCACATTATAATGAAATCTATAAAACTCATAAGATTTGTAATGAAAGCAAACCTGGTGTTCTAGGGGAAAAAAAATCAAAATGTGAAGGTAGAGTTGGTGGGACAATACAATACTGCTGTATTAAAGTTTCTCGGATACTCATATAGGCTGTCAAATGCATAAAATTCATAAAACCACTAATTATCATTAAGTGGATAAGGTGAAGAGAAATGGTCAAGAGATAGTGGCTGGCTCCTCAGAGGTGAGCAGTGAGTCATATCTCAATCGTGGTATCTAGAAAGCAAGTAGAAAGACCATGAAGCATGAATTCTTATTCTTATTCCCACTTAGCTCTCCAATCACTAATCAGGTTTTTCAAGAAAAATTCCATACAACAAATATGTAATAGTGTATGGTTTATTGAGCTATGCACTAGGCTCCATGAAGGATGCAAAGATAGTTTACAGTTGGAAATATAAATCTGGATTTATTATTTATGATTCAATCATGGCAAGTAGAGAACAATGAAAGAAAATATATTGTCATGTTAAATTGAATATGATTGACAGGAAAAGGTACAGGGATTGAACAAATGAAACCTGAGTTATGGTTACAGATGAGCTACTTTTTTATCTTTGATTCATCACTTTACTTCAGTTTTCTCCATTATTAAATATAAGAACAGAAGATCTGGGACATTAATACAAAATAATCTAATAAGATCTTTTTAAACAATGCATTTTTCACCCTTTATAATTATTTTTTTTAAAGATTTTATTTATTTATTTAACAGACAGAGATCACAAGTAGGCAGAGAGGCAGGCAGAGAGAGAGGAGGAAGCAGGCTCCCTGCTGAGCAGAGAGCCCGATGTGGGACTCGATCCCAGGACCCTGAGATCATGACCTGAGCCGAAGGCAGCGGCTTAACCCACTGAGCCACCCAGGCGCCCCACCCTTTATAATTAAAATTATTAATGGAATAGCTTGGATATATGAACATTTGTCTTCAAATTAACAGTAGGCTACCTATGTGTATATTTTAGAACTCCAACCATAAATGGCATAGTTCAGTTGCTGACTATAAAGAACATGCTATATAAAATCATACCAGTTAGTAAAAATGAGTATTTCATATGACTTCATGTACTTGATGCAAGTATATGAAGTTGATTTAACTTCATCTCTAAAATACAGTCACACAATTGGATGACAAATGGCAATAAGAAAATATATGCTGTTGAATTTCCTTTTTCCTGAAATATTACACCTGATGGCTTAGAATCATTCTGTTGAAGGCAAAGATTAGTAAAGGAAATACGTTGACTAACTTAAAAGTAACCACTGTGTCATTTAATGAGCCATTCTAAAGAGTCTTAGTGTATTGACAAGAAGATCCAGAAACTTCTCAACAGTACTTTGAATGATTACGATAGTAATGTGGACCAGCTGAAAAAATGATATATTCTGGCACAACTAAAAAAAGACAACAGATGTCCTGGAAATAGTGCATTTTTGTTAATGTATGAGATAAAATCATTTGTACATTGTTTCTAAAGCAATCCGGGGTTACTCATATCTCTAGGTTTATCAAGACCATAGGAAGAAACTTAAAAAGCAAAATGAACTTCTAACATACCTTTCAGCTTTCAAATTTAAAAAAAAAAAAATGTTTTTTTCTCAACCACTTCGTAAATACTGAAGTTAGGTCCACCATTATCTACAAACATAAGGACCTCCATAATATGTAATCACAGATATACCAAGAAGGTTGGAAAGACATCTTCCATAGTCTTCTCATCACAGTTACTAAAAGTCAGGCTTTAGAGAGTAATCCTTTTGAGTTATTGATTTATAGTATCATTTGTGACTTATTAGATTCCACATTTCTAGAAGATTATAACCTACATTATATCAGCTATAAACATTTTGTAGGTAGAATGAGTTAAAGAAGACCATATGTATTTCTTGCTTTGAGAGAAAGTTCATCTCAGATCCCTGAACAGAAAGTTATAAGATAGTCTTTTCACTGCTGAAAATTTGGTGAGAAAGAGTGTCAAGGTGGAAGGGGCGGGGGAGATGTGCTGTAGGCAAAGTATTGCTTGTTGTCCTACCAGCATTAAGTTACCACAGTGATAAGTCATATATTCTCTTGCTGCTGTATCCAGCTTTGCCATGAAGAAGCACTGTATGGGAGAGAATGACATCCTTATTATGTCAGACTAAGAGCTTTCTACCACCTTGCTCCCAAAGGATACCAATTTTGATAATGACCCACGGACAAGAAGTATCCTATAGAATTCCAGGATTCTAGTGAATAAGTGACAGCAGAATTGTAGGAAAAGTTTTTTTTTCAGATTGGATGCATTGATTTCAGCAAGAATAATCGTTTATTGTACCCATAGCATCACTATCCAAGGTGGCACAGCTCAGTGCCAAAAGAAACTTCCTTGGCCTGCAATTTCTCCTACAGAGAAAAGTAAGAGCGTGTAAGTGACCTTCCCCAGCTGTGTGGAGGTGCAGGCAAAGAGAACTACTCCTTTCCTGTCTACTTTAGAATATTTAATTTGTGAACTACATGACTAGGTGACAGAAGCCAGAGCTCAGAACAGAATATATCAAAGGGATGAAGGTCTTACTAAAAATTAATAACAGGAGAAAAACTGGAAATGCAAAAACATGTGGAAATAAACAGATTTCTAAACAACCAATGAGTCAAAGAAGAAATAACCAAACAAGGAAAATTTAAAAAACATCTTGAGACTATCAAAAATGGAAACAAAACATACCAAATACTTATTGAAAGCAGTAAAAGCAGTTTTAAAGTGAATATTATAGCAATAAGTACTTACTTTAAGAGAATAGAAAGATTTCAAGTAACCAACCTAACTTTACACATCAAGTAGGAAAAAAAATAAATAAAAGAAACAACTAATTTGTAAGTGAAGGGGGGAAAAGCATAAAGAAGGAAATAAAAATCAGGGCAGAAATAGAAACCAGAAAAGAGAAAGATCAAATTAAACTAAACTGGCTTTCTAAAAAGATAAACTGACATAACTGTAGCTATACTAAGAAATAGAGATTACTAAATAAATAAAATCAGCAAGAAAGGAAGATATCACAACTGATACCATAGAAAGCATCATAACAGTCTACTATAGACAACTAGGTGCCCCCTAAAATTGTATAACCTAGAAAAAATGGATAGAATCTTAGAAACACAGAACTTACCAAGGCTGAGTCACGAACAGAGAACATCTGAACAGACCAATAATGAGTAAGGAGATCGAGTCAGCAAAAACCTCCTGACAAAAAAAAAAGCCCAGGACCAGATGGTTTCACTGGTGAATTCAACCAAATATTTAAAGAATTAACTCCCAATTCTTTTCAAACTCTTCCAGAAGTTGATAGAGGAGGGAATATTCCCAAACCCCTTATACAAGAAAAGTATTATTGTGATACCAAAGCCAGAATAATACACTATAAGAAAAGAACACCACAGGCCAATATTCCTGATGAATATAAATGCAAAAATTCTAAACCAAACAGTAGCAAAACCAAATTCAACACACACATGACCAGCAAGTACATGAAAAGACACTTAATGTCACTAGTATCAGAGAAGTGGGAATCAAGACTAGGAGATAGCACCCTGCACAAGTTACAATGTCTATTATCAGAAAAACAAAGAAAAACAAATTCTTCTACACTGTTGCTAATGAGAATGTAAATCATGCAGCCACTATGGACAGTATGAAGGTAAAAAAATTAAAAGTAGAACTACCATATCAATCAGCAGTCCTGCTTCTGGGTGTATATTCAGAGGAAATAAAATCACTTCGTTGAGATATCTATACCCCATGTTCTTTGCAATATTATTTACAATAGCCAAAACATAGAAACAACCTTAGTGTCCAATGAGAAATGCATGGATAAAGAAAATATGGGGTGCGAGTGTGTGTGTGTGTGTGTGTGTGTGTTGTGTGTGTGTGTGTGTGTGTGTACTCACAATGGAAATATTATTCAACCATAAAAATGAAGGAAATGCTGCCATTCATGACAACAAGGATGGACCTTGAGGGCGTTATGTTAAGCAACATAAGTCAAGCAGAGAAAGACAAGCATTGTGTGATCTTACTTAACATGTAGAATCTTAAAATGCTGAACTTCTAGAAACAGAGAGTGAAAAAGTGGTTACCATGGGCTAGAAAGTGAGGAAATGCTGATCAAAGGGTACAAACTTCTAGTTATAAGATGAATAAATTCCAGGTATGTAATGTATAACAAGGTGACTACAGTTAATGATACTGAATTATATACTTGATAGTTGCAAAGAGAGTAGATCTTAAATGTTCTTATCACACAAACGCATACAAAAAAGTAATTCTGTATGATGATGGAGATACTATTAACTTTGTTGTGGTAATTATTTTACAAAATATATTTGTATCTAATCATCACATTTGACACCTTAAACTTATACAGTCTTATATGTCAATTATTTGTCAATAAAGCTAGGGGGAAAAGAAGCATTGTGTGGGACTTAGCCATCTGTATAGCACATTCTTTTTAAGTCCTTAATATAGCAAATTAGTTACTATCTCTTGGGGAAGTTCTTAGATGACTTATAAATGGTAGCATTCTTACCCATTGTGAGTTAAACTGTATCGGTATATTGCACACTATATGATATACTCCTTAATCCACAATAATTTTACTTCAATATCTTGCCTATTATAGTGCTAATGAGTACACAAGAGAACAAGGGACATTTGTGCACACAAAAGTCAACTATTGTCTATGTAAATAGTATTAATTACAGTAGTAACATATGATTTCAAAAGAAAAATACATCTTTGGTAACTTGCTAACAGTTCAATAAGAAATTCTATTTGTGTCATATTTGGTGCATGTATTTTTATAATTTTCTAGTCAAGAAGAAAATGGAAAATACTGATGTGTTCTGCTGAATTCCAGATTACTCTTCTTTTCTGGCCTCAAACGACTTGACTTTAGTGGTAACACAACCAACTAGATAAGTCCATTGGCTTGTTGGCTAGAGTAATATAAGCATTAACATCTGACTCAATGAAAAATAAAGTATTGAACAATGGGCTGACATAGTTTGGGACTTGGGATCACATAGTGAGGTGATGTAACCTAAGTTATACCTTCTTTTAACTGTGATCTTTTAGTAATCATTCAGTTACTAAAGACATGAAGAGACTGAGAATTTTAATTTAATGTTATGAATTGTTTAAAATATAGTTATTAGTGGGCCATTGTTTTACTATTATCCTTCAATAACTGGGTACATACACTGATGATCAATATAAATATTTAGCCTACTTAGCATGGAATAACTAAGGATAATATTATTTCACTAATATATACAAATTAGAGATGGTCCCATCATAAAACATCTCAATTTTCTGTTACTTCAATTTAGTGGAGGAATTTAAGTGTGCAAAACTCTCATCTGTTATACTTTTTAAGGGTAGACATAATTTTTTAATGTGAATCTCAGAGAAATCAGAAATTTGCCTTGTGAGATTAGAAACTTCCTTACAGTAGATGAAAAAAAGGAAACAAACATCATTTGATTTTACTCCAGAATCATATTGAATCATATTGGAACTGCACTGCAGGGAGGCTGAGCCAAGTTGGACATGTTCAAAAGAAAAACATCTTGTTTTGAATCCTTGGACTTGTTGTTTGGGTGAAGCCTGTTGGGAGTAGGTAGATGTAATTGAAAAAGAGAGACAGAGCTGTACTTCCCCTGAGCTCTTTCACCAGGGAGAGGGAATTAGACCAGTATCTTTGGGAATGGAGTTACCTGTTGGTCAGGGGCCAAGCAGAGTGTTGCTTTGGAGAGAGACTTATATTTGTTAATTATCTCCAAGAGAGTTTAAAAAGCTGGTAGACAAGAATTCATGTTTTCACTATTGCTTAACATGAACAATGGCATCTTACTGCTTGCACAAGCACCTCTCTTTGAGGCCTCTACACATTTTGTTTCCTTATCTCAAGCCACTCTTTCTCTTTCTGAAGTAGATATTATTATCTTGTCATTATTTTTACACTACCTTTCAATGTGTTACAATTTTATCACGTCATTGTTCAAGTTAAAATAGGCTAACTAGTCATGGTTCAGGAGAACAGGTGGGTCATACCTGGAGCATCCCTCAATTAAGACTATAAGGAGTAACACTGAGTTCTAAGTTGCCACGACAGGCAATAAGACATCAATTGGAGAAAATATGATTGGTAAGCCTGATGCTGAGCTCTAAAGTTTAGTGCCCATCAAAATGTACATAACTTCTCTCAGCTTGCTCATTTTGAATTTATCAACTATGGGGAAGGAAAATTATTCTCAGTCATTTAATGTTCAACTTATTAAACACTGGAGATAGTGATTTCTATATGCTTAGCCCACTGTCTCCCTTGCCTTATCCCATTTGAGAAATGACTCACGCCACTAATTAAATTCAAATCCAGTGCATAGCACATTCCAGTGCAACCTGTTTAAATAGAGTGAATCGGATTTTTCTCCAGACTTGGGTGTCCTAACACTGATGGGGTGGAGAAGAAGAAAAATAAATTGATTATAGCCATAAAGGTTTGGTACTGAAGACTAGATACAATCAAAGACAAATTTTCCCAGAGGAAAATGAGTGACATTAAACTATCGCTAAAAGAATTAATGAATATAAATCGATTAGGCTGTGAACTTAGACAGAAAAGATAATTTTTTTTAAGTATGGGAAGGAGAAAAGGGGAATAAACAAAAAGTCAAAATTAATGAAACAGAATAAAAATATATTACTGTTAAAAGAATTTTAAAGATTTTTAAATTAAATCATCAAGTACAAAATAATTTAATGAAGAAAAAAGACAAAAAGTGAATACACACTATTAGATATGCTGATAGGGCAATAACCAGAGAATAAAAGAGAACAGTAACTCAGTAACTCAGTACAGAGGGTATTGTAATCAACACTATACAAAATGTTACAATCCACAGTGAAAATGAAGGATTTTGTAATAAATGGTCAAAATTAATCAAAGAAGAATCTCAACAAACTGTTGCTATTTAAAATATAAAAATTACTTAAAGAAGGAAGGGAGTGGGGGGAGGAAAAAAGGAGCCACTCACCCTTCAAAACAAAATAAACAAAAATAGATCCTGATTAATATATTCACTCTATTAGCAGAAATGTCAAAAATTTAAACTTTAAAAGAGAAAAAGTATGCATTAGTACAAAACATTAACATATGCTATCCAAACAATTGCTTAGCAGTGCAATTTACAAGTATCAAATTAAAAATACAAAGTGTAAAAATACTAAGCACATTTTAAAATTCTGCTGAGAAACATAAAAATGCTTTTAAAAAAGTGAAAAAATCATTTCCTTTGCTTAGATTAGAATTTTAATATTGAGGGAATATAATCTCCTTGAATTACATCATAAACATTAAAAATATTAAAAATTAAAAGAGAAAAGCAAAGATCACTGTGGGCTTCCAGTTAAGGCCACGAAGGAACAATAGAGTCTGAAATTAACATTCCCACTGTAAACAACCAGGAAATTAGATGAAATATATAAAAATCTCTGTTTCAGACCTTGAACAATGGGAAGGCAAGATTTTGATCCAGGTGTGGAAAGAATAACTTATCAAGTATGCCTAAAATTGGTCCGTTTTGCTGAAAGATCATTTCTATGCTACTAGAGGGAGTTTTGGACAGTTATGACCAGTATACAGAAATCAGCTGCATTTCAATCTCAATAAATTATTGAACATAAATTACAAGAAAAAAAAAAACTTAATAAATCTAACAAGTGGCACCTGGGTGGTGCAAGTGAGAATCTGACTCTTGCTGTCAGCTGTGATCTCAGGGTCATGAGATCAAGCCCTCCTTTGGGCTCTGCTCCCAGTACAGAATCTGCTTGGGACTCTCTCTCCTTCTCCTTCAACCCCTCACCTTTTTTCTCTCTCTGTCTCTAAAATAAAGAAATAAATCTTTAAAAAAGAATAAATTTAACAAAATATTTGTAAGATGTGTACACTGACAAATGTAAAACACTGAGAAAGCAGACTTATGTACATAAATGGAGAAACGTAGCAATATAACATTTACATGGATCATTAGACAGCTTTCAAAATTTTGCCCAAAGTCATTCATAGATTCAAAGTAATCCCAAATAAAACTCAATGGATTTCTTTAGAAATTGACTAGCTGATTTTAGAATTTATATGGAAATGATAACAGTCAAAAATAGTGAAAACAAATTTGGGGATTTTGCCTTATTTGAAGACTTACTATAAATTGAGGAAAAAATTTGAGAATAAAGACAATATTACCAGAGTAAAAAAACAAAAACAAAACCAAAACAAACAAACAAACAAATATATATATATATCTCAAGGCAACAGAATAGAGAGTCCAGAAATCAATTGACCATATATGTATGAGTCTGCACCCATACACACACACACACACACACACACACACATATACACACATACATACACATGGTCAATTGATTTTCAATAAAGAATGCCAGTGTTGGGGTGCCTGGGTGGCTCAGTGGGTTAAAGCCTCTGCCTTCGGCTCAGGTCATTATCCCAGGGTCCTGGATTGAGCCCCGCATAGGGATCTCTGCTCAGCAGGGAGCCTGCTTCCTCCTCTCTCTCTCTGCCTGCCTCTCTGCCTACTTGTGATCTGTGTCTGTCAAATAAATAAATAAAATCTTCAAAAAAAAAAAAAAAAAAGAATGCCAGTGTAAATTTAATAAGGGATAGCATCTTTATAACAAAAGGTGCTGGGATTTCTAGGTATATATATGAAAAATAAGGAGCCTCAAACTTTCTTTACCTCCCCACATAAATGAAAGTTAACTCAAAATAGATAATAGATCTAAATGTAAAAACTATTTATAAAAACTTGTAGAAAAAACATAAGAGAAAACTCTTGTGTCTTTGTGGAAAGCAAAAATTTCTTACATAGAACCCATAAAGAACTAACCATAAAAGAAAAACATAAATTGACCTTCATTAAAATAGAAAATTCTGCTTTTTGAAAGAAATTATTAAGAAAATAAAAAGTTAAACCACAGACAGGGGGAAAATATGTGCAACTCATACACTTGTCAAATAACTAATTCCCAGAAAATATATTAAAAACATCTTCTGTAACCCCTATACTAATGACACAAACCCAATTTTTTAAATGAGGAAGAGTTAAAAAGACACTTTGGAAATAAAGATATACAAATGGCCAATAAGCAAATGAAAAGATACCCAACATTAACCTTGAGGGAAATGCAAATAAAATCAATAGAGATAGACCTACAGACTCATTAGAATGAGTAAAATTAAAACACACCCCAACACACACACACACACACACACACACACACACACACACACACACTCAATATAGTTTTGGTAAGGATGTAGAGTAACTGAAACTCTCATATAATCCTGGTGAAAATTTAAAATGGTTCAACCCATTTGGAAGAGTTTTATAGTTTAATATTCTTAAAATGTTGAACGTGGAATTTTATGAAGTAGAGCAATTATACTGCTAAGTAGAAAAGAAATGAAAAAATGTCCTTACAAAGACTTGCATATGTTTATTTAGAGAAGCTTTATACATAATAGCCAAAAATTGGAAACCCTAATACTGTTCACCAACAGATGAGTGAATAAACAAATTATGATATAGCACGCAGGGAAATACCGACCAGAAGTACAAAGAAACAAACTATTGGTAGGCAATCACATGACCAATCTAAAATCATGTCAAAGAATCCAGACAGGAATGAGCACAGGCTGTATCATTCCATTTATATGAAACTCTCAGAAGGACAGACTTAATCTGAAATGATAGAAGGTAGAGTAGCTCTTGGCTGGGGCCAGATGTGGATGGTGCGTGTTGGGAGGGGGCATGAAAGACCCTTTCGGGTGGCGATTACGTGGGTAAAGCCTGTTGAACTGTGCAATTAAAATGATTAGATTTTATATAAATTGTAACTTAGTAAGCTGAATTTAACAGAATAATATGTTTATAAGAACTAACCAGAGGGATTTTATGCTGATATAAGTGTAAATAAAGTTAATGTTTTTAGGAAAACAGTCAAAAATGGAAAAAAATGAAGAGATGAGAGGAAACTAATAGTAGGAGATACACAGCTGCAGTAATTATGACAGTTTGAAACAATGTATGAATGGCTCAGAGTAAGAGAGGGCTTTTATAATTAATTGAATGAGCATGTAAATCTTAACAAGTAATACTCTATAGACATGAGTTCAGAATTAGGTATTGAGTTTTCTTACATTGTTCAAGGTAAAGCAAATTTGAAAACATTTCTGGTACCTCAAAAAGATTTAAAAACCAAGGGATATATTCAGGGTACATTTGTGCTCACTGAAAAACAAATCCATATAAATCAGGAACTTTTTGCACATGATAGTCAAGCAGCATTTTAGAAAAAAATGAAGCTGTATAATGTACCAATATTCAATTGATGCAATTCTTATTTTTCCCTCTATTTAAATAGTTTCCTTAGTCTGATAATATGGTATATCAAAAATATATTTCATAAAACAAGTGATATTGATACACCCATTTTCCTTTAGGCTCGGTTACCTTTTTAAATGCAGATATGGCCCTATCTTTAATATTGACAGTTGTACACACAATTTGAAGAGGTCAGAACATTTGAACCATGAAACCTTTAAGAAAGATATGTGCCATAAAATTGCAGGTTGAGGGGAATTGGGAATGTGGATGGCTGAAAAATACTCTGCTTCAGAGGGAAAGGAGCTAAATCCCAAGTTTTACTATTCCTCAGAGGAAACCTGAATGCATTCTCAGGCCCTGGATTTTATAACTCAAGAAAGGATCATGGTGAAGAAACCTGAGAGGATGGTCAAGATGATAGACCAAAAAAAAAAAAAAAAGAGAGAGAGAGATACTTGACTTCAGAGTTCAGGCAAACACTGAGATTTTCATCCTGGCATTGTCCTGGATCTATGAACATACAAGGCACACCCCAGCCTTGGGATCTTTGCACGTGCTGATCCGGCCACCTGGAAAGCTCCTGTCACAGACTGACTTTCTCCCTTTCTTCCCATCTTCAATCAAATGTCCACCTGGTTAGAAAAGCCTGGTCAGCCTATCTTACTGTGGTCTGGCCACCACCACTATTGCTCTTCCTCTCTAGCCCACATACGTCCTAGTTCCCATTCTGTTTTAGTTTCTCCTTAGCATTTTAGGTGATCTGGCATAGTTAGATGAATAGATGATTGATAGATAGATAGATAGATAGATAGATAATAGATAGATAGATAGATAGATAGATGATAGATGTTTCACTTTGTCTGTTTCCCCTCAGAATAGCTTTGTGAAGGCAGAGATTTCCGTGTTTTGTCCCTTCTCTATCCCAGCACCTATAATGATGCATGGCACAAAATGGTACTTAATAAACATTTATTGACTGACTGACTAACCAGATGAATGAATTAGTGATTGACTGAAGACTGAAAATCACAACCAGGGCTTTAAGTTTAAAACTGCTCTGTGGGAGGGCAGGGGAAGAAAACAGGCATGCCAGTGTCATGGACTGCCCTTCACAGAGAACCCTTCTCTAACACTTTCCAAGTAGCAAATTTGGGGTTAACAAAGAGTTTTTCTTACACACTAAAACAGGGTCTGTGTGCAAGAACCTTAATAAAATTTTAGGTGAATCAATGAGGACAGTGCATAATGGGCTTTAATAGAAATGTGTATTTTTCATAAGTAAAGCTAATCTCTGAATTGCCACCATGATAGATATTCCTGCAACTCTAAAACAACATCTGATGCTGCTGATGGAAGCCAGTTCTCAGGCTAAATGAAGAATGCTGCCCTACTGTGACAAATCCAATTAATCTATTTATTCAACAACATTTAATGCCCACTTTGAACAAATAGCTTACCTAAGCGACAATAGGAATTACTGGTTAGGAGTTACTGGTTTTTTACTGCATATGCATGTATATTGAACAATATAAAGTGTTGGTCTCATAGTTTTTAAATTAGTGTCGAGGTACTTCTGAAGTGACCTGCATATTCTAAGTTCCAGAATTTGACTTGACCTCTTAGCATGTCCCTGCTTGGAGTAAACACCTAGCCTGCTGAGATCTTAAGCGTCTGGGAACACAAAATAAATATAATACAAATTAAATTAAACTGGAGTCCACAGTCACAAGGAAGTTAATATGAATGGACCCTCATCTGTTTTTATCACCCTGATGCTACGTCACTTACGGATACCCTCTTTTACTCCACTAGTTCCGCTTTACACAGAAGTTTGAGTTTGATAGGTCACTGCCTTATGGTGCTTGCCACCAAGTCTCTGTTGGTCTGCAACTGTCCAAAGTTCAAAAGTAAAACAAAATTTTTCAACAGCTTCGGCATAGCTTTAAATACTATCCTATTTGTAACTTCTTATTGGATAGATCTTTACCATAAAAAAAAAAAAAAGACAAAAGAGAAAAGAAATAGAGTAGGTATTCTGTCCTTTAATGCATGTTGCAGAATCTGCAATACTTAGAGATAATCTAGAAAACAATTTCCCTTTTTTAAAGTTTGAGACATTAGCAAAAACACATCTATTTTAACATAAGATTAATTTTTTCAAGGACAAACACTCTTTGAAATAAAGTTCCTGACACAGGGCAAAATCATTTATTCAGTAACACACATTCCACGTGTTTATTTTCATATGAAATCTACCTCCACATTCCAGCTAGAAGCTAAGGGGGGGGAAAAAAAGACGAGCGATACATTGTTTTATCCAAAAAGTGTGGATTTCTTATAACACAGGGAGAATTGAGGTTATCAAGAGACCGGTGGGAGAAGTTATTTATAAGGAAATATCTCAAATGTAAGATGAAAGACTTATGAAAAAAAAATCTTTTCTGTTACCAACAAAAAACTTGCCTTGAAAAATATACTGGTTCTAGTTAACTAAAACAGTAAGGTTGAAAAAATAACTATACATTATTATAGAGAATAATAGAAGAAACTCTCATAGATATCAGGTTAACAACAGAAACATTTTGATATATCTACTGTGAAACTTTTGTTTCTAAAAGTAACATATTAGATTCCTCTCCCACCCTTGCTAGAAGAAAAGCCTGTCTCAACACTGATGTGAGTTAACTGGTTTCTTACTACATATACTTGTTATATCGAACAATGTAAAGCGTTGGTCTCATATTTTTAAAATTATGCAATTGACATCATACTGTATAGCTCCCTCTACAACTTTTTCTCAATTTTATGTTTTCAAAACTTATCAATTCATCTATCATTTTATATGTATAGCTAGCAAGTATTCCATTGCAAGAATATGTCACAATTTATTTGTCCCTTCTCCTGTTTATAGACATTTAGGTCATTTCAGTTTTTCTCTGTGCTGCAATAATCATTCACGTACATTCTTCCCCAAGTCATGAACTATGGTTTCTCTGGAGTATATGATTGTGAGTAGAATTGCTTGTTCTCAGAGAATGAAGCCTTTAAATTTATTATAAATTAACAAACTGCCCTTGTAAGTTACACTGATTTATATCACAACCAGAGACTGATTGTGATATAAATCAGGGTCCCCCTTGCTGTAGTCAGGGCTTTCCTAGGGGTTATCACCATATGCTGCGAAGCACTGGAATTTGTGAAGAAATTTCGGGTTCCATAATGGCTGGAAAGTGCTGCTGGTGTTAAGTGGGTGGGGTCAGGAATGTGCAATGACCAACAACTCATGTCACAGTCTGTCATGACAAGAATTGTCCTTCTCCTCAAAGAACTTTTGAAAATATAACTGGACACTTACGAAGGTAAGCAAAGCTGAACAGAAAAAAACAAAGCAAAAATCCAAAGCTGTGTGTAATTATCAAAGTTATAAATTAGCTTCCATATAATCCAAAGAGTTTTTTGCTTAGTTTTAATCTATACATAATTTTTAATGACTAGAACCACTATATAAACTGTAGAAGGATATACTTTTTATTTTTGCTGGGAGATACAGATATGCATAAAAATCAGTACTTTAAAAGGCTTTACATAGCACATTACTAATGACAACAATACTCATGATCAATACATTCTCTACTAAAAATGCCAGGATCTGTCTTGTACTCTTTGTTGTCCTTTTCACTGTGATATGGATGCAAATGCCTGACATTATGCTGTTATGCTCAAGTATTTATGTATTAAACTGTAAAATCATATTAAAATTATTCTTTTATTCCTTCTTTCATATTTTATTTATAATATATTATGATACTTTGATATTATATTATTGGGTTTTTCAAAGTATACATACAGGCAGGTAATATGAGTTTTATATGCGGCTACTAAAGGAGACATTATGCCCCAAACAAGGTATTGGCAGACATTTTAAATTTTGCCAATCAGATGCAGGTAACATATTTTATTTTTTACTTTCCTGCTAAGATTTAGGTTGAACACCTTTTCATATCATTAATGAACATTTTTTGTCTTTAATGTATCATGTTCATAACCTTTGAGTTATTTGTATCTTCCTTACTGGTTTGGTAATTTTTTTTTTTTTAAGATGTTATTTTTAAGTAATGTCTACACTTAGCATGGGGCTTGAACTTATGACCCTGAGCTCAAGAGTCACGTGCTCTACTAATCCAACCAGCCATGCACCCCTGTTAATCCTTAATATATACCCTAGAATAAACATTAGTCCTCTAAGTGCTTTCTAAATATTTTCTTGCCATATGTTGTCCTTTAACTTTGTTTATTATACTTTTTTTTGTAGAGAAGTTTAAATTTTATTGTAATTTTGCATGTTTAAACTATTCTAAGGCTTTTATGCAAAATTAATGCTAACCTAGATAAATCTTCCCCACCGCAGGAATTTGTAAATCTTTGATCTTTTATTTGCTTTTGCTATTTTAAAGGAAATGCCAATTTTCAGTGGGAAGTTGTGTGTTGTTTCTACATTTCTTACTTTACCTTCCATTTTCTTACCTGTTTTTGTCTCAAGATTTTGGCTTTGTCCCCTGCTCACTGAACCTCGGTCCTCATAGCTGTGGGTCAGGTCTCTTTCCTGCTAAGCTACCAGGGATTTTGCACTTCCTGTCATCCAGCCAACTATACTTTATTGCATTTTATGATCATATAGCTTTGACCCTGTCTTCATTCTTCCCTAGATTCTTAAGTTTCTGCTTCCTTAAACCATTTCAGCATAGACTGTTCTGACCACTGAGCTGGGGGTGTCTTTAGGCCGGTGATCTGTTACTGAATACCATTGCCATTATCTGTTTGCTGATTTGGATATCAACAGGCCAGACACCTGAGCTGTGCTCAGTGTTCTCTGCATCTCTTCCATTTCAGTATATAAACTGGTTTTTGAACCCGCGTAAAAGTGTTCTTGTTGCCATTGCTGTTTACTTTTTTATATTTTCTTTATCATGCTGTGTATTTGAACCATGGGCTTTGCCTCAAGTTGCAAACATACTCTTTAGTAGAATTTGAGTACACATTTTGAGGAAAAGGAAATAGATTGAGCATTTGTTAAATGCCACACATTAAAACATGGATACACTACACCTGTGAAGGGAGAATGTCTGTCATTGTGATGAGGAAGCTATGTCCCGGGCTTATGAACAAGCATAACTCCATCCGTTCCTGAGGCAAGACTGTAATTTCTTAATAACAACCCAAGGTTTCAAGTTAATGGAGCTGCCACAGAGGCAGTGAGTGTAACTGAGACCCCCTAAGTGTTTATATGCTCTTGTCTTACCTATTTATTTTCATTTGTGAGTCTAGGTTGAGAGTGATAATTGTTTAATTGTGCATATTGGCTTTTTCATTTTTTAAATTTAACATTCCCAATGTTTTTAATCTAAAAGAATGCCTCATGCTGTGATAATCAACATGATAAAATGTAAAAATAAATAAATGGCCCACATTTAAAAGATTCCTCTTATCTACCAACAAGCCCTATCTGCTGAATGTAAACTTAATTGCAATATATTTTCTTAATGGTCTCCTTTAATTGGTTACCCTGCTATGGTATCTTTGGAAAGTTGAAGTTCTATAACAAGGCATTAGTGGTTAGTTCTCACACAGAAGCTTATAATGATCAGAGCACATAAAAATAACGTTTCTTCAATATTTAGACATTTTAACAATATTTGTTCTCCCAGTCCATGAGCATGGATTGTCTTTCCATTTCTTTGTGTCATCTCCAATTTCTTTCATCAGTGTTTTGTAGTTTTCAGAGTACAAGTCTTTAACCTCTTTGGTTAGGCTTATTCCTAAGTATCTTATTATTGTTGGTGCCATTTCTTCAATATCTAACCATTATGTGAAAGTGAATATACTTTGACTTTCCTCAAATTGAATTTCTTTTTTATAATAATATTAAAATTTGTAGTAAAGACAACATGACAGACAGAGACTGGAAACAGAAAACCTAACCTAGAATCTGAGCCTCTTCCAGTTCTTTGATCAGTTGGCGCTTTGAAATTGCAAACTCTTTGAAGACAATATGTATCAGTTACCAATAATGTCCATTCAACTTAGTACTCTGCTCACAGAGGCCCAAATAAATCATGAAATTAGCGTGTTCTCTTCTGCTCCACTCAGAGACAGAGCTGTATGGTGTCATTTTCTTTGTTCCTTCAACTTCTTAAACATTATTCTATTCCCCCAAATAAAATGATCTAATGGACCTCCAGAAATTATTAAGCATTAAAAATAATAATTTGAATGTTTAAATCACATGTACTTTTTGTCAAGTCAATTTTTATAGAAATCACCTTTGTACTCCTTTCTCAATATATTCTCCACCCTTACCTGGAGGGCCTCCTATTCCCATGTATTCATAAGTCATGCATTGTTTGCTCTACACTTTACATACATATTCTCATTCTGTTCTTACCATTCTGCATCTTTCTTTTTTCACTCAACATTAAGATTTTCAAAGTAAATCCATATTTATACAGTAATTTTTCACTCATTTATCAGTATGTGAAAAATCTTGTTGTTTATTTTTTTAAGTAATCTCTACACCCAATGTGGGGCTTGAACTCACAAGCCTGAAAAAGAAATTTGCATGCTCTCCCAACTGAGCTAGCCAGGTACCCTTCAGTATGTGAAAATTTTAAATTTTCCCAATGGATGTTTCCATGTTTTTGGTATTACAGAGACATTTACTTTTCCAGTCATGGAAACTGGAAGCACTATG
Source organism: Mustela nivalis (assembly GCF_964662115.1). NCBI lineage: Eukaryota > Metazoa > Chordata > Mammalia > Carnivora > Mustelidae > Mustela > Mustela nivalis. The sequence goes on from NC_139033.1 coordinate 51,551,854, forward strand.
CCAACAGTGTGTGAAAACTCCTGATTGTCATATCCTGTCTTGCCTTTTGCACAGTTGTATTTCTAAACATCAGTGATGAAATTTATGCACAAAGTCAAGTCTATCGCAATTTATGATTGATAAAGCTTGTTTTATATCTTTTCATTTCATTTCTTTTTAAATTTCTAAATATATGTTTGCCTTCATTCTCAAGCAAATGCTATCTTATATTTCATAATTGTTTACTATTTATAGATCAATGTATTATACATTTTATTATAAAGGCACTGAGATAGTTGAGTATGCATTTAGGTTGTGTGATGTTAGTTATTTTACTATTTTTTTCAACTTTAAGTATTTTTTCCTGGATCATCGAATTCATTACTTTCTCTTTCTCCTAAACACATCCTTCTATCTTCTTTTAAAAGTCATCTCCAAATTCCTGATAAATAATACATTTTCTTTTTGAGTCATCCTGATGGGTGATGAAGCTGTTTATCAACATTTAGTAACATTCCTTCTTATCGACTTCTCTTTTTTCTTTTTCTTTTTGTGGTAGCCAACTGGTGACTTGAGCACATGGTCCAGATCATACCGCCCTCACTGATTTGATAAATCTAAGGTCTTTTGTTGCGACCTTGATGAAAAATGCTAAATTTGACAAAATCTGATATCTTTTGAGATCTTGGTAACATACACTAAATATGCTCTGCTTTTACACACATGTGGAGATGATATATTAAACAATCAACTTCTTGTTCTCATGAAGATAGTTTAGTTGGAGCTCATCTAACGGCATGAAGATAGTTTAGTTGGAGCTTTCATTCAAATCCCCCTGAAAGCAATATATGGTATGAGGCACTGCACTGTAGTGATGAAGAGTGATTTTCGAGATTGTATCTATGTCGGCCTTTCCCATAGAGGAGTCCCCCCCTTTTCTTCTACATCTTTATTTCTTCAAATTATTTTCTTCCTTTTCTCTTTGGAGAGGAGAGAAAGAAGGATTATTCTTCCACAAACCATGTTCAAAAATAGTTGTTACTTCTCATGTTTTGCTGATGTATAGGTATATCATACCCACGGTCTTAAAAATTGGGGGGGGGGGACCTTCCCAGCCCATTAAACTGTCATGATGGTCTTCCATATTTCCATTCATATTGTTCTAATTATAAGAATATGCACATGAAGGAATGAGGGAAGAGATGGTTTCTCCTTTAGTAGTAAATTGTGTGTTAGCTGCTGATGGCAGATTCATAATTATGTGACTGAAAGGATTAAAGATTTATGGATATTAGGGCCATATAAAAAGAAAATAACTGCCATGATGGCATCAGTGGATGTCTGCTAGGCTCTATGATAACTGGTCCAGAACCAAAAAATCTAGTCGATAGACATCTGGTTGTTGCGAGTTGCCAAAGTAGACAGATTCCTACTTTTAACCAAAATACTTCTAGTCAATATTATTTCAAAACAGCCTGTCAATTCAGTAAAACAACTACTGAAAAGAGTAAGTTGAATCTTTAACTACACTGAATTTACTGGTAGCTCAACCAAAATATCCATTCATTTTCTCTTTCAACCCATCGATGTTTATTGAGAACTAACCTGTGCTCGATTGACACTCAGTAATGAACAAGACGGACAGTTTCCTACAAACACACATAGCTTTGGTTCTAGAAGCTGGAGAGAGAATGTAAGTATCACCTGCTGGAATTTGAAACTAAAGGTTTTACAATAGCTATCTTTTAAAACGGAGCAATTCTTAGATTAAGAAAGATCATACAGAACATATCTATAACATCTATTAATATATTATCTTGTTAGTCTCAGTTTACACTGGTTGCAACACTTGAATCCTGGAGACCCAAATTATGGGACTAGAACCAGAACTATCAACATCACATGGAAACCAGTTAGAAATACAGATTCTTCAGCCTCACCCCACATCTGTATCAGAAATTTGGATTCCAGTGCAGGCTAAACTTTGAGAAAAAATCAGTGTGTAACAAAGTTACCTGTAGGTCACTCGCTCACTCGCACATTACAGACCACTGGATCTCATGCCCAGAGTTTCAGATTTAGTGGGACTGTAGGGGAGCTTGATAGTTTACATTTTTTTTTTTGAAAATTTACATTTTTAATGAACTTTCTGGGTGATGCTGAGCTGGTGGTAGGAGGCCCATACTTGAAGAACTACTGGCTTATTGGACATTGATCCTGAATGAACATTACATGAAAATTATCTGAAAGCTTCTAAAAACACCAGTATTTGGACTCTACCCCAGAACAATTAATGCAGAATCTCTGCATGTGTGCCCAGACTTTGCATTTAAAAAATGAATTACCTGTGAGTCTGATGTATATCCAGGTTTAAGGAAGCATGCTTTAAGAAAATCACACCATCTCCCTGTACTATCCTTTTGCACACTAGTAGAATGCTATTCTTCCTACTAAAAACCATTGGGAATTTGAAGCAGAACTCATTTTCAGCTTTTTCTACATAATGCTCCCCGCAAAGCAATAGTAAAATGAAAAAAAAAATCAATGAAACATATTATCCAGCATTATCTAGGTCAAAATAATATATTAAAACCCTAGGTATTCTGCAGAATTCAACTTAATAAGCAACTCTCAACTATATTGAAACTTTTTCCAACTGGGACACATGTGTAAATACAACTCTAACAGTTTTCATTTTTTTAGGAAGACATGAATATGGGTGGTGGCATAAACGTTAATCACAGTCTTACATCTTGGATCATAGTGGAATAGAAATGCAAAAATATTTACTTTATGGATGTACTGAAATAAATGATAAATCCCTTGTCTGGCACTGAAGCCATTACACCCACTCGTCAAGATGAAGTCTGTAACCTGCTCTTGGAGTCAAGAGCAAATGGCAATTTGTCTGGGGGAGCTAATTCTTGCTGTGTCTAGGAGACTGTGGCCTCTCTTATCAGTCTTCTGCTCAGCAGGGAACCAGTAGGCCTTGGGGGTCTCTTTGTTTACTATCTTAGTCCTTTTCCATTACAATAAGCACCAGGCCTGTAAGTTATTCTGTTCCCCAGACTAGTCTCCTGTGGCTTTAAAGCTCTCCAAATGCCACAAGTTCTCAATACCCCCACTTCCCAACTCCCCTGCAGAATTTTTAAGTGCCAAGAAGCTGGAAAAATACAGATGGCATAATTATATATTTTGCAGTTGATTAATCACCACAAAACATTAATCACATTTTGTATAACAATACATAATCAAATTCTTTATAGTAGAAATTAAGTTTCTTTCTGATAGAGAATGGATTCCTTTAGGATATTGACAGGGTTTTTCAGCATCTGTTTGGCTCCCATTCCACATCTGCATTTGATTTTTGTCTGCTTTAGGGCTTAGTAAAGTGTGGCTTAAAGGTTGTTTTATGACAATAAATGTACGTGCTAATAGAAGAATTTGTTGAAAGGAAAATATTTGCACAAGTTAGATACTATAAATATATTTTTTCCAGGCCATAACATGTTTCTTTAGTGAAAACCATTGGATTTTGTTTTCCTAAAGAGTAATCCCACTGAAATCAAATATAAATTATACATGTGTTTTTTTCCTCTTAATAGCTATTGAGATAAATTCTTAATCTTGTAATTAGCTTTATATTATTATGAGACAAAATCTATGTATAACTTTTATAGAAATAATGTTTTTATACTATAAGTGCCTAATTTCTTGATTATTATAAAATAATCATACAGATTGTTTGTTATCAATTTGCGTATGCATATAGGTATTTATAATCATTTGCCAAACAGTGGTAAATGTATACACATTACATATATTATACACAAGCATACACAAGCTTAAAATTGCTTCTCTCCTTTACTGTTTGGAACTTATAAACCAAAATTAACATACTTAGTAGTTTCTGTCACTCCAAAATGGTTACATATATATCTGCCTGTATTTATACCTTTATTATATCTCCAGGAAAAATTACAGAACAAAGATATACATTCTCTGCTTTCAAGTATTTAATCAGAATAACTTAAACATACAAAACAAGGGAATTTTCCAAAGCAAATATAAACAATAATATAATAACTTCACATATACATTATTTTGTGTGTGTGTGTGTGTGATGCTACTTTTATTCCACCATGATTACACAGCTAGCCTGTGGAACTCAAATAGAAATTCACATTATCATGCTATTCTGGCCCAGTATTGAAACTCGTACCACAGCATAGGTACACATGTAAATATTAATTTATCCCTAAAGTACTATTGAAGAAAAAGTATAAGGGAAGCATAAATTTAGGTTAGATGATTTGGATTAGAGAGAGGAATCATGCTGCATAATCTGATTACTGGAAAAACAGACAAAGTGTGCTAATAATAATTGGAAAGAATGGTCTCATGGGCAGGGGAGAAGAGGAAAGAAGATGAAATGCCTATAGAGAGAGTGAAAAGATAAACCTGACCAGAGCAGAAGAGCCATGTTGAAGAATGGTTTTAAGAAGCGTGATTATATGTTTTTCTAATGACATTTGTGTCCAGTTTTATCTAAAATTAACTTAACCACAAACCTGGTTACCAAGTGCAGCCCCTGTGATGGTTAAGACTACGTGATAATTTTCATCCCCCGGGAGTCTCCTGACTGTGTTAGCTATGAAAGGCCATTGGAGAAACTGGCATGTGCTCTTACCTGCAGGTACATATGGCCTCTTAGACCCCCAGGAGCCTGCAGCCTGCCTTTCCAAGAGACCACTGCAGAGATCCACAGTACTTCTGCTTGTCTAATGACATGGGCACCAGATTCCACCCTTATTTCACATTCAGCCAATACAGCTCTGCACACAGAAAGGTAAGCAGTGCAGGCTTGATAAGCTTGCCTTTTGAACAAATAATTTGTTGGGATGTTACTAGTTCTGTGAAGCACTTTCAGTGCTGTGAAAAGTGGTATACAAATAAAATGATTGATGTCCTGTCAATAGGAACTTGAGGAAGAGGATCAAACAGAGCAGTTTCTTTTGAAGTAGGGATGGATGTAGGGGGAAAGGTGTTAGATTTTACTTTTCTATCTATCATAAACCCCAAAGCATCACTCCAGCAAGAAAAGAACCTGGTATCTGAATAAGGCAGAACACAATTTCTTAGCAGTAGACATATTCCAGTGAAAAACACAAAAGCTGGATTTGTAAAAATCCATTCATAAGGATTTTATTGTAAATTTTTCCCATCACTGGAATGATGTTGGCTGGAGAACTTACATATCTTCAAGCTTTTTTCTTTTTGCCTCCATTTCATAGGCTTTTAAACTTTCCTTTAAAATGCTCCAGATTACCATTTCTAAGGACATTTGGCTGTGAAAAATATCAATGAGATAATTTAGGAAATTGCTGGATATAAAATAAATATATGCAATAAATTGCATTTCTGTAAAATAAGTATATTAAAAAGTAAAAAATTTAAAAGCACACTATACCACCAAAAATTGAACATAATTGTGATTCTTTTAAAAACTACAGACTTTTTAAGCCCCTTAAATGAAAAAAAAAAAGTACAGACTTTTATTAGAAGACATTAGAAAATATTTAAATAAATGGAGTCATATTGCAATGTTTACAGATTAGAAGATGCAATGTTAAAAAAATGTTATTTCCCCCACACATACTATAACTTCAACACAATTCCAATAATAATCCTGCCAGGGCTTTTTTTCCTCTTTTTTCTTTTTCTTTCTTTTTAATGATAAGTTAATTCTAAAACATGTATGCAAGAACAAAGTACAAGAATGAACCATAAACAGTACATTCCAGACACCAAGAATGGTTAAGACATTACCAAATATCAAGAATTATTGTAAAGTTAAAGTAATTCATTTAGGGGGAGATGGAGATGAAATAAGGAAGAGAAAAAAAAACACTACAAAGTTAGAAACAGACCTAGGTCTGGGGGAAGTTGGTTAATGACCAGGTACACTGCTGGGTAGTAGAGGAAAAAACATCTTCGATAAGTTTTTGACAATATTCACTTGTCCATAAAAATGTATTTGAATCTCCATCTCACACTATTAATAGGAATCATTGAGTTAGGTTAAAAATTTAAACATAAATGTCTAAATTAATAAAAACAGAATAAGAAAATAATATAAAAGGAGGTTTTGAAGCCCTTGACATAAAAATATAATTTCTTAAACAAGACTTAAGAATTGCAACCCACAAAAGATAAATAAATATGAACATACTAAAATTAACAATTCAATTTCTCCAGAAGGTTATTAAGCAAATAAAGACACACTGCAAATTGGAGGAAGATATTTTATATACATACAACTAATGAAGATTAGATCTAGAATACATAAAGTACCACTGCTAGGGCACCTGGGTGGCTCAGTTGGTTAAACAACTACCTTCAGCTCAGGTCTTGATCCTGGAGTCCCAGGACTGAGTCCTGCGTTGGGCTCTCTGCTTGGTGGGGAGTCTGCTTCTCCCTCTGACCCTCTCCCCTATCATGCTCTCTCTCAAATAAATAAATGTAATCTTAAAAAAAAAAAAAAAAAGAACTTTTCTTAACAAGAAGATGATTTTAGGGTTTTGGTATAGTTTTGTTTTGGTTTGGTTTGGGATTTTGGTTTTGGTTTTGTTTTGTTTTGTTTTGTTTGTTTGTTTGTTTGTTTGTTTTGGTTTATTTAGGGAAGAAGATTTTTGCAACACACACACAGGCCAACTAACTTGCATTTCTCAGAAGAAGGAGAGATGTTACACAATCCTATGAAAAGACCCTCAATTTGTCAACAATCAGCACAGTGAAATGTAAAATCTCTATGGACATGTGTTACAGGCCCAGCACACTGGTCAAAAATCAGAAGGCAGGCAAGTGCTAATGCTGCGTAGAGGCAACTGGTTTTTACATATTGCTGGTGGAAGTGAATATTGATAAAATGACTTTGGCAAATAATTTGGCATTTCCTACTAAAAAAGATGATGTTCACATTTTGAGACTTAGCCATGCCATTCCTGATTATGTATCCTACAGAAAGTCTTACACATGTGCTCTTAGGGACATGCACAGAAATATACCTAGCAGCGCTGTGTGTACTACTAATAAAAAGTACTGACCTCTCCAGAAAGAAAATGGTAAATACATTATCCTGCATGCATATAATGTAATTCTCTAAAACATGAAAAGAAATGAACTAAAGCCCTGGTATGGTCTTATCATACAGCAGCATCTGTATCCGTAGCTACAGTGATCAAACTGGTATACAGATTTATCTATCTATTTACTTCACATGAATATATTTGGTGCACATGTTTCTCTTTCTGTGTAGATTACCATGTTGTTTGATGTGGACTTCGAAAGGAGAGTCTTCTTTGTCAAACTCTACAGTGTTGCAAAATCAGAGCAGGCCAAGTCCTTGGCTGTCAGCTGTTCGAATCTGAACACAGTACATGGATCTCTTCCACAGTATCCCCGGCTTCTGGTGACTTTCACTCCAGTTTGTCCTGTGCATTCAAAACTTCATAGGATATATTTTTCCAATTCTTGAGACAGCTAGGGTGCTAATGAGCGGGAGCTGCAGGTTTACCATTTTCATTCTTTGTATCTTTGTTATGTCCAGGGTGACTTCAGATTCTTATTCTTAAATCTACTTCTTTAAAATTTTTTTTAAAGATTTTATTTATTTATTTGACAGACAGAAATCAGAAACTGGCAGAGAGGCAGGCAGAGAGAGAGGGGAGGAAGCAGGCTCCCCGCTGAGCAGAGAGCCTGATGCGGGGCTCGATCCCAGAACCCTGGGATCATGACCTGAGCCGAAGGCAGAGGCTTGAACACACTGAGCCACCCAGGCACCCCAATTTTTTTTTTTAAGATTTTATTCATTTGACAGACAGAGATCAGAAGTAGGCAGAGAGGCAGGCAGAGAGAGGAAAGGAAGCAGGCTCCCTGCTGAACAGAGAGCCGATATGGGGCCCAGTCCCAGGACCCTGGGATCATGACCTGAGTGGAAGGCAGAGGTTTTAACCCACTGAACCACTCAGGTGCCCCAACCTCTTTAAGTCTTTTATATATGTGAAATTGGCTGGTTGGCCCTCCATAACCTGAATCATCTTTCTCCTATTCTGGAATTTCTCTGGTTGCCCTTCTTGAAGAGGATGCCCAAATCTAGCTCCAAACTCTCAGAAGACAGCTGAGCAGCTCAGAAACCAGGGGCAGTATTTGACAGGGTCTTCGATCTGGATGATATAGGTCATTCTTTCCCATCAGTCATTATACATTCATTTACTCATTCATCTAGTGATGTGGAATTGGGAATCAAAATCCAAACATAGTCCGCCCTCTCACAATTTAGAGTACGTGTGAGCTTGGCAGGATTTGGAAATGAAGGATATTTTTATTGAATTCATCCAAAATTATAATAGCACTTTTAGCAAAAGGGACATTCTTAATTCTAATTGGGGAGTTTAAATGCTATTTGCTACAACAGCCTATATGCAGATTATGTAAATAATGCTGTTTTATCACAGGTGATTATCAAGGAATAGACTCTTAAGCCAGAAATTTGTTTACAGAAGGCTTATTGCACAGCATCTTTAGGAACAAAAATTCTAAGGGAGTGAGGGAAGCAGAGTTGAGCTGAAGGAGAAGTAAGACTCTGATGCAATTTCAACAGAGCCTTTAACTAACCTCATGGAGACTTCTGGAACTGAGATAGTTCTTCAGAGGTATCTTGACTCAAGGTGCATAGACACGCCTTTGTACTCTGTCATTGGATATATGCTGTGGTAACCTTGGGATGTGAGCAGTGCTAACCTTGGGCCATAGACTCCTTCATCATAGGGCAACTTCAAAGAAGAAAATGCCTCTGAAGCCAGGAAAATGAGAGTTGTGTCCTGGAAGAGGATCTGGCACACCCCTACATTCATGTATTATACTTTAATTACACATAGAATAATGCATATGAAAGAAAAATTAAACATTTTAGAAAACTACAAAGTCAAAACACAGAATAAGGGTAACTTTCCATAAGTATATGCAAGTTATTCCACTATATATATAATGCATCCTATCTTGAAGAATTTCCTTTGTAAACACAGCTCCTAAAGCTAAATCCATTTTCTCTTTGTTTTTTGTTTTGTTTTGTTTTTTTGAGATTTTATTTATTTCACAGACAGAGTGAGACAGCAAGAGAGAGAACACGGGGCGGGGGGGCGTAGCAGAGGGAAAGGGAAAGGGAGAAACAGGCTCCCGATTGAGCAAGGAGCCCTACTTGGAACTGGATCCCAGACCTCTGGAGTCATGACCTCAGCCAAAGGCAGATGTTTAACTGACTGAGCAACCCAGGCGCCCCTCTTTGTTTTACTTTATATCAAAAAAACATATTACCCTGGAATGAATTCATGTGAATGTATCATGGAGATGGGGAGACACAGTGTGAAAATGATACTGGTCTCAAGGAAAAAGGAAAATATATATATATACGTATACACACACACACACACACACAGATGTAAAACTTAAAATTCTTGCTTAAGTGGATTTGAAAATCTGTTGCCCATTTGAAAATTGTAACTATCTACCTAAATCTCAAAAATAAAATGATGTGAGAACTATTGTGAAAATCAGCAAGGAACATTCTAGATCCCTCTCTTAGCTAACTCTTGGAGTTAACACCATTCTATAGCACTTTTGTTCTTTGTTCATTGTTTTGTCTCCACAATTGCCCACAAGCCTCTGGTAAACAGAGTTCATGTCTCCACCACCAGGAACTATAGCTGATATAGAAGGGTCTTACACAAAAATCTGTTGAGTAAATGTGATGAGTAAACTCTCAAAACCAGGTAAGAACAACATATACATGAGGCAGGCCATTTTAGATGAGGAAGCAGTTCTGTATAATTAAATAGCAGATTATTATCACAATGGTCCAAAACATTTTGTTCCACATTATGTTATATTAGGTAAGAATTGAAAACAATCTGATTTAGTTTCACTAATCCTGCTATTGTTATTTTTTATTTTGTTTGGTGGTTGGTCACTTGGTGGTGTACTTTGGTTTTAAAGGGTATTGACTGGGGCACCTGGGTGGCTCAGTGGGTTAAAGTCTCTGCCTTCAACTCAGGTCATGATCCCGGGGGTTCTGGGATTGAGCCCCGAATCCGGCTCTTTGCTCAACAGGGAGCCTGCTTTCCTCACTCTGTCTCTGCCTGCCTTTCTGCCTACTTGTGATCTCTGTCAGTCAAATGGATAAATAAAATCTTTAAAAAAAAAAAATAAGTAAAGGGTGTTGACTAAGGGTGCCTAGGGAAGAAACTAATGAAGAATCCATTAACCCAGTGTATACTGTGCTAATGGTTTTATTTGCTGTTTCCTGAAGTTTCCATAGAATTTCAATTTAGATTTATAATAATTAAATCCATTTTTTTTCTGAATACTAACTAAAGTTGATACATTAACAAAGAAGTAGTGAAATAAACTTATACATCATAAAAAATATAAAACAGTTCAGCTTTGTTAAATTGATTAAACATGGAGGCCATTAGACTGAGGTCACTCTAATGTCCTCGCAGCCTATGTAGGCAAAACAAAATCTAAGTCTGTACATGTCTTAAGGTTACAAAATCAAAATGCTGAGGACAGCCGATCGCAAATAGCCAACTAGGCTTTAAGCTATAGCCAGTCAACAATTTTCTTACTTTCCTTCTGCCTAAGTCTAAATGTCTTTGCCTGAGCTCCTATCAGTGGAGCACCCCTAACCACTTCCAATTTGGTGCAGTGTAACTGATTTTTGCGCAGATAAACTCTTAAAATTGGTAATATGCTTCAACTTATCTTTTTACAGGTCACCTTGAAAAATACAGAAAATATTTTCTTAATTAAGATTTTCACATTTCATGTGGATTGTCTTAGCTATTTCCTTTTGTTTTGAGGTTTGAATAGATTTTGAAATTTTTAATAGCTTTTGGGAATTTTTAATTTGCTTTTGAAATTTTTAAATATTTTGAGATTTTATTCTTTAATTCCTAAAACAGCCTATTAGCCTAGATGTTATATTTCTAATGATCAAATTAATACTAAATTACATTTAAATATTGGATTAAAATAAAATAAAATTAATGTTGATGCACAGCTAAATTAAAATTGTCCTTAAATTTAAAAGAACTGAAACAACTGAACTTTAAATTATGTAAATATAAATTTAAACTTAAAATTATAACTGAATTTAATTATATTAAATTTAAAATTTATTTTACTTTAAATTAAATGTTAGATTTAATTATCTTTAATTTCAAAAGTACTTGAAAGAAATAATCAGGAAAATTCTTACACATTAGAAGTTAGTAAATATTGGATGCTAGCAAAGACAGTTGGACTAATTTTATTTGGTATTAGTTTACACTAAACTCCAACATAAAAGATTTCAATCATTCGAAAGAGGAAGTATTTTCAGAAATTATTACTATATCCCTCTATATGATTACAGCCACAAATTTGAAGTATAGTAAATATAAATGCAATTTTTTAAAGTATTAGACTTTGAAAATTAGAATAGATCTCATGTTAAAAAGGATAGGTTGACAAACAAAGTGGATTAAAATGCTAGGCAGATACTAGTGCAAGCAACATAGTAAAAGGAAAAACAAAACAATACAAAATGCCAACTTTTTTTTAAAAGATTTTATTTATTTATTTGACAGAGATCACAATTAGGCAGAGAGGCAGGCAGAGAAAGGGGGGGGGGGAAGCAGACTCCCTGCTGAGCAGAGAGCCTGATGCGGGGCTCCATCGCAGCACCCTGGGATCATGACCTGAGCCTAAAGCAGAGGCTTAATCCACTGAGCCACCCAGGTGCCCCACCAACATTTTTGTTATCGATAATTAAATATACTCTTATGACTATATTATTGAATGTAACTAGTAAAATTCTTAAAGATTTATTTTGAATCGTCTACAAATTTGGTCATTTGGGGAATTGATCATTTTTGATGAATCAACTTCTAGCTAATTGTTTTTAGTGAATTGACTCTGAGCCAAATAATAAAAGCTGAAACAAAGGTTATGAAATTGGAATCTCATGGAAAGGGACAGAATTGTGAGATAGAAATGCCAATAAAGAAAGGGAGTTAGCGCCTATTAAAAGGTTCGCCGAAGTCTCACAGCTAGTTAGTGTTCAAGCCAGCTAAAAGTCAGGTGGGTAGCTTTCTTTTCTGCTTTTCAGCTGTGTAGTCCTTGTTACAGGAACCAGAATGAGGTGTAACAACCACCAATGTTCATTTTGCTAAAAACTACTATAAAATGCCTCCAAATAATAACAATGGTTATCTCTAGATGCAGAATAGATTATTTTTATTTTCCTCTTTGTGCTTTCTTGTAGTCCATAATTATTTTTAATTTACATGCATTATTTTCACATTAAGAAAAATCAGTACAATTTATTACTTTTAATACAGAAAAGTACGAGGAATAATACCCTGTAGCAACATATACTTACTTCATTGATTTGTAGAAATCTACATTATAGGAATTAACTTATTTGCCTGATGGGAATGTTCATTTTTGTCCATTTGTATACACTGTGATTCCAATGAAATTTTAAGTAGCAGATTGTTATCATTTCGTTGTGTTTAAGTATTACCCAAACAAGATGTATTAGTGAGAATAGGCTATGTTTATACTGATGCAACAAATAACCCCATATCTTCATGACTTTGTATTTCTCTTTCACGCAGATATCCTATGCATGTGTATGTGTGCGTGTGTGAGCGCACACACACGTGTTTTTGCATGTGTGTGTGTGTGTGTGTTTTCTCTCAGGGCAGGGATGTCTCCACTTCATAGTACCCACTTTTGCTGATTTTCATAAGCCAGGACAATCCACAAGGTTGAAGTCATAACAAACAAAATGAGAAGTGTAGCCTTTTCATGTTTAGGAAAGAAAGGATAGTGGGCTTCTGGTGAATAGTAATAATCAAAGAAGGTATTTTTCTTTTTTTTTTTCTTTTTCCTGTGTTATAAGGGAATTCCAAAGCTGGATCCCATTTTGGAAATTTGTTCTTCTGTACTTTCAATCTTGTAACCCTGATTTCCCTCTCAAATTAAAAAAAAAAAAAAAAGAAAGAAAAAGGACCTTCCTTTGATTCCTTTGACACCTATCAAACACTAAAGATTAGAGGAGGACAAATGAGAGATAATGTATGTAAAGCACTTTGACTAGCTCAGCAGGAAGGAGCCATCTACATTCAAGGCACTTTAAAAAAAAATGCTAATAAAACAATCCCTAGAAAGTTAGAGCAAAAGAGAAAAGGTACAATTGTCACACACCCCCTGCAGGCCCCCATCTATTTCCCAAGGACCAAAAAAGAACAAAACTTTTTATTGTTCAGTGTTGCCATCTCATGGTAATCCATTTCCAGAGTTTGGACTCCAGGGCTTTGGCACCTATGGCCCATCCCACTACCAGAGTATCACAGTGACAGATATTACCTCCGACATCCTTAGGACACTTGCAAGGATATCTTTCATCTGCCTCAGTAAGTTTAAAAGTCTTCATGATTAGTGTCTCCTGTATAATCAGTGTCCACGCTGCTGTTGACTAGGTAGATTTGCATGTGAAATGCACCATACATATAGGTGAATTTGCTCCATGTGTTTTATGGAAAATGAGCTGTTGTGGAATAGAAACCAGTCCCTAATCTGAAGAGGTGAGATTTTGAATATGAAATGGAGATGCAACTCTGGAAGTTTGTGACAATATGAATAAATCTCTTCATGGAGAATTTCCAGAAGACAGGAGGAAAACAGCAACAAGGACACCAACCACTTGACAAGGGAAGGGCTGCCATGTTTTACCCAAAAGCTCATGTGGAGGAAGAGCTCCTCCACTCATATTATTATCTCTCCTCTTGTTTTCTTAGAAGAAATGATGTTTGACTTTGTTTAGAAAATTCTATAGTTTCTTGAAGACCCATTCTTTTAAATCTGTAATTGAAAAAAATTTACATTAATGTCCTTTAGTGATCTAACATCTTACGTTTATATCATCGCAAGAAAAAGACAATCAATATCACAAAAATCAAACAAACGTTTTGGTTGGTTTTACAGTGGTCTACCAAATTTAGAGGCCAGATTTATGCTTCAGGATAGACTTCTGTTTTGAGTGTGATGACACAACCCCTTCCTAAATTATGTGGTCATGTTTAGGAATTTTACAACTACCAAGAAACTGTCTTTCTGTCATTGTGACTCTTTGAAACAACAAAGTTTTCTCCAACAAGTAGATTCTTGGGACTAATTAGGTGCTATCTACCTGTCAGGCTAAATGTGAACGTGATTTGGGAAGGGGCATCTCCACCCATGCCCCAAAACACAACAAAACTCTCTGGACAAGGTTTATATAAAAATGAAAGAAAGCAAAAAACAAGATGGATTTCTTCTCTCTCAAAACCTCTTCTTTGGTCCTAGTCCAGGGAGTGGGAAATGTGTTACAAAGAGAGACCAGAGAAATCAGATTGGTCATTTGATATCCTGCCATATATTCTTCTGGCTTTTGTATTACATGATAATCACTCAGTGTGAATGGTGGCATCTCTCCCACACGTCAAGATCAATCAGATGACTGTCATGATTATGAAGAGTTGGTTGCTGTGTTTAATAGAGAAAGCAGTGTGGCATTCATGAGAATCATGGATAATGTTAGATCCCACCAAGCCAGTGAAGATCCCAGATTACCCCTAAACTCTGATTGAAGCTACCTTGGACAGATTCTATTGAATTCTAAGAATAAATTAGTTGATTAAGATGAACTTGTTCTCTGTCTCACTGCCTCATTCACATCACTACAAACATATATACAGCAATCCCCTGTTTTCTATGGAAGATACTTTCCAAGACCCTCCAGTGGATTTCTTAAACCACAGATAGTACTGGGCCCTAGATATACTGTGCTTTTTCCTATATATAATTACCTATAATCAAGTTTAATTTAGAAATTAGGTACAGTATGGGGCGCCTGGGTGGCTCAGTGGGTTAAGCCGCTGCATTTGGCTCAGGTCATGATCTCAGGGTCCTGAGATCGAGTCCCACATTGGGCTCTCTGCTCTGCAGGGAGCCTGCTTCTTCCTCTCTCTCTCTCTGCCTGCCTCTCTGCTTACTTATGATCTCTCTCTGTCAAATAAATAAATAAAATCTTAAAAAAAAAGAAATTAAATATAGTAAGAGATTAACAATAACAATAATAAATAAACCAATTATAAGATATACTTTAATAAAAGTCAAGTATGATCTCTCTTTCTCTCTCTCTCAAAATACTTTATACATTATTATATGTTATTAATGACCCTTCTTTTCCTTGTCATGATGTGAGATGACAAAATGCTTTTGTAATGAGATAAAGTGAGGTGAATGACGTAGTCATTGTGATATGGTGTTAGGAGGCTAATATTGACCTTTTACTCTTATGTCAGGAGGTTTGTCTGCTTCTGGAACACATCTGAACTTGGGTAACTGAAATTGTGGTAAGGGAAATACAGATAAGGTAGGATTGTTATATTTCTCTTTATTTATCCCAATGATAGTTTTTCTCTTACTCAGTCAAAATTAACTTTGGTTTTTCACTTACTCTCTAAAGAAGGAAGGGCAGGATGTTACACTATCTCTAGTTAAGTCTTCATCAGTTAATGACTTGCTTGTTTGTTGAAAATTAATCTTCTAGTTTTTTCCAAGGCCTTAGATCTGTGGGAAAGTGAATCCCAGGGCATCAGAGTGGTGGCACTGGCTTGTAACAAAATAGTCCTGCTCATATTCTCTTTCTTTCTTTTTCCCTCAAGAAAGAAAGGGTTATGCTATAGATTGGAGAGAAGGGACGATGTGATGGTAAAAAATAGAAAGCATTGAAAGTTACACCCCAAAACTGCAAACCTTGAAATCAGCAGATCTCCATCTTTCTTGGAGATAAAATACTTAGTTTTGCTTTCAGCCCCATTTTTTTTCTTTTTTTTTTTTTTAATATAATTTTTTATTTTTTATAAACATATATTTTTATCCCCAGGGGTACAGGTCTGTGAATCACCAGGTTTACACACTTCACAGCACTCACCAAAACACATACCCTCCCCAATGTCCATAATACCACCCCCTCTCCCAAACCCCCTCCCCCCAGCAACCCTCAGTTTGTTTTGTGAGATTAAGAGTCACTTATGGTTTGTCTCCCTCCCAATCCCATCTTCTTTCATTTATTCTTCTCGTACCCGCTTAAGCCCCCATGTTGCATCACCACTTCCTCATATCAGGGAGATCATATGATAGTTGTCTTTCTCTGCTTGACTTATTTCGCTAAGCATGATACGCTCTAGTTCCATCCATGTTGTCACAAATGGCAAGATTTCATTTCTTTTGATGGCTGCATAGTATTCCATTGTGTATATATACCACATCTTCTTGATCCATTCATCTGTTGATGGACATCTAGGTTCTTTCCATAGTTTGGCTATTGTGGACATTGCTGCTATAAACATTCGAGTACACATGCCCCTTTGGATCACTACGTTTGTATCTTTAGGGTAAATACCCAATAGTGCAATTGCTGGGTCATAGGGCAGTTCTATTTTCAACATTTTGAGGAACCTCCATGCTGTTTTCCAGAGAGGTTGCACCAGCTTGCATTCCCACCAACAGTGTAGGAGGGTTCCCCTTTCTCCGCATCCTCGCCAGCATCTGTCATTTCCTGACTTGTTGATTTTAGCCATTCTGACTGGTGTGAGGTGATATCTCATTGTGGTTTTGATTTGTATTTCCCTGATGCCGAGTGATATGGAGCACTTTTTCATGTGTCTGTTGGCCATCTGGATGTCTTCTTTGCAGAAATGTCTGTTCATGTCCTCTGCCCATTTCTTGATTGGATTATTTGTTCTTTGGGTGTTGAGTTTGCTAAGTTCTTTATAGATTCTGGACACTAGTCCTTTATCTGATATGTCGTTTGCAAATATCTTCTCCCATTCTGTCAGTTGTCTTTTGATTTTGTTAACTGTTTCCTTTGCTGTGCAAAAGCTTTTGATCTTGATGAAATCCCAATAGTTCATTTTTTCCCTTGCTTCCCTTGCCTTTTGCGTTGTTCCTAGGAAGATGTTGCTGCGGCTGAGGTCGAAGAGGTTGCTGCCTGTGTTCTCCTCAAGGATTTTGATGGATTCCTTTCGCACATTGAGGTCCTTCATCCATTTTGAGTCTATTTTCGTGTGTGGTGTAAGGAAATGGTCCAATTTCATTTTTCTGCATGTGGCTGTCCACTTTTCCCAGCACCATTTATTGAAGAGGCTGTCTTTTTTCCATTGGACATTCTTTCCTGCTTTGTCGAAGATTAGTTGACCATAGAGTTGAGGGTCTATTTCTGGGAGCCCCATTTTTTTTTTCTAATACTGTTTTTCTAAAATGGAATATTCTTTTCTCATTCTTTCCTAATCCATATATTTTAGGGTTTTATTTTCCTTTTCAATTTTTTAATTTAAATTTGAGCTAGTTAACATATAGTGTGATACTGGTTTCAGGAGTATAATTTGGTGGTTCATCACTTACAACACCAAGTGCTCATCCCAGGTGGCTTCTTAATATCAGTCACCTGTCTACCCATCCCTTACCCATCTCCCTCCATCAAACCTATTGTTGTTTATTTTTTAAAGTCTCTATTTTAGGCTTTTTAAAATTGAATAGTTTGAGTATAATTTTTAATACTTCTAGTTTCCCATTTGAAAAATATTAAAAACCTCCCTAGAATGTGGCTAATCAAAGGATGGGACCTGCTCTCATACAGCTGCTAAGCACCCTGGATATTTTGTCAGAAAAATACTTGTTTTTCCTGTAGGTATCTATCAAGCAAGAACTATCTTCACCCAAGTTTTATTTAGCTTATTTTTAGTTACTTTGTTTTTATAATTTTCAAAATCACATGTAGCTTGGGCTCTGGGAAACCCTGGCTTCCTCACTTGACACACTGTTCCATTGGCAGCTTGCTATTATGTATTTTCATATTTAAGCAGCGATGTTTTCTCAGAACCACATGCCCTGCAATCTTCACCATAGGACAGAAATGCACAGACGGGATAGTCATGAAAGCCCTGCTTTCCTCAGACACAGTAGGCAAAATGGAACTGGGCAAAAACTATCAGTGACAGGGTACTTGTCTCTGCCCAGTGGGACAGATCCTTCTCCCTGATCCATCAGTGAAATGGTAAACGAACACATCCTGTACTCACGTCTTCGTCTTCTGCTTAAAGTTTCCATAGAGCTGCTAACTGGTACAGGCAAGGCAACCACTTAGCCCACTCTGATGTGCAATTGGGAACAATTAACTTCCCTTTCTCAGAAATTGTATCCTTAAGTATTCCCTTAGTTTTAGCTTTTTTTCTTTCCATGTTTTGTTTTTTTAAAAAGGAACAGATGGTAGTAGAATGAGTTTTAAGATAGTAACACTGTAGAACAAAATGTTTTATAGAATGACAGGAAATCCAAGAAATTCAGAACTTGAAAGAACTTCAGAAATTTGCTATCACATCAATTTTAAGACTGGACTCTGCAGAGCTCAAGAAGCTCTGCTAGAGGAGGGAAGGGTGCTGGCTGCTATGGACTCCTCATCCTGCCCCAACTAGCATGTCTCTGTTTCTGTCTGCACAACACTTGGGGGTCTGTGAAAGAAAATTATTTTGAAAAAAAATATTCTACCACTAAAGGTTCAAGCTCTGTGTGAGCGTGTGCATACACACACACACACACACACACACACACACACACACACATACATATATTGTATATATACTCTTAAACCAGTGATTTAATCAATCTCTTCACCTAAAAGTTGAATAAACAAAGTCCCAACATTGTCTAAATAGGCAAGTAAAGCCAAGACGGGAAATCTGCCCTTCTGATTCCTAATTTGTGTTTCGTTTTGTTTCTTCCCCATATGACCCTGTCTTTGTTGATTGGCACTAAGCCAAGAAAGACAGTGCTGGTGGGGGGCAAATGGTTCGAAGACAGGGGAGGAGGGGTAAAAATGGTTATGGTAATGGAAGGGAATGAGAATCCTAACCCTTCTAGTATCCATAAACTGTTAAGTGTGGCAGAATGACCATTTGACTGAGAGATATATGTGTCACACAGGTGAGCAGTGGCCATAGTAGAAATGAATTACTGTCCCATAGGTGAGAAACACGGCTCGTGCATACGGTTTCTTCTTGGTCAGTGTTGTTTATTGCAAGAAAGCAAATGTGAAATGTGAGCAGAGGGGAGCGGGACCCAGGGCCAGTTGATGGATAAACATGGGAATTCCTAACCTTTGACCAGATTCTACCTCACCATGACCCTTACCTTTCCTCCTCTGTCTTGATGAACACTTTCCATTTATATCAAATTGTTTAATGCTTGTTGTCTATCCTATATTTTGGTCCGTACATTTCTCCATTCAAATTTGTCCACTGATGACTGATTTCCTGAAGGAGGGGCAAACTGTGGCCCCCATCTCCTGGGGCACTTTTCCCAGTTCTTGTCACCGCCCAGTTGCTCAAAGAATGTGTGAGGCTATTTTACTGAGTCAATTTTACTGCCCATAAAATTAAAGGTGGACAGTTTAAACGAGCAATTATATATTTCCATTGTGAAAAGAGAAGTGCTGAATTCTTAGGGACAGACAGGCTTCATGGACTTTGTGACAAAGCCAGTTAGATGGGAAGTGGAGTTCAGCTGTCTTCCCTGCTCGGGGAAGGGAGCCATGTCCCTTGCTTTCATAGCAGGCTGCTCCTTGTTTGCTCTCCCTGCTCTGGTGAATGCTTCGGTTTGCAGCAGGCCCTATAACATTACCATGCATAACAATCTGTCACTATTATTCATGGCTTTCCTCCAGTCTCCATACTTTTGACATTGCCATTAAAGAGATTCAGTGTGCTTAGTAGCTCTTTAAAAAATAAATAATTGAAAGCTAAATTATATTAAACCGGGCCAATGCTGACCCCTTCACCTCAGTCCATTGCTATCTCCTTAAATGTATTCCTTCTTAAATCATATTGTAATTTGAAGATGCTGAAGTCTAAGTTTTTTGACTCAAATGCAGTTCCTTCTGATGCATAATTCATTTTCACTTTGTTACTGGTGCTGCACACGCAATCGCTTTTTTGGCAGCTAAATGCAGAATGAAATCAACAACTCTGTAAAGGGTGAGGAATCGGAGTGGACATCTTGGCGGAAGAAATATTAAGCATGTCACAATGTTTTGTACTCTGTCTGGTGAAATGGAGACAAAAACCTCCAACAACCCTCAAGTTAATGCGAGACAATGGCATTTTACGGCTGGAAATTATCTACCACTGATGTCATGCTGATGTTGCATTTAATTATTCTACACATCACAGGAGACGATGACTTGAATGTTTTCAAGCCTCACAATTATTTGATGAGCATCTTCTTGGAGTTTGACTGTTGTTAAGAAAGAAAATGCTCCATGGTTTGCCTGTCACTCTTATATTCCCTAAGGGTTTAGGATTCCCAAGAAAACACAAGACCTTGAAACAAACAAACAAACAAACAAACAAACAAACAACTAGCCTGGGATGTCTTGGAGTGATGACATTGTCAATGTAGACAGGAATTTGAATATCTGGATAATTAGGTAAATCTAGACCTGCAGCAAAGACAACTAAAATTATTAGCTTTAAATGATGTAACAAAGTGACCTAATACCATACAAACCCACAGAAATGTCATTTTATTGGGTCTTTGGGGAAAAAAAAATACTCACCTGTTTCCTCAAAATAGTTGTGTAATCAGAAAGTTTGTTTCTAGGGCCTTCACACTGTTTTTTTTTTTTTTTTTTTTTTTAATTAAAAAAGATGTAAAGATTAGCATGTAAAATTTAAGGTCATTTGTGGTAAACAAATACCACAACACATTTTAAGTGATTAATATTTAAAAACAGTTGTCATAGACATTTAACCTGGGATCACCAACAAAAGGAATGCTTTGCTTTATTCTGTCTCTCTGCTGCCTGTCTTTTTTCCTATCCCCTGTGAAATTCCTCCAGCAACTCTGCCCTCAATATCCTGTTTGGCAAGACATTTTTTAGGTACTAATCTCCTGATCAGAGCCTGGGATGTTAGCACTCCAAATGCATGAATATGTGTCTATTGGTCAGAATTTCATAATGGGCAACCATAAGGAAGATTCTGTGTGTGTGTGTGTGTGTGTGTGTGTGTGTGTGTGTGTGTGTATGTCTGTGTGTGTGTGTGTGTGTGTGTGTGTTCAGAGTGTGGGAGGGGAAGGATAAATAGTATTCCTCATATTCATACTAATGAAGTTACCACTTTTTTGGTATGTTTACTAGACAATCCTACTGTATTGCTTTGGCTCTTTCTGAACACTTTAAAAGAAGACAGCTGAAGACAAATTTTCAGAAATAAGGGGAAAACAACCTGAAAGGTTAACTGGTTCGAGGGAGTGTTTGATCAAGGCTGATTAAAAGAAATAAATCTTTGTAACTTGACGCAAGGACAATGAGTGACTAAGGCAGGGCATAGAGGGGTGCATTGTCCTTTCCTTTTCTCATGCATTCAGAGTGACAAATTTGAGAAGGAAGAGATTTATGAGGCTCAAAAGTAGCACGGGAATAAAATTTAATCACTTGATCAACGTATCTCCATTGAATCCCTAGAGTGGAGAAGCTCTGTGCTAGGCACCAAAGGAATACCAGAAAACTAAGAGACTCCATGTAGCACTAGTTGAAGTTTTTAAAGGTAACAAACATCTTGAAGGTCCTTAAAGAGACACTGAATGTACTGTAACAGAAATCTCAAATGAATTTTTTTCAAGTTACCTACCCATATTATAAGACTCAGTGTCCCTTGAGTCACAGATGGCCATCATTATTTTATCATGTCCTTTGAAGTTCAGTTATATTAATTCATTGCTGTTGTTGGGTTTTTGTTTGGTTGGTTGGTTGGTTTTTTAAATTTGGAGATGTTTTATCAAGCCAACAAAATGGTCTTCTCTGGCTGGATATAAGTGGGGTATGTTTTGGGTTGGTTTATTCAACAAACTAGGAAGGAAAATTGTTCTTACCAGATCATTTTTTTTTTTTTTCTGAATTTCATGGAACAGAGCAGAAATTTCCCAGATAGTAGACTCACTATAGATTAGATTATCTTTGACCCAGCTATTTCAGTACTATGTAAGCAAAAATATACCTCTTAAATGTCATGGTCCCTCCTGGGCTTGACCTCCCTGGGTATCAGTATAGATTTATGATACTTAGTAGTCAATAATCCTGTTACTAAGAAGTGGAGATTCTTGGATGCCTGGGTGGCTCCGTTGGTTAATTATCTGTGTTTGGTTTAAATGAGGTCATGATCTCAGGGCTCTGGGATTGAGCCCCACATCTTCTGCTCGGCGGGGTGTCTGCTTCTCCTTCTCCTCCCCCCCCCCAACTCATGCTCTCTCTCTCAAATAAATAAATAAAATCTAAAAATGAAAAAAGAAATGGAGATTCTTGAAGGGAGCCCAATCAAGCAAACTATTAGTAAGAGATTTTTTGCTGGTAGTGGTTTTTCCCACTCTCTCTTCTGTCATTCTGTCCCCCTCTTCTCTTTTACTTTGCTTCATTTTGTCTTCTACATATCTTGTTTAAAAGATTTGCTGGCTAATATGACTAAGTCCAGTGACAGACGCATGGGTTATAGTGTTAATACTTTCCATTGATAGGAATTTGCAAAGACAAAACAAAATCTTTCAGGATCCAAAATAGTCATTTGAGAAGAATGGAATTCAAGAGGTAAAAAAGCATTTTGAAAGGTCATCTCATGACACAGCTTGTCAAGTGCACAGCCTTACTGAAACGGTATTGGTGAAGTCCAGTCCAATTCCAAGTCAACTCAAGATGGATTTATTCTCCAAGGGGGAACTGTAAACACTCTCTACTTGATTTGAAACAAAATAACAGACACTTGGGATGATTTAAGTTCTTTGTAGAAGGTCAGGGATATACTGACTCTACTTGAAGTAGAAGATAAAAGTCGCATTTACAAAACAGAAAAGTTAGAAAGTGATCACCTCCAAAAAGCAATGTTCTGATAAAATTATTTATACCAAGATCACCACTTTTACCTCTTTAATTTTTAGTAGTGATGATTCATCATCTCTCCTCAGTCTTCTTGACCGTTTTACAGAATAAGAATACATTCTTGTTTCTCCCTTTGATCTCTAGTACAGGGACCATTAAGGTTTTTGAATGATCCAAGCTAAGATTTTTTATTTTTTTTTTAACATTTCCAACATCTTCAAAGGCTTGTAAATTAAACAAACCCAAAAAAGAAGATGAAGAATGGGTGAAGGAGTGACAAAATTTATATACGTATATCCCATAAAGCACAAAACATTTATTATCCTTTTTTAGATAAAGTTTGTCAGCCCTTGCTCTAATAGGTAGCAGACTGGTAGGACCAGTAACTAGTGGTAGAACTACCAGTAGTGGCCAATCTACTAGAATTATATTATATTAAGTGTGGATAAGATTTCTGAAAAAGAAAGCAATGGCCAAAATTAGGGAGCCTGAGGAATTGTACTTTAAAAAATACAAACATTTAATCAAACAATGAATTTAGAAACGGCAGTAAGAGGACTCTGATTTCTCAGAGTCATGGACCATGAAGACACTACAAAACAAAGATTTCAGATGTGTCATTTAAGTGCCATGTTTGTGGTACTAAAAACAGTGGGAAAATGCCATAAGTTGTGAGATGGTAGTTTCAAAGGACATACTAACCCAAACCACTATTCCAAGCACAAGATGCCAGGCTGAGAATATGAGCCACATTTACTGCCAAAATGGGTCAAGGACTGGGGAAACTCGTGAGCAGAGGCTATGAAACCAGATGAGCAAAAGAATTGGTGATTTTGAATATAAGCTCAAAAGTTAAACATGAGTCCATTGATGGCATTTAAAAGGAACTCAAAAGAAAGGATGTGTCTCCTAATACCACCGTTCTTCTTACCTTAAATAGCATCACTCCCCATTGAGTATGCTCACTTGGAATATTTCCATTTATGTCCTGCCAACATCTAAAATGCAGCACTTCTAAAATTATAATTATCACCTTCTTCCAAAAATTTGCTCCCCTTCTAGACCTTCAGAGACAGAATTGTTTCTGTCCACTACCACCATCACTTCCAGATGTAAATTGGTATGTAGCCAACTCCCTTACAAGTCACCTTGATCCTGCTCTGAGTCCAGTGTAACAGGAGAATCCACCATTCTGCTCAGCACTACCTCTAACCATTTCTAGATAAAAATGGCATGTGTCTGTCTGTAACATTAGGAAAACAAAGAAAGGTGATCTGGTGTGATATAGAGCAAATTTTCACACACACACACACACACATCCCCATAAGCCTGAGTAGAATCAGCAAATGCAAGGCCTATCAGGAACAGGGAAAATATCTAAGTTGAAATCTACATTAGTCGACTTTGACAGCTATAATATTATAGACTGAATTAATGTTCCATAAATACATGCCAGGCTTCTCGATTACAGTGATGTCAGCTCTTGTCAGTTGAGCAATTGCCCTGACAGTGAACTGCACGTGACTCTGAGGTAGAGCTTTGAGAGAGCTGTTTGGGTGGGCTGACGTGGACTATAGAGATGCTGCAAACATCCGGGTCCCCAAAGGGAAGGGAGACATCCGAAAAAAGTAAGAGTATGTTGTCTATGTCCATTAAGAACAAACGTGAAACACCTCTGAAATAGGCACGACACACTCGAGGAAGCATTTCCCTTTAAAACTCATCCCTTCATGTAATTATGATTCACGGATTGATACTCTGCCATGGCAACCCTCCTAATTCTACCAGTCAGAATCGAAATTTAGTTTTGCTATTTTATGGATCTGAAGGTCATGACCTTTTCGTACTCAGATGTTATTACTCAGCTTAGTCATTCAGTCACCTTCATCACTTAACTTCAGCTGATTTTACTCTTAAAAAACAAAACAAAACAAAAAAAAAAAAACAACAACTAATCCAGGGACCTCTTATATTAAAAAAACGAAAAACATTCTTCTTGACCCTGTCATACCTTATGTGCAAAGAGCCTTGTATGCTAATGTAACCTATTAAAGACAATAAAATGTAGACTCTAGTATTTCTTTCTACCTTAAAAAACAGTGCAGTTCTTGTGTGGGGGCACAGGAGGGAACTTAAGATGCATGCATTATACTTGATGTGGGAAACAAAGGCAGAAGAAAAATTATTATATTTCCTTACTATCTACAGCCCATTAACAAGTCCTTGAAGCTCACAGAGTGACATTCCTCTAAGAACTCAGCTGCCTCCAAGTGAATACTTTGCTAAGGGCAAAAGGCAAGCTTAATCTTAGCCTGACCCCTAGGATCCTGTAAGTCTACTTGAACATACCAAAATTCCTTTAGAAACTTCCTTTACCTCTATCCCTCAAGGTACGTGTTGGTAATCATCTCCCAAGCCTATGACCCACTGATATATATCTGAAGGGTCTCATGACCAAGGTTTTATTAGACAGTAATAAATGACCTTTTCCCAACAATAGCTAGCCCCCTCAAGGTCCTGGAAATCTTGCATCCAAAATTCTTTAGAGACTTATCCTATCCCTAACCCTCTCCAGCTATCCCTAAGCCACTCCTCATGACCCCAGTGCAGCTCTTTCTGCCCACGGGTCCTATCCTTCTCTGCTTTAATAAAACCACTTTTTTGTACCAAAGATGTCTCAAGAATTCCTTCTTGACTTTTGGCTTTAAACTCTAACATCTTTCCTACATCATATTCACCACTCGAGAGTATCTTTTTTCTCACAAGATATGGGTGCAAAAATTCTGCCCTTGAAAAATCTGTCCCTCTAGGTTATGTTTTACCCCCTCCAGTAGCCATCTTTTTTCAAGTTCAGATGTCTCTAGACACGTTATCAAGCATAATATGTATATTTTACTAAGAATGAGTTTATCAGATTACTTCCTTTCATTATTGAAAACATCATGATAACATTAGAATACTGCTTATCCAAACAGAGAGAAGATGGGGCATGGGAAAGGGCTGAGATAGGACACGGATTTTGAAGGGTTGAGGAACACTAACATCAAACTTCAGTGACATCACAAATGTAGAAGTGTTCATTCTGAACTCTCCAATTTTGTTCTTCCCTCACCTCCTGGAGATTAAGACTCCAGGCTGATTTTCTTTTCTTTTTAAAATTGAGTTCAGCAAACACCACACGTGTGGAGTATGAAAGGAGAAGAATGCTACAAGCTCTCAAAGGGGTGGTGGAAATTATAGGTAGCAAAAATGTAATTATCCAACTTGGAGTTTTTCCAGGCCGGATCCACCTGATCAGAGACATTAGAGCAAATGCATTACACTTTTAAAAAGTCTCCTGCCGGGCTCACTGAATGAGAGTAATATCATATTGCCTATGGTTCTGGTAAATAAAAAGCATCATTAACAATAACACAATGTGAAGAGCCTGCTGAAATGATATACTGTATTTAGCCACGATGGTGCATCAGAATCACGAGCCTCGCTTCGGAAATGGGTGGACGCACTGGAGGGGCAAACAGTGATGATTAAAAAATGCAGTCAGAGCAGGAGCAAATTCTTTCCGGCTTCTTACAGAAACTTTGCTCTTCAAAAGCAATCATACTCAGAAACTTATTCCACTTCAGAATGGGAGCGCCAATTGTACTGCACATGGGAATGCAAAAGTTCTTTCTATTCTGGCATAGTGGCACAATCACCGAACCAGTGGCAAATGTATTTGCAGTGATGGGTCATAGGCTAGATGCAGGTCCGGCATAGGTGGGACTGAAAAGAGGGCTTGACAATTATTAGACAGCAATGTCTGTGTTATTCCCGATTCTGAACAGATTCATTGTAATAAAATTTAACAAATATGTTGAAGCATCTTTAATATATAGGTAGTGCCCATGAGATTACCAGTTAGGAAAGAAGTGTGACATATTCCCTGTTCTCAAAGTGATTATAGTCTACTTAGAGGATGGTGTACGGGAATTGTAATATAGGAAATAGGTTAATTAAAAAATTTTTAATTATCAAAGTGAAATAGATGCATAAAAACGTGCTGTGGGAATCCAATATGGGACTCTAAACAGTGGATGGTATCAATAAAGACATCAAGGAGGAAGTGTTATTTAAGATAGACATGGAATGTAAATAAATACTGGGCTGATAGCAGCTGCAAGGCACAAATATGGCCTCCCGAGTTGTTTATGACCACCGTCCCTTCTGATTGGAGAGAGTTGTACCTGGATAGATTGATTTGCACACACAGAAAAGAAAGCCGAAATAACATATATACTATGTATAACATATTTAATATGTTATGTGCAGAGGAAGAATCAGGTGCTATGTACAAAGATCTCTATCTACCAGTCATATTCATGTAACTGTACTTCCTAATATACAAGTATAATATCTACCAAATTAGCTAGTTTATGGTGTGCCCATTATGTATACTTTTGCTATCTTTAATTTTCACAATAGCGCATATGATTCTCACTCCCAGAAGAGAAAACAGTATCCGTGCATATGATTGCTCAAGAATCTCCAGGTAGGAAAGGAGTAGGGCAGGATCATTTCTCACTTCTGCTGGGCTCAAAACTTTCTCCTACCACTGTGTTACCCAGATGCTCCTGCCAAGTAGAGAAAGCAGTTTTGAAAAAAGACATTGAAACATATGAAAAAAAAACGTTGAGAGAGATGTATGAATCACACTCTGTTCACAAGCAGTGTGCTTGCATGAGAATTAACTAGAGTTTTGTATTGTAGAAAGCAAAAAGGGAAGAATATGAAAATCCAACGGTGTCTTAAGAGAGCAGGGCAGGCCTCTTGCCTTTAGATATCTCTCTTCTGGATCACTAGAGGTGAAAATAACACTCATTAATTTCTGTCACCAAAGCTATATTTTAAAAATGAAATTTTCTCTAGGAAAAGTCAACACCGAAAGTAAATCTGCCTTAATGGGAACGTGTTTGTCAAATCCCGTTTCTTCATGACCAGCATGACTTCAAGTAGCATGAAAGCACTGACATTCCTGGATGTATGTACTTTCTGGAATGGAAACCTGAGAAGGACACCCAAGAGGGTAGAAAACAGACATTCTCTTCTTCAAAGTGGGTCTGTGTGTGATCCATTCTGGTGACGGGTGATCTACTTTTTCGGATTGCCCAATGTTGTTTCGAAGTGTAACAATTCTAAGCATTTTAATCTTTTGAATGATTGAAATCTTTTATGTTGGAGTTTAGTGCAAACTAATACCAAATAAAATTACTGAGTAATTTGGTAATCTACAAACAAGTCAGGGACATTTCTCCACCTTTAATCATGCCTTTAAACAATTCTTGAGTGCATTTCCAATTTCTCTTCAATTTTCCAAGCCAACTCTTCTTTTGAACTTTCATTTAAAACCTCCACTATCCCAGAAGTCCATAAGATTCAGCAAGAATGGTATCACATCAGGTGCCTAGGTGGCTCAGTCTGTTAAGTTTTTAAGTGTCTGCCTTTAGCTCAGGTCATGATCCCAGAGTCCTGGGATTAAACCCTGCACCGAACTCCTTGATAGGCTCCTTGCTTAGTGGGGCATCTGCTTCTCTCTCTTCCTTCCCTGGCTTGTGCTCCCTCTCTCTCAAATAAATAAGTAAAATGGGAAAAAAAAAAAAAAAGAATAGTATCACATCTGGTAATTCTTTTTTATCATAACATCTCAGGCTCATTCTCTACCAAATTTTCATTAACCAATTATCAACTGGCAAAGCTGAATGGTGACAGTGATAAAGTTACAGCTAAAAACAGTTCAGGCAATGACAATATTTGGATCTTTGTACATAAATAATCACAAATCATCATTTAATATATGTGGTCAGGTAACTTGGTATATTTCAATGTATTCGTGGGCTAGCTCTAGTGTGTGTGTGTGTGTGTGTGTGTGTGTGAATGTGAGCATATGGCATATAATCTTTTTTTTTCTCTATCTGTCTTTTGATGCTTACAATCTAGTATAAAAGTACTTAAATGTATTTGGAAAGACTGTACAGAAGGTAATGAGTCTGGCAGAATTTTAGAACTCTTCCATGAAAAATATTATTATACAAAAATTTATTTAAAATGTGAAAATTGGATCTAACATAGAACTGACAAGAAAATGAGTATCCCTCAGTGTTTGGGAAGACAATGGGAAATGAGAGAGAAAAGTGAGCAGTGTAGCAGGTTATCTCATGGGGGGCATTAGCCATGCCCCAGAATTTATTTTGTTGAAGTCCTTTTGCTCCCCAGTGTGTTTATTAAATTAACAAGGTCCATATGGAAAAAGACAAGCTGCTAAAAAGGACAATGGGAGAGTAATTAAATTTTGGATGAGCAATAATCAGGGAATGGTATCACTAAGAAAGTTATTGTAAAGGAGAGATGAGATGAGGCAGCCATGTCAGCAGGAGGGATAGTGGGTTCCTAAAAAAGGCTTAAGTCGGTTCATGCAACATAGAGTTCTAATAATCATTAGAAGTTTTTGTGTGATGCAATTATTGATGGCTTTTTAGCATAAGTTTTTTTTTTATTATTTTAAAATATGACAAGGCTGATTTTGTTCATTTGGGTTTTATACTTAAAATTATACTCAAAAAATTAAATACTTTAAACAGAAAAACTAAAATAGCAAGTAAATCCTAATGTTAATAGCATATTTTAATGAAAAATTACTACATTAATAAACTAATCTAGTGAGAAATATATCACTATTTTACATTATTGCAAAAATATTTAGTGGCTGATTGAATAAGAGATGGTTAGATTCTCATATGT
The DNA here is from genome assembly GCF_964662115.1 of Mustela nivalis. Lineage (NCBI taxonomy): Eukaryota > Metazoa > Chordata > Mammalia > Carnivora > Mustelidae > Mustela > Mustela nivalis. Next base: position 51,581,687 of record NC_139033.1, read on the forward strand.
GGTTCTACCTTCACTCTGTTGCAATACCAGAAATCATGTAGCCTCTGGAAAAGTCCACTGTGCACTCATGAGAAAGTAAGAGTGGAAAAAAATAAAAGATAGTTTTAATGTGAAAATAGTTTTGTTCTTCTTGATCACATGAGAGGGTCTTCAGGGCTGCCAGGGCCAAACAACGAGAACCATTAATCTTGACGAAGCACTCGCAGGTTTGGCTGAAATGCAAAGGCCTCCACAACTCCACAATCTGTATTCTTCCAAATGTATCTTCTGCTTGTCAGAATTTCCCTCCAACACAAGCAGAACCCAAGGCTATTGCAACTGGAGGGAATAAGGGGCTTAAAACAAGACTTATCCTCAGGCTATGGAACATAGAGTTGAAGCTAATTTAAGTTACAGTGTCCAGGGGGTAAAACAGAAATCAGTAGCCAGGCGACGATTCTACAAATGCATCAGTCGGCAAAAGACAACATGTGGCAAACAATAAATGGGATACTAGGGGCCTGAGTTTTGGACAGGTGAGTTGATTGGCCAACCTCCCGATAATTTTTGGAAAAGGGGATTAGAAAACTTTCCTGAGCTGGTAGAATTGCAGTTAATTTGCAAATATTGGCAGCACAAATATGATTGGAAGAAAAGATATTTTAAGGACATTTGTATGTCAAACATATACCCTTTAAAAAATCAGTAAGAAAAACACCAATAATCCAAAAGAAAAAAAGGCATGTGAGCATACCTATATGAATATGAAATAAAGTTGCAACATCTTTAGTAAACACAAACTGTGAAAATAAGTAGCAGTTTCCATATCTCACCCATTATTGATGAATCTCAAACAATTGAAAATATAACCAGTGGTGAGATAAACACTTTATTTTATTTTATCTTAAGATTCATTTATTTGGGGCGCCTGGGTGGCTCAGTGGGTTAAGCCTCTGCCTTCGGCTCAGGTCATGATCTCAGGGTCCTGGGATCGAGTCCCGCATCGGGCTCTCTGCTCAGCAGGGAGCCTGCTTCCTCCTCTCTATCTCTGCCTGCCTCTCTGCCTACTTGTAATCTCTCTCTGTCAAATAAATAAATAAAATCTTAAAAAAAAAAAAGATTCATTTATTTATTTGAGAGAGAGAAAGAGAGTGAGTGAGTTCAGAGGGGAGGGGCAGAGGGAGAGAATCTTTAATCAGACTCCATGCTGAGTGTGGAACCTGATGCAGAGCTCAATCTTACAACCCGGAGGTCAGGACTTGAGCCAAAACTGAGAGTCAGATGCTTAGTGACTGTACACCCAAGTGCCCCAGAGGTAAGCATTTTTAATACACTAGTAAAAGGAGTTCTGAATCTTGCTTTTCTAGGGAGCAACTTGGCTCAATTTCATGTACTTACTTCAAGAATCTCTACTTGTAAGGAGGTTACCCTAAGAAGGCACAAAATAAATTGTGTCAGTAATGTAAATCTGTTAAGTAAAAATCCATGATTCCTTACTAATAAGGAAAACATAAACAAATAAATGTAGTGAAAGGAAGACTTTATTACAGTGGAATGCCTACTAATCAATGTAGAAGGGACAATGGAGTTAGAAAATCACCACTTCGTAATCATTCTAGACATATGATTCAGATGAGAATTTTCAAAAAATGTGAACCTTTCATGAACAACAGTATATTTAGATAGACTCAGAGTGTCTAATTACAAAAGCATTTATTTAGAAAGAAAAATGGCAACTTTAAAATAAAATAAACATTGTAGACCCACCTTATGGTCAAAAATCATGTTACTAAGGATGGGACAAACCAACAGCACTCTGGAGGACTGAGAAAATAGCATCACTTACGTTGTATTCTTCCCCAGAATGAATACACTGAAACTAATTGTAAGGAAACACAAGGAGGACCAGTCTATAAATTCGTCTTTTGTATTTTTCAGAATATTTCATGAAAGACAAAAAAAGGTTTGCAAACTTCCAGGTTAAAAGGCCTTGTGTGTCATGTCATGATTATAAAATTTGATGCATAATCTTTATTGGATCAAAAAGATAAAGTTAGCATATTATTGGGACCACTTGTGAAGTCTGAATATGGGCTATATATTAGATAATATTCTTCTACCAATATTAAAATTCCTCAACCTACTAACTGCACTACAGTTATTTCCTTGTTTATAGAAAATAGAGTCTAAGGAATTTAGGATTCAATGGCATAATGTTTGCAACTTTCTCTGAAATGTGTAGAAGTAAATTTATGCACATAAAGAGAGAGTGATAAAGCAAATATGGCAAAATTTTTTAAAAATGGTGAATCTGGATAAACATTCTTCAATACATCTTTTGAAAATATCAGAGTAAGTTTGAAAAAAATCACATGCACAGATTTTCACTGAAGCATTATTAAATATACACATGAGAAGGCATAAAAGTTCCTCCAACTACTACTTTATCTGGATTCCATGGATGTGGATATGTGGCACTTCCATTCTGTCTAAATAATTGAAAATTCCATTTTGATTTTGCCCTATTGAGAAGAGTGTTAATTACTTTCCAGAGGTGTGACAGTTTTGTGGTTGTTAGTGTAGGTGCTAGTTTCCTTTCCTAACAGCCTCCTTCTGCTCCTTCTTTTTCTCCTCCTTGTTTTTTTCTCTCCTTTTTTCTTTACTGTTTTTATGTTGATTTGTATTTCACAGCATATTGACCACTTGATGAGGTCTATAGAATATCAATTAGAAATTATTGAGAATTTTATGGTCACCTAGGATGTAAGCGGTTTATGTAAATTTCCCATGTATATTTGAAGTATTTTAAACGTGTGTGTATATTGAGAGACTGAACTTACAAACAGTGTGAGATCAGATATAAAAATAAAATTCTGATCCACGGTCTGCAGCAACCTATCCAGGAAACCAACCCTTAACTATGGTAACCTGCCCAGAAGCCAACCATTAGTCAGAATTTCGGGGAGTCAAACTACTATCTCTAGTAACAATCCAGATAGCCACATAATAATTTCTAAAACAGTTGGCCCAAAATATCAGTCATGGCTTGATTAATAAGGGACTGCTTTCCTAATTTTCTCCTCCACTTCCAGTTTAGGACCAGAGAAAACCAAAATCGTACTCCCCTAACTAATGACACAAGATGCCCCTCTTCTAGTCACTTCGCCTATAGTTTCCTCATGACAACTGCGTCCAATCAGGGCATACCTTGTGTCTTTTTTTGTTCCACCCACTCAGATTCTTTTCCATTTCTCTGCTTGCCTTTGAGTCTCTGCCAAACACAAGTGATGGTGGCTGATTCCTTTGCTATCTGAAATTCTGCATAAATAACTTTTGCTTTACTTACCTTGTTGGTCTTTGTTTATTTCACAAAATATCTTATTTGAGGTTTTTATCTCTCTGTGCCTATCTCTGGTTCTGTCTCTATGTCTCTGTCTCCATCTCTCTCTGTCTCTCTCTCTATATATAGATAGATATATGCATACATATATCTACATATAAATAAAGAAACAGCATAAATAGGAAAAACTCTGAAAACTATGTAGAAATTACCCTTTTGTAAGACACATTTACATTTATAAAAGAAATCTCCGTTTGTTTTCTTCTCTGTACCAGGAAGATGAGGATGACTAAATTTCAGTCAAATATCAGTTAAGAGGAAATGGACTTGAATCTGTATATTAACACTACCCTTGTTTTATTTTGCCTAATAACCTCCCATAACTTGCCCCACCCCCAACCAGTATCTTCTTTTGTCTTTAGCTGAAAATATTTAAGGTAATGTCTTGGGCTTTTTCAGGGAATTACTCAGTTTTTCCTGGGTATCTATGTATGTAGGAAGTAAATATGTTATTAAATTTCTGGTTTTCTTTTTTTTTTTCCTCCTGTTAATCGATTTATTTATTATGTGGGGTGTCTCAGTCAAGAATCTAGAAGGGTAGTGGGATATTATTTTTCCTCCCCTACAATGTATATAGTCACTCACACTGATAATCAGAAACAATCCAAATCCTCAGAAATGGGAAGATAGTTTAAAAAATGAAATATGAACCACTTATATAATAAAAGATTATGTACTTACATTAAAAATTGTGTTATCCATGCCTGAGATAAGGAAAATGTTCTTTCCCCATATAATAGAAAACAGTTTTCTCAAAACAAAAACAAAAACAATAAAATAGCACTTGGGTGCCTCAGTCCTTAAGAGTCTGTTTTCAGCTCAGGTCATAATTCCAGGGTCCTGGGATTTAGATCCACATCAGTTTCCCTGCTCAGCAGGAGGCCTGCTTCTCCCTCTCCCACTCCCCCTGCTTGTGTTCCCTCTCTCGCTGTGTCTCTCTCTGTCAAATAATAAAACCTTTAAATACAAAAACAAAACAAAAAGACGCATATATAATTTTTAAAAGTAAGCTAGAAAAGCTCATAGATTATGAGCCTTATTTTTATAAATTTATAAACATCAGCAATAATAAGTTATCTACTTATGAAAATGAAAGCCAATAAGATTATACCAATATAGTAATACTGAATTATTGAAAATAGTGAGATTATAGACAATGTTTATTTTCATGTACTTAACTGCATTTTCCAAATATTCTACCATAGGTATAAATTTATATTATAAACAACAGCAAAATATCAACAAATGTCTTTTTAAAACTGCTTAATGAAATATTACTTACCTCTGAGAAAGTTGGAAAGGAAAGTTTATGGCTATTTAATTTTTTTTAATTTTTATTTTTTGCTTGCAGCTATTTTATTTATTATTTTTTCAAAGATCATTTATTTATTTATTTGACAGAAAGAGAGACAGAGACAGAGACAGAAAGAGAGGGAACACAAGTGGAGGGAGTAGGAGAGGGAGAAGCAGACTTCCCATCAAGCAGGGAGCCTAATGTGGGCCTCAATCCCAGGACTCTGGGATCATGACCTGAGCTGAAGGCAGACGCTTAAGGACTGAGCCACCCAGGCACCCAGCTTACGGTTATTTTAGACATAACTGTACATTCATAGCAGGAGATGAATTTAGTTGCAGAAATTCAATCTCCAATTTAAATGTATTAAATATTGCTAGTACATACTGAAAATGTATATCTAAGGGGTTAATAACCTAGATTAAGGAAAATCTGAGCTACCTGTCATGAGATAAAATGGAATAAAATGGATGGGATCAAATAAGGTGAAATCCACTTGTACTGGCAAAAGTGATAAAAATGTCACAATAATTTATTCTATGAATTGAGCTATTCACTGTGGGTGGGTGTAGTGGGTGAAGGGGAGCTGCTTTAGAGAACACCATTCAGCAGTTTGTATAATTTTTTTTTTTTAAATCCACATTTGTTCTGTTAGTAAAACCAGCAGTATAATTTTGAAAATCTACTTGAATCCCCCTATCTCAAAGCTCAAGGCAGTACATTCTCTATAGTGAATTCCTTGTTATTTGTTTACTCTGTTTTTAAATAACAATGCCAACAATAATCCTCCCCTAGGGTCCCACTGCCTTCAGCCCCCACCAAGGACAAATCCAGGGATTATGATGGAGAACATCTAAACACTTGTGGAGCCCTGTGCTCACAACTCCTCTAGGGAGACCCTCCCACTGAAATCTCAAAGTTAAAATGTGAATATTAATTCTTCACAACCCAAATCCTTTGAGCACAGCTTGCCAGGCTTTCACTCAGCATCTCCATGATCTTACCAGCAATGTCCTACATCTAAAGCTCACTACAAATATCCTTACAAGAAATAAGGTGACCTTCACAATGCCCAAGTCCTAAATTTAAATCACTCTACTATATATTGTTTAAGCACCTTATTCCCAATAAATGTGCATTCCGTAATCCTCATGTTGTTTTATTTTATAACCCATTCTTCTCAATACTTTTGATTTAAATGTGCACTCTAAATTTTTTTAATATAAACTCTAAGGCAATTTTGTTGGGTTAAATATTTTCTTCAAATTATTAAAAATGCACCATAAGGAAAAATATGGAATAAAAATTATTTTGGTTATTTTAATTAAATCTTATTATGGAAATAATACAGCTATAATATCTAAAAAATACTTTGAAATGGATTTAAAAAAGAACTATTACCATATATAATTTCACCTGAACAGAGACACATGTTATTACAATTTGAATTCACTTGGCCATCATTTCCTTGATTTTAACATTAACATTTTTTTAATAATAAGAGGCAATATGTGGTTGAACTAATAACAGCAACAAAAATTCAAAAGCATTCAAATGAAAAAAAAAAGATGAGACTTCTAATTTAACCTGTCAGACCAAATGTTTGTATCTGTCTCTTTCTAAAATCACAGCACAATAAAATAAAGGTATAAATCCATGAGGACAGCAAGAACAAGATAAGAAATGACTCCAGACAAATGATGTCAACAAAATGTTAGAAAATGAGAAACAGATGGACAAGTGGTAATTGACTAAGTAGAACGGGGTGGTGGGGGAGGAACAAACCCGCAGTTCCGCTGGGGGATTAATTTAGGGAAAATCAAACATATTTGTACTTCACAAGACTGGAGAAACGCAGGATTGAAGATAACAAGTACTTTTAAAGGGCAAGGGTAGAGAAAAGCGAGAAAGATCCCTCCACCCAACACAGGATACAGCCTTGGCTATTGCACAACAAGAGGTAGGAAGGCAGTGTCAGGAGAAATCGTATAGAATCTCTGGAATTTGGACACCAGCAAAGCTGGGAATTACTTGTGTCATGACCTGCAGGAACTACAGTAATATATCATAAACCATGGCATCTTTGGAATGATTCTGAGGATAATGTAAATTAAAGATTAAAAGAAACCACAAGCTTAATAGTCCAAAAATCCAAAATGTAGCTAGAACGAAATGACTCTGTTGTTAGGAAAAAAAAAAATGGAGACAAAAGCAACATCAAGATTCATAATAGGAGAAATAAGTTAGTATTTGTTTGAGCAAAGTACAATAAATGAGGTAAAATGTAGCTTGATTGAGATGCTAGGCTTGCTTGTTATTGGATTTAAACTCTAAGATGATAACATCCATAGATCAAGGCAAGAGAAATTGGAGAAACCATTCCTACTTAATAACCGTTCATCTCTTGTGGTTATAGAATAGTAATTCAGGAGGAAACATTCATCTGAAGTCAAATATATAGAAGAAAATATTTCTATTACATAGTCTCATAGATTTAGATTTAGAAAATGAGACGAGATCTTAGATATCATTTACACTGAAATCCTTTCTAATTGAGAAGTCCTTTCTAAAATATTCCTCACAATTTGCCATTCAGTATGTACTTGGTCATTTTTAGTATCCACCATATTAAACATCAGCCCTCTCTTCTTTTACGTAGTTGGTAAATATGTATGTATATATTCTTATTAGCACCATTTGTGTCTTTGTAATTTCTATCACTTAATCCTAGTTTTGTCCTAAGGACATATTAAAACAATTACATTACTCTCTTAGTGCACATGCTCGACCCTTTTGCATTTTCTTACTTATGCTCCAAATTTTTAGATTCTTACATAGCAGGATTTCCAAACATTTTACTGCCATGCTTTATGTCCCCTAAATTATTGTTATTTTTCTTTAAATCTGTGGTGCTTTAAACAAAATGAAAACTTCCAAGTTGATCTAAGCAATGCAGTTCATTTTCCCTTGTTTTGGACACTGAACTTTACTTTTATTTATATAATTTAGGGTTTGATTAGCTAATTTGAAAGTTAAATCACATTCTAACCTCCTCTAATCTTGGAGTCACCCAAAACTTCAAGACCTCAAGAGACATCTGCTGAGTTCAGTTTTAAATAGATTTCAAATTTACATTTATCCCGATTAACTATTTTGCTCTCAGGTGTGATGCTTCCTTCTAGCCTAACCTTTTTAATCTGAAGTCTCCGATAGGATGATTTGGTTCTACATCTGACTTTGTCAAGTCTTAAGGCTTTGATAATAACCTTCTATTTTTCCACCCACTTTTTAATGAAATAAGTCAAACTTACATAAGCTCCGTGAAGGCAAGGGAGAGTCTATCTTTGCCCATCTTGATCTTGCTCACTGATGTTTCCTCAAATTTTAGCACACAGCAGGCACTTGACACCTAGGTGAGGAGAAAGGCAACAGGGCCTTAAGAATTCTCTCTGGATTGACAGTCATGCTTTTAAGAAGCCAGGTTCAACCAGCATTGGCTTTATTCAAATGTTCAGTACATGTTCATTTTTCTCCCATCGTCGCTTTTTTTTAATTAAAGTTTTGCAATTCCAGTTAGTTAACAGACAGTGTAATGTAGTTTCAGATGTGTAGGTTAGTGACTCAGCACTTCCACACAACACCGCTCATCACCAGTTCCCTCCTTCACCCCCATCACCTATTTAACCCATCCTCCTACCCACTTCCCCTCTGGTAATCATCAGTTGGTTCTCTGTAATTAAGAGTCTGTTTCTTTGTTTCCCTCTCTCTTTTTTCCCCTATGATTCTTCATTTTGTTTCTTAAATTACACACATGACTGACATTTTATCATTTCCCCCCATCTTCTTAAAAAGAGAAAAACTGGGGCACCTGGCTGGCTCTATGGGCAGAGCGTGTGACTCTTGATTTTGGGGTTGTGAGTTCGAGCCCCCTGTTGGGTATAGGATTATTTAAAAATAAAATCTTTAAAAATAAAAAGAGAAAAATTTTGTTGAATTCCAGCAATATTGTTATTGAAACTTCTGATTTTCCAACCTGATAACAGGATTTAAAAAAAAAAACAACAAAAAATGGTTAAACACATTGCACTTATCACTTTTCCCTTATTGAATATGAACAAATCAATTATTTAATAATTCAATGATTTTATTAGTTATCAATGCCATGCCCTTGAGCTATGAATTTCACAATCTACTTTTTCTTCCTGTTTGAGATCTGGTGAGATTTCTGTGTTTGGTTTCTAGCAATTCTCTTTTCCATTTCCTTTGATTATAATTGCTACAAGACTCTGAAATTATATTTGTAGGTTTTTCTTATTTAAAATAACCAGGCTTATTCTTATAATTTTTTGGTCTCCAGTAAGTTGCAGGTTTTTTGTTTTTTGTTTTTTTGTTTAAGTCTGATTATTTTGCCTTTTAGAGTTTGAATCTGTTTTTCTTCTTTAATAATGAAGATGGAAAGAGATATACTTCTTGGAAATGAAGGTTTTCAGATCATGGAATGTATTGCTAAGGAAGGTTATGTTAAGAAAGAAAAGTCATCCCAGTAGGTTAGAACATCTAATTGCCTTTATTAATGGATTCGCCAGGGCAGTGTCCTGTCCTGAGTGGTGTAAAATGGAAGGTTTTTGTAGGAAGAGTGGTGGGCCTAGAAAAAGTTATTTGGAAGAAAAAAATATTTTTTTTTCTTCCAAATAACTTTTTCTAGGCCCACCACTCTTCCTACAAAAACCTTCCATATATATATATATATATATATTCCCCTATGATTCTATATATATATATTTTTTTTTTTTTTTTCTTCCAGTCAATGTTGCTTGCCCTTAGGGGCCATAGCAGGGGGAAATCTTCTCATACAGATTTCCGGATTTCCTATCTTCCTTTAGGGGATGGATAAGACCCCTGTGGCAGTCTCTGGAGCTGATCAGGACAATTCCTGACTGGTTAAGATTGCATTTTGGGGAGAGGTTGAAACTGCAATCAGATTAGGTATTAAGCTATGGTTTAGGGACTTGGCCCAAGTGAAACCATTTTGGACTTGTGGTTTTCCTTTGAACAGTTACCTAATGTCATCTTATTTTTTGGAAGATCTGAAAAAGAGCTTTAATCCTAATTAATTCTGATTTGTAAGTCAGGTTCTGCCTGTGAGAAGACATATGGTTTGACAACCTACTGGCACTCCTAGATGTGGCTATCTTCCCTACACCCCGTTCCCTTCACTTTCTTGGAGCACAGTCTCACACATTCCTCATTTAAAAGCACGCGTCCTTTCCAAGTTTGGCAGTTCAGTCAGGCACAAGCAGCTGTGAAAAAGTCTTCAGCATAACACCAAGACATTTTTCCTTGACTCATCATTCTCCTTTTGGCTTCCCAGGGGATTTTCTTTCTGGAGCTCAGAAAGGTTTGATAAAGACAACAGTGTTCCAATCGTTCCTTTGACTGAAATCTCTGGATATCTTGCTTCTGACATTGTCTGTGTTGCCATGCTACCTGATTACCTGGACGAATAGCGTTTGCATTCCCAGTGCCCCAGCAGCTTGCACAGGCAGGGGAGTTTGATCTATTCCTGATTTTGCAGTTATATTAGATGAGATGTCCCTGTAAGCTAATTACTTTGGCAACCAAGGGGGCACCAATGATTCTGTCAGGCATCCATGGGGGCACCTTAATAGTGTTTTAAACAATGTGTACAGAAGGGGTTACAAGCTACACAGAGAGGAGCAGAGCCTGAGGGGAAAGACACTGCAGGTGTGTGGTTAACAAGGAACTAATTGGGTAACCAGGAAGGAGGAGAAGCAAGCATAACGCTGGTCAGTGCGCTTGTGTGGAATTCCAGCAGTTAGGTAGTGCTGAGCCCTTGAGAAGTTGAAATAAAGACAAGTTGGATCTGGAGTCTATCTTTTGCTGTGATCTTTACTAGAAACTGCAAATTGGGACTTGACAGCTTTTCTCGCCGCCTGTTGCTTTATTTCAGGTGGTATTGTTTTGAACGAGCTAAGAGCTGACATTCTGGATGCCTAGCCTGGGTGTCTTGCATCCAGACAAGCATGTGTGTCAACTCTTCAAGGCACGTTACTCTTTCTTCTGTTCCTAATGATCTCTGGGTATTGCAAGTGAGATAATAAACAGTGAGGTGAGTGTTGGTCTAGCACACAGGAGAATGGATCCTTATCCCAAGGGTTTACTCAGTAGCTTCCACTTGAGACAGTTCCCCTGCTTCATAAGTCTTCACTGCTTTCCAGGCTCTAAAAAGAATGAGATTGTCTGTGTTTCTGCTCAGAATCTTCTGAGCCCTTAAGATTTTTTTTATTTTAAAAATTGATTTGTTTTCTGTCTTAAATTTTGACCAAGTACCTAAAAATAGACTAGATGGTATGGAAAATGTACAGGGAATTGAAGGCATGTTTCCTGTCCTCAAGCACCTTTCCAACGAAAAATCACAGGCATGCTCTTGATAGATGTGAAGGCCCTTTTAGGGAGGTCAGTATGGGGGTGGGGTCACCCAGAGAGCAGTGAGGCTTTTTGGCAAGGAACAGGTGATGTGATGAGCCTTCTGAAGAAGCCGGCTTTGAGGTGACAGCCAACATAATTTTCTAAGTTGGAGGAATAGTGCGAAGTATGGCTCGGGATTGATAACAAACCTGTGGGAGGACGGTGCAATAAAGAGATTGATCAGACCGAAGGAGAGACCAGTAAATGGGATGTACTAAAAATAGTTTTCTTAGAACCAAATTATGGTTAGTTTGAAATGATAGGCAGGGTAATCTTAGAGGAGCAAAGGGAAATACTTCAGAATTGAGAATATTTTCAAAAACATTAAAAAAAAATTCTGTGGCAAAACATATAGAACTCACTCAAATTCAATTATGCTTACCTTTAAATAATAATGACGTTTATGATAAAAAGAAAAAGAAAAAAAAAAACCTTGCTCAAAAAATAAGTTCCCAAACCAAATTAAAATGTGTTTTCACTAATGTCATTAAGCTGCTTCTTTCCGTCCAAGATTTAGATCTATATTTTGCTGAGCCAAAATGAGTTGGCATAAAAAGATTTTAAATAAACAATTTGATAATAGTTTTATGCAGAACCTCTTTTTTTTTAACCTCTTTTTTAAAAATATTTTATTTATTTATTTGACAGAGAGAGATCACAAGTAGGCAGAGAGGCAGGCAGAGAGAGAGGAGGAAGGAGGCTCCCTGCTGAGCAGAGAGTCCGATTCGGGGCTCGATCCCAGGACCCTGAGATCATGACCTGAGCCGAAGGCAGCAGCTTAACCCACTGAGCCACCCAGGCGCCCCGCTGCAGAACCTCTTTTTAAAAAGATTTTATTTATTTATTTGTCAGAGAGAGAGCACATAAACAGAGGGAGCAGCAGGCAGAGGGAGAAGAAGCAGGCTCCCCATTGAGCAAGGAGCCCATTGTGGAACTTGATCCCAGGATGCTGGGATCATGACCCGAGCTGAAGACAGATGCTTAATTTACAGCACCACCCAGGCATCCCAACATAGAACTTCTTCCATTTATTTTTTAGCATGAATACCAAAAGAGATATAATGGATAGTCAATAGGGCATGTCACTATCACAGGTCTTAAAGTTGGGAACTTGACTTCTTATGCATGGAATATATTTGCTCACTGGTCAACTCAGATATAGGCATGTGGTTTTGTTGGCTCCAACAGTACCTATTGTCTCACATCCTTCCTACTGAACTCCTTAATGACACCTTTATGACCCCAGAAGTCACTTGCAGATATAATCTCTGATTAGAACTGGCACCATCATTGTGTGAGTGTGATCCTTGCTGCCCCTGTACACTCTCTGGCCTCTACATTCACATTTAGAACACGAGGGTGTTTGACTAGAGTAGCTCTAATTTCCCTTTTACTTCTAAAGTTCTGCAATACTTAGCAAGAAATAACATTTTTTTTTTAAACATGATAGTATGATATGACAGTTTGGAAAGAGGGGAGAAAGGAAACTTTCAAAGACCAGATTAATGGAATGCAAATTGCAACCATATAACTTTTATTTTAAAGAAATTACCTCGTCTGTGCTGATTTTCTGAAGAACCAAATCACAATTCTTAAAGGAATTTGCAAAATCAGAATCTTAATTCCTGGCATGTCTTTCTCCTCCCACCTCCATTCAAGTTTCAACTTACAAGGAAGAAAGAACATTTTTAAAAGAACTCAGAATTAGGCTCGAACAGCAAGTTCTGTAGTTTGAAGACATTTTGCCCATTTTAACAATAGCTGTACTAATGCTTTAGCAATTCATTGAGATCAGCGATTCCTTTAAATTAGCTACAGAAAAGTTCAACTTCTGAATAAAACTGACTGGTTGAAATTTTTATATAAAAATAGAGCTATTATACAGAATTTATAATATAGTATTTCAAATTCCAAATTTCTGTTTCTTAATGGACAGTGCCATCAAGCAAAACTGACATTTATATAAGTTGAGCACACATCCATTTTATTTCTATAACTTATTCTTGATTAATCACTTTCTTGTCTTTGATGTAAGTTGAAGCTATGACATACAGCTTTCATATGCCACCAAAGACTCATTTTTCTTCTCTTTTTCTCCTATCTAGCCAAATTCTTCGTTGGGTTATTCATTTCTCAAAATTGAATCTCTAAAGAGTACTTGAATAACAAGCATTCAGTTCTCTAATTAAAAAGCATCTCTCATTCTATTTTCATTGTTTCTTAGAGTTTTTAATTTTTTTTAAATGGTTGGGTAAGAAGGAATGCAGAAATAAATGACTGATAATCATAGTCTGAGTAGTGTCCATAGTGATACAGGGACAGTTTACAGTGGGACACTGTCAGTCTCCTCCATATCTGTCATATTGTGGCCTGAGGATTAAATGATAATTGCCAATGATGTTAGATTTGTGGTTCCATTACTGGAAAAAAAAAAGTATTTCCATAATTTTAAAAAAATAACTCTTGATATTCTAGACTACTTACATACTCATGCTTCTGCCCCATATTCTTTGAATATACTAATGATAAATGCAAACTTCTTATCTTCCTCCATGTTTCCTCCTGTTTAAGAGAAGCTTTAAAATATGATGACACCTGATATATTGAGCCAGTAATTCTAAAGCTTAAATTTATGTAATGAAATAATCTCCTAGGAGCAAATAATCATCCATTTATTTATTCATTCTATATTTATTGAGTACCTTTCATATGCCAGACATTGCACATGGACCAGGAGACAGTGGTCTACAAGATAGTTATGGTCTTTGCCATTTTAGAGCTAATATTATGCAGATAGAGAGTCATTTAATGGACAAGAAAATAAAATATAATAAAATAATTTTTGAGAAGTATTATGAAATATTTTTCAAGTAAATATGTTCAATAAGAAGCGTGATATAATAGTCTCAATTTAAAATTTTTTTTTAATTTTTATTTTTAAGATTTAATTTTTTTAATTTAATTTTTTTCAGTGTAACAGGATTCATTGTTTATGCACCACACCCAGTGAATTGTCTTAAAATTTTGATGAGTTATGGCCTAAAGATTTAACTTCGGAAGTCCTTAGCATGCAGACTGATTTTGAAGGCAAGGGAGCAGAAACTATCTTTTGGAGAATTTTTTTTATGTAAGGAGGGAAATAGAAACTAAGACAAAGCCTATTATATACACACATGGTTAGACATAAAATGACTCAAAAAACTTATAATGAAAGTTCCTGTAGGAAACTACTGGAGGATATTCTCCACCAAAAGCAAAACAAAGCAAAACAAAGCAAAACAAAGCAAAACAAAACAAAGAATATGACCTAAAGGGAAAAGAAAAGAAAAGAGAAAGGCACGTGTATAATTTTAAACACTGTAGTAGGCACATTAAAAAAAGTAAAATAAACTGAAGTTAATTTTAATGCTAATCTTACTATTCAATATAGTAACAATATAATTTTAAAATATAAACAATAGAAAACAATGATTACTATTTTACCTTTTTTTTTTTAAATTTGGTAAAAGGTCTTTGAAATCTGTTGTATATTTTATATTTCTGTATATTTAAATTCATACTAGCCACATTTCAAGTGTTCTGTAACCACATGTGGATCCTGGTTACAGCACTAGATATCAGGGCCTTGAATACTTCCTGAGTGATCATAGGTAGAGAGAAACATGGGATAAAGAAAAAGAGTTCATCTAAAAAGATTGTATCTTGGGGTACCTGGGTGCTCATTCATTAAGTGTCTGCCTTTGGCTTAGGTTATGAGCCCAGGGTCCTAGGATCCAACCCCACATTGGGCTCTCTACTCAGCTAGAAGCCTGCTTCTCCCTCTCCCACTCCTCCTGCCTGTGTTCCCTCTCTTGTTGTGTCTCTCTCTGTCAAATAAAGAAATAATATCTTTAAAAAAAAAATTATGGGCGCCTGGGTGGCTCAGTGGGTTAAGCCTCTGCCTTCGGCTCAGGTCATGATCCCAGGGTCCTGGGATTGAGCCCTGCATTGGGCCCTCTGCTCAGCAGAGAGCCTGCTTCTCCCTCACCCTCTACCTGCCTTTCTGCCTACTTGTGATCTCTCTCT